>NW_027287416.1:0-600000 GCF_022747635.1 Hetaerina americana | reverse complement strand
AAGAAATACTAATGTTCTTACGAAGTTCTTATCTTCGACGCTTCGAGACTGTGGTTTTATTCGTGAAAATTGTCCTGTGTTCGTCAAAGTAACTCCAAAATGCATCATTGAAAATAATTAGACCCGCATGGCGTATTTTAATCAACGCATGTGCATTTCCTACCTCATATTCTGTTCCCTTTCGGAGTAGGCCAAGCAAATAAGTATTTATTTAACTTCTTCCTGGGATTTCTTCTATTTTACTAACTTCTTAAAGTACATTTCGTGAAATGCAGGTAATTTTCAGGAAATATGTAAGTCCGCTAAGGAAACGGATGGGGGATTCCTTAGGAAGTGAGCATTTATTTTTCAAACGTTCGTCACCAATATGGCCTATTTAGAAGTAAAAAATTGAATGCCTGCCTTTTCAATTGTCTAGTTTTTCCATAAGTTAGCGTATATTTCTGAATAATATACCGTCGTATTATGAAAATTATTATGTACTTTGCCATGAAACATTTGTAGTTCACAAAGGAATTAGGTTCGTGTGCCATGAATTAGCCTAAGGGACCTTCCAGAAGCAGATGTTTTGCAGATGCTATCGTTAGCTTAAAAAAATTTCGGAAGGTTAGCTTTCCTGCGATAAATTCTATAGCGGATTCTTTTTAGGATTGCCTAATTAAAGGTGACATTGAGATTCTTGCCGGATTGGTACTTATTCCATGCTCACTGCTTGTGTTTAGATTTCCAACGAAACTTTCTCTTCAAATATTTTAAATGCTTGGAATTTCGGTTTCTTTCCTCACATTTTTTAAGTTTTGTGTCTGGAGATTCTTCTTTGTTCCTCAAAAGTAGTTCAAAACTTAGTTTTTGCTACTAAAAGATTTCGGAGTGCATTCACGTCATAGGATGAGTGTATTCCAGAGCACAGTGATTCCTCCGTAGTGTCATGCATGCATCTATTAAAAATATTTTGGTATGGGGGCTTCTTTTACCTTCATGTACTCTTCTTTTAACCTTCAATGTTCATTTTTCAGTCATTAGCTGCAATAAAATATCGACCTTATTGACGTGCATGAAAACTTAGGAAATCTGTTTTGCGCCAAGCTTTAATATTATATTGTTATGTTAAAAATTATTTTTTTGAGTAAACTTTTTATGAGGTAGGGTTTATAGTGAATAAAAGGATTTTTCCATGGTTCCAAAGGACAAGTGAATCAATTTCGACATAGATTGCTGTTTTAATAAAGCTATAATGTGACAATTATGAATAAGCTAACGCGTGAATTTTACTTATCAAGTCATTCTTAAACCGAACAATATGCTCTAGTTTTAGAATTAAAAAAATCCGAATAAAATAGTTGTAATACAATCGATGCTGTTCAAGGAATATGCATACAATTGGCACAAATTGGAGAATCCCTAAAATGAACGGTTTGTATGTCGAATCCTGCACAATGATATTCTGTTTATATGATGCCAACCCTTTTTGAATATCCCGCGTTACACAGTAATTTTTTCCTCTCGATTTAAAGACTTGAATAAACTCTCGCATGTGAATTTACTCATTTAAACGTTATGTACAGTTAATTACGTCAATTTTCGAGGGACACAGCGCTTTAGATTTAAGTAAACAGCGTTTGAAATAGCAACGTTCCATACCGAATAAAAGACCTCCTGGCCTCAAACCAAAAAGGCTTGCGGGTAAAATAATGGGGTTAAAAGTTTTAATTTAAATGAATTCCATCCGTCCAGCATTAAGAGACATTAATCTAGATTACTGACTAAACATTTCCTCAATCCTTTCCTTAAGTCGATATTTCCTTACGGGATTAGCAGATTCAGAATGTATCAAATATTTCAAGGTTTGTTTCTTAGAGCATTAATTTCCCTAGTTTTCCCTGAGTGATCTTGGAAGAAGAGACTGCAAAAGATTTCCCTTTGTAGAATTCACTACGGTCTGCCCACATTTTTTATTGTACTTTAAAAATATCTCTCGTGAGACTGCGACCTAAGGAAAGGTTTTCATGGTACCTGGCCATTTTAAACGAGCGACTGCTTGAAAATTATAGGCGTCTTTATTTCGTTTGAAGTTTATTTTTCAAGAAAAAATAATCTAGCGAGAAGGGTGAGGTATTTGTAGTGCCATGTGAATTTGCCGTCTAGGAGCAAAATCATAAGATGCAAGTTTCTATACAAGCATGTCTGAGACACATCTGAATTGTGATTAATGCAAGGCAAAATAGTAAAGGACTTGTCTTGCGATATTACCTTGAGTCATAACTTCTAAGAACTGGTGTTAAACGACTCATGATACCCATCTTTTAAGGCTTGATTTAAATCCTGTTTCATAGAGCATTCTAACTTCCAAGGACAAATGCATTCCCTTAATCTTGTAGAAATCTAGAGGAATTAATGGTTGCTAAGAGCTCTGACTTTATTTCTTTTTATTACCAGCAGCTTGTGTTCTGTTCGCTCTGTTCTTTGAAAATAAAGCTCATTGCTGTGACACCAATGGGAGATCATAACTTCTTAGTTTTTTTATCTTGTCCGTTTCCCCAAGGAATAATTCCCTGAAAAGTGCTCCTCGAGAATACACTTAACGTATCTCATCGGTGCTGATACATACTTGTAGCCGACGCACTGACAGCTTTCAAGTGGAGTTTAATTATAAGTTAGTTTTAAACTACATTTTGTATTGCGGCCTATTCAAGAGGAGAAATAATCCGTCATCACCGGGATTAGTGATTTTCCTGAACTTTCTGCTTCATTCGATTCAACCTCTGTGTTCATTTCTTAACGCTCCCGCCCACAAATGGTTGTGATTTCAGAACCAAAACGAAAATCTCCAGGCAAGCGAAGTGTTTTTCCCATAAAAACACAGATATTTAAGTAATCATCCACCGAAAAATAAACGGTGGAAGAGAATTATTATATCCGATTTTTAATATGAATTTTCATGACTTCAACGAAGTAGAACCTGTAGCAGCTGATTTTAAGGTATTTTTCATTGATTTAGAATCAAAGAGGAATTCTTTCCCGGTAAATATATGTATAGAAATTCAATAATTTTGAAGCAAAACACACACACACACATATATATATATATATATATATATATATATATATATATATATATATATATATATTTATTTATTTATTTATTTATTTATATATATTTATATATATTTATATATTTATTTATTTATTTATATATATATATATATTTATATATGTATTGAATTTGTTCTTTAATTTGCACCGATACAAATTTTATCTCTCAGTTTCTACTTTGTTTCCCTTAAAAATTTGGAAAGGCAATTGATTTGTTTAAGAGATAAGTTAGGACTACGTGGCATCAGGATACTGGTGGAATAAATTGCATAAGACACACGCAGTTCGGATTTTAATAAATCTATCATGTTGATATTTTGTGAAGACGCGTTCGCCGTGCACCTTACAGCCTTTAAAAAGCGCCTCACGCCGAAATTTGAGCAAAAATTTGCCGATTAATCGTATTAAGCGTTTCCTTTCAGTTTTCTTCTGATTAATATCATTTTATCCCCAAATGTCAGACTATACATTTACGATGTCAGAGCGATTCCAGAGGAAGCAGCAATTGGTAGACTTTTTCCCCATCCACCAGAAAGAGGGAAATGACAATTAAGTGAGAGGAGGGATTGGCCAGTCCGCATATTCGCCAGCTTCTCGAGCGTGTCGCCGAAACAAATGAGTTCCATTTTGCGTTCTGCTCACTGCCTTCCCAAGTCTCGCCTGGACATTTCTCGCGCTCTCAAGTTCTTCGGTGCCGGCCACGGATCACCTTCCATACGCTTGCAACCCCTTCCCACCCACCTGCGCAGTCCCTTTGAGCCCGCCGCTTCTTAAAACAGGTCCCCATTTTCGGTCATATGCCCACCTACTCGGAGAGAAAAAGGAAAATCTCAAAACGAAAGGATGTTTGATTATCTTTAACCTCCCTTTTAACCATTCCCTCCTTCGAGTCAGTGCCCACGATACACCTTGCGTACGCTAACTCGTCGCTCATTATCATTTCCCCGTTTTATTTCAGTGTTGTTTTTGCATACTTCCACTTCTTTTCTCAGTATTCATACCGTCCCTGCTCTAGCCATTATTGTATCGAGTTTAGGTATTTCCCTTCTACCTCCCATCCCATTCAAAATCCTTGGGAGTTAATGTGTTTGAAATGTATGCAATTGAAAATTACTTGCCAGATCAACGAAATAGTGCATTATTTTTAATCGTCGTGATTCTAAAATCTTTGGTACGGAGTTTTTACGTTGCCGCATCCTCGCATCTAGCACTTTTATTTGCTCAAGCTTAAGAATGGATTCCGAATACCCTTCCCGCAGTTAAATCTATGTGAAATTAGTAATTTGAGTTTTTTAATAGCCCTTTTACAGCATCGATCAAAGTAGATAAGTTAGCATATTGTGTGCATTATGAGGAATATCTTGAGGAGAAATTATAAATCGTAAGTTATGCATGAGATGATTCGTTTGCTGCAACACTCATCTCAATCATCTTATCCATTTCTTCTAAAATTCCTATATTCACCACCAATTTAATGTGTTTACTTATTGATATATTGCTTTAGTTCCATTCCATCCATTCTATCTTTCAATTCAATCTTCAGGATGACTTTGTTTACCAGCATCAAATGAGTTCCTATTTTCCTCTTCATTATATATTTTGTGGACTTCTTTCTTATTCTACATTTTATATACCTTTTTACTGTCGATTCGCCCCGTTCAATTATTCTAAATATTTTCCTGTAAAAGCAAACCTCCTCTCCGTCCTTTATTCTTCTACTGCTGTTATTTTCCACGCCTACCCAGTCGTTTACCATGGAAGTTTACTTTCATCCATTTCGTCAACGCATATCCCTCCTCCCATCCCGACGCACATTCTTTTTCTCCACCACCGTGTCGCGTCTCCCGTTTCCATTTTTCCCGCCACCATAACCATTCCTCCTTCACGTCATTCGTCGTCCTTCCAGTTTCCAATTCCCTTTCCCGTTCTGGCAAAATACTACTAGCTTACCTGTTGGTGGTTTTCAGTGGCATTCTCCAAACCCTTACCGCCCTCCCCATTAAGGCTTATCGCCCTGCTGTTCCTTCGTTCGTCCGCCCCTGCTGTATCACCAAGCTTCCTCGTATTAGTTCTCTCCCGCCCCGCGCAAACTCCCAATCCTTCCGCGGTTCGGAGAATTTCGTCACTCCCTTGTGAGCGTGTGCGTGCGTGTCCATAGTCTGATTTTGAAACTCAAACTCCCATCCGCCGCCATTTCCACCTCACTCTCTCCACCCCCTTCCCTCTCAGTCTCTCCTTTTACATTTGTCTATAATTCCCATCAGGAAGAACCCTCGTCCTTCTCCGTCTTCCCGCTTTAGGCGTTACGAATGGTATAGGGAGGGCAACCCGTATTTTACTTCCACCCCCGAAGGATCTCCCGTTTTCTCGGCCGAAAGAGCTGCGAAGTCCTCTTTTTCATCGTGCGCTCTCATACCGCGGTTTCCTGTGAAATTCATTTCCTTGCCCTCGGTATGTCTCCCTCCTCTCGGCCGGGGTCAACCTGGAATCAAGTCTCCTGGGTAATTTGTTATCCGCCGGGACACTCAACCTCCTTTGTTTCGCGCGGGACCTCGTGGAGAGAATGTTTTTGTTGAGCTGCGGCGGGGAATTCCGATTTCTGCGAACAGACGGAACCTTCCAAATTGTTGTCTATGGGGAATGTAAAACAATCCAATTTCGAATAGTTAACAAGGAGCTCAGCATTCTTGTTTGCTTCTTTCCTTCCTCGTTTGGCGCAGCAGCTGCAATTCAGTGAGGAAACATTAAAAAGTAGTTGCAGCATATTATGAAACGGAAGCACACCATGCTTCTTTTAGTGTTATGGGGGGACGTTACCTACATTTCTATCTGCGCACAGATAGCCGTTTATTTTTAGGTTATCATAGTTGCCTTAAAGTTACTATTACAGTCAGTAAAAAAATATTGCTTTCTTCAAAACTATTAAACTCGAAACGCACGTAAGGAAAAGTTATTAACCCATAACTACTCCTTTTATTTATCGATTATAGTGTAATTTTAGCACTCTGAAATGAAAATGATTCAGTGGGCGCTTTTAATTTGATTGACCTAACATTAAGCTTGACGCATGGTAATAAACTAAATTTTCTGCGCATCGGTGTACATAGGACTCCATTGGGTTAAGTATAAGACAATAATTCAGTTAATTAATCTTTGAAGCGTGAAATAATTGTGCTCCAGCATTTGGTCATTCGATTGGGGTTTCTCTGCGAGGAGTAATTTTCGGTGTCAATAGTTAGAAACCTTCACCGATAAGTGTTGCGACAGTTAAAAAAATTAAGTCATAATTTGTAACGACATATTTTTTTTGTATCACGGATTTATTTATATAAAACATGATGAGGGACTCTTATAATTCAGTAGATGTATTGAAAGCGTAGAATTAATAGGAAAATATAGCCCAAAGCCACGTGCCATCAGCTAAATGTTTTCGTTTCTAGTCGGGAAAGCGCAGTTCATTTTTTTGGCCTTTCGAAGAAGTAATCAACCATGAGTCTGTAGGTTCCATATATCTAAATAGCCAATAACCGTTGTTTCCTTTAACTGCAACTTGTTTCGCACCACCTAAGTCCTTCGAGTTCTCAACTTCCATTTTATGGAGTTCATTAGTTCTCCTTTCTTCATCACAATTTACAATCCAAAATTCTAAAAAAATTTCTCACGCTTCTTTTTCTTTTCTCTCTCATTAAATTGAGTCTTTCGCACATACTGGTACTATTTTCATCTTGATTACTTAGCCCATAATTGTATTTCTTCGAAACTCATCGACTTTTTCTGGTTATGATGTTCAAAACCCATGGCAAACCCTTAATACTGGATGTCGCGATTCATTACTGCTATCCTATTCTTAACGAGCTCAGTATTAAATCTTTTAGCTACGTAACCGTTAACCATGTAAAGGCTATCCAAATGTTTTCATGTCATTCTTCTGAATGTTTCTCTGCCACCATGCTACGATGCGTCTTCGTAATACTTCGTCTGGAATCAATTTGAGGTCCCTTGGCCAATCGCCTAATCGATTGTCTCCGGATGTAAATTTGTGGAGAAAAGTGAACGCGTCAGCGAGTCATAGAATTTATTCATGGAGGGTTATATGCGCAATTTCCAGGTTCAAGCGAGAGGCAATTCGATTCTGAAAAAATTTCCAAGCATAAAAAATAAACGTGTTGTACACAGGTAATATGTTAAAGAAAATACTGGGTATTCCTGAGAGATCTTATACATATTGCCGCATTAAACACTAAATTGTATTTTTTTATTGTTTGGTTATCTGCCGTTTAATGTAGGTTCTTGGATGGACAAAGACTGAACACCACTATATCTATAGCTTCGCCTAAAACTACACAACCTCACTGCCTACTCTGCAATAAACAGTTCTTGAATTCAGAATACGTTTCGACTCCCTTCTTTCCGTCCAACATCCATATTCTATCCCTATCTCTTCCTCGTTTGCCTAATGTTCTTCCCTCTATCACAGTCTTAAACATCCCGTCGCTAATCGAAATGCTCTGCATCCATATTACCTACCTTCTTTAGATTTCTCTAACCAATCCTCTCTCCTCCCCTTCCATGCCTAGTACTTCTTGGTTTTCCGTTCCGTACATTTGACCTTTTGAATCCTTCTCCACAACCACGCCCCAAAAGCCTCCAATCTACGCTTATAATCTTGCTGTAACGAACACGTTTCTGTATCGTGCAATACTTATTACATACCACAGTTTTCACTAGTTCTCTCTTAACATCTTTAGCCAATAAAATTACAATGTAAAATAAATTCTGTTGTCCAGGTTTTCTATTTTCTAGGTTTTATAAAGTGAGTGCAGAGTGTCCTGCTTCTAAGATGTCCCGTACCGTGTATGTCATACCGTTCTCTGTCTTGAAAACTAGCTCGGGCCAATTTATTACCCTTTAAACTTTTTATGAGACTTTAAGCATTATGTAGTGAAGTCATAAGGAAATAAATGTATGCCACGTGCACCCTAGGGAACCCACATCCTTGTATCGATCGTGTCTCGTGGCGTGCCTGTCAGTCACACATGGTTCGTCACGCATCCTGTTAAGATTCTGCGCACCACTTGGTAGGAACGCACCGTTTCACAGGATTGAGTTAGCACCTGGAAAATGCAGGTTCTGTTTATTGCTCATTAGAAATAATTTCTTGTTCATAATCATTTCGTTAGTTTTTTCCGTCGAGGCTCTGGAGGAAGGGAAAGTGGAAGAGAGAAACCGTTAAAGAATAAAGAGTCGCCGCTTTAAAAATTATATTTATCTTGAGGACGCGTTTAAAACGCATCATTAGCCTCATTGCCGACTTCATTTCACCACCTGCTTTTCATCCTCCTCCAACCCGCGGTATTCGAAGCGATATTCGCAGTTCCGTCTCCCTCCAAGTCCTTTCTCTGGCCGAACCGATGCATTTGTTTAATGACTTCGCGGGTTATCTAGTTCCACCAATTCCCCCGGTCTCTTCCCGCGTTTTGCCACCGCGTGCTATTGCGTTTCCCCGCTGCTCTAATCACGTTGAAGAAGGCCTCGGGTGCGGTTACTGCCGTCGGAAATTGTTATCGCAGCCGCACCAACTCATTCTGCATCATTCCCATGATTCCCTTCACTTTTATTTTCGATCAGAACACGTTATAGACGCTTTCCTATACCAGGAGTGCATTCCATAACTTTTCTGGCTCTTCTTTCCTTCTTGGGAACTGATTTCTCATAGTCATGTTGTTTTAAGCGAGCGGAATTTCATCGTCAAGAAAACCGTGTAAATTAATCAATTACTCTAAATTTTTTAAGGAGATTCAAACGATTTTGACTCTTTGCAACTTACTCAGGCATAAATGGCATGTATTAGATACTCACTACATCTTGCGAAAGTACGCCAATGGTAAGCAGTGTCTGCTAAGTCTCCAGCTTTAAATTGGAACATGTTAAGAATGGTTCCATTTATTCAGTTGGAAAGAGCGGCTACCTCATCCCTATGAAAATATAGCATTGTTTCATTATAAATTACATCAATTTCAAGTTTGGCAGGAAGGTTTCTTTAATGACATGAGTAATTGATAAGAAAAGAATTTTTAGGTTGTAAACTCCTGGCGGATGTCATTCTTAACTAAGGGGTAAGGTCTAATAACCCAATGTATCCGCTGCTAAACTAAAGTAATAAACTCTTGAAAACAAAATAAAAAGTTTTAATGTAAACGTTGCAGTTTGATATGGTTAAAAACTAATAAAGATTTTAGTTGTTCTCGTATTTGCATTCCTTTTGAAACAAAAGTAAATTGTATTTTTACACAGTTTATATTTTCAATGGTATTGTAAGAATAATTACATTATGTTCCACATTAATGCTGCGGGATAAAGCATGTTATTGGTATTCGGAATCCGTTAGAGACTGGGTTGCCCTAACGATACTGTGTGAGGAAGTAATGGGTTACTGATAACGAAGTCATAATACACTGTACAGAAAGTTTCCTGGTATAATAATTATTGTCTTGCTCCATACTTGCTTGCTGAAAAAATCATTCTCTAGGTTCAACTGAACCTAGAGATCTTTAATTTGGAAGGTAAAGGGAATACATGAAAAACTATATGGTGAAGTCGCGATACATGTACATATGTACATATACAACAAGGATGAGGTGAACTTCACGGAGATATTTTTGCACTTTTTTATAGTATTAATTACGATTAACTATTAAAATTTTTGTTCTAAGATATAGAGAGGAGAAATCGTAGTGTCATACAAATTTTAATTTAAAAATTAAGACCATTATCTCCATTCATTATAATACATATTTATTGACTTCATTTATTATTTTTGACAAATTGTTTAAATGTTTAACTTTATCAGTTATTTGAAGGCTAATGCATGACTGAATTAGTGTGAACATTCGAGAATCACTGTCTTTTAAATATAAAGGTCTACTCTTCCCTCCGCGTATGATTCTCAGGTCTCCGTTCCTGCGAAATGTTTTTGTGCACGCGAGTATGCCATCTGCTACGAGTGCCATCCCTAAAATCCCCCCTTTTTGCTCTCTCATTCTTTCTCTCCGCTTGAGGTAACGATTCCAGACTATAAAACCCACCTTCGGTTTACCTCAATTTAGAGCATGTCTCTCTGACATCTGGCCGCCGCATCCCGTGCATGTCTCCATTTCAGAACTTTTCCGACATGGCCTCCATTTCTCGTCTTTGAGTCGCCATGTTAAAAATTAAACCTCGCCGTATATTTCCAGGTCTGACGCCTTCATTTACGTAACTGCGCATTCGTACCGTCACCGGGAGTATCATAAATTGGAATAAATTTGTCTTATTCTCCTCTTGAATGTTCCCTCTTCCTCACATGCGAGTGACACGTTCCGAGTGACGAAGCCTCACTGGAGTTTTCTTAACGCAAATTAACATACCATTACACGGATTTTATATTACTAATGGACTTAAATCCCGTTTTGAACGTGAACTCGCTACAACATCGTCCGCTAAATTGGCCGTATTTTAAAATTTCATTTCACTCAATTCGTGAAATAATAATTAAAGCCTTCATATCATTTTAATTGTTTCAACTCTTAATTTATATTTTCTCTTTGGTAGTAGGCATATTTTTCTCTGGTAATCAGTTATCTTCAAGATTGCTTGTTTTATTACTCCATTGAAATCAGGATTGAAAATCTGCAATTTAAGTTAGTACGCGTATGAGTCATTCTTTCACAGTAAACGTGGTATTCACGTCTAACATTGGGTAATAAATTCTACGACTTGGAAATGGGCTTGGATTAGGTTTTTTTGTTACTGGTTTTATTCTGTTCTGTGTATTCTGTTTCGCATTTGGGGCAATATCATAGATCCGTTGGCTTTTTGAGAGAGTTACATGAAGAAAAAGTACCGGAACATTTGCATTTATGTATTTTTAAGACCGTACAAATTCTTGGGACTGAATGGGTATTGAACGAAAATTGGACCATGGACCTGAACATAGACTTCATTTATGGTGCAGAAAGCAGTGGAATGCTGTGAATTAATTTTTCTATTAATCGTTTTGCGTAAAAATCTTCTGGTTCAAATCATAATTTGGTGCAAACTAACTAGTTTCTAAGAAAAAAACGATGTCCAAAATATTTTGTGTACCTGAAAATGTAAGATAATTCTATTCTGCAACAGAAATTATTCTTTGGTCCTGCAACAGAATATATCATGTCCCCAATATTGGTATCAGTCGCATACCTCCAATGCCGCATGCAATCCTTTCTCATAGATGCTTAATGATCCAACGTTTGCATTTCGTGCAATTAATTTATTTACTCTAGTTCGTGCCACACTGAGAAAAATTTGGGCACCGAAGCTTCTTTAAAAGATAAATTGAGTAATACCTTTTGATGAGTTATCCGAAACGTTTATTTGAAGTTGTCGGGGCCTTATGGAATAAGGAGATTATATCCACTGCATATCTTATCTTGTAACCATATAATGCCGTCTTTTGCCATTAGGCGAGGCACCTACGCATTCTGCTTATCATAGAACGCTCATCAGATTTTAAAATACTATATTTTCCGAAATTGAATTGTTTTAAAGAGGTCATATAATTTGGAAATCATTGACCTTTTCTCACTCGAGTGGCGTATTTGATTAAGATCCAATTTTATCCCATAGTATGCAGTTATGTTTAAAATCATGTTTGTATCATTCTGTATTTTTCGTATTTTCAGTGTTATCTAAATAATCTCAATTTGCTCTCCGCTAATTCGATTGTCATTCATTCGAAAGAACAAAAATAACTATGAGCATAAAAGGTACAAACTAAGCAAAAAAATCATAATATAATGTAGAAATACCATCGCAGATAATCAGCACCTGCCTGAAATATTTTTCGCTCACCGCCCACCGTTCGTCAAGCCATCTCCGAGTGTAACTGTGCCTGACCATGAAATTTAGAGCTCACTTTGCAATTATCGACCACATACTGCTTTGAGCTCTTAATTCAGCGGGGGAACCGGAATACTAATTGGCTGGCTTTAATTGCGAGTATGTAATTACAGCCGGTTGTCGGTGCATACTGCTTCAAAGAGCATCAAAACTTTTCTCATTTTATCATTCCGGAGCCTGGGTGCTAGTCGTTAGCTTTCAAGTCTGAATTTTTCGGTGGCCATTCGCGTCAGGGTTAGTGACACCCAAGTTCTCCCGTCACTAAGGAGCTAAATATTGGCGCGAGCATCATGACTCTAGAAAGGTGGATAAACTAAACGTGCAACCAGAGTTCTTTTTATAAATAGGAACTTCGAAATCGTCGCCCAGGATTTGGAGCTTCAGAATTCTGTTAGCACAGTCACCCAACTAACAGGATTCCACTTCGACGGATGCACTTTAGAAGTCCCTGAGGTAGTTGACGGCAGCAAAAATTGCACAAGTGAATGTCAAGCCTTCATTAAAAAAATAATTTAAGAAGCACTTTACGTGCGTACGGCTTAGCCTGTCGAGGTATCAAACAGTCTCTTTTTCACAACAGCGAAACGCACTCAACCCAGTCTTCTTATCAGAGAACGCAGTTCTCGAAGAGATAATGTTGGTCACTTCGATAACTGGTGATTATATTTCGTTTTATCGATTCTTCCCCTCTCCGGGGACGGAATATGCGCTCGCTTCATTTTTTCATTCCCTTTCCCCATGCGTGCTCTTTCCAGAACCGAAACGCCCTTGAGTGGACTAAACACCGCTATTATTCCTCCCACCCGCCGCCTCCCCCGCCACCTCCTCCTCCATCCCATTTCACCCACCCATCACCCTCCGAGCGTTCGGGCTGTTGTTGTTGCCAACCCGTGCCCATCTGAACTCGAGAAACCGCTCTTCATTTCATTTCACCTCGCCGGTTCGCATCGGCGTCATATTCCTTTTCTTAGCCATCCGAGACCATCATTTACGTGCCTCGATTAATGACCAACTCCAACTCGAGGGGAATGCAACCTTGGCCCTCCATTTTCCTCGCTCACACCCTCGCATCACGCCTCTGTCTGTCCGTCCCTCACGCCGTCTTCTTCGCCCTCCCCGCCTCCTAGTCTTTCCCCGACCCCAACTCCGCGAGCCACTCTCATTATAGCTTCTCATTTCACCCTTTCTACCCTCCTCCTGCTCCAACGTACCTACTTCTCCACCCCTCCCGCTCTTCACCGGCATTAACCTCTCGGAAATCGTGTACCCTCCTACTCCTTCCAGTGCCAACCGAGATGAGCACCAAACGATTCCGACGTCCCAAGAGTTCACTATTGTTTCGGACGCTGTACCCGGAATTGCATAATAATTACCCGCCCCCGGTTTTACTGGATTTTCTGCCTAATGAATTTTGCGTTCTGAAGCAAGAAATCATTTCGCGATGCGCGTCCATTTTCAAAAATTACACCCACCCTCGCCGTGGAAACTATTTATATACGTTATCGAAATTTGATTTCAGTATAAGCCAACTCGCGATGTCCATTACCTTCACTGGATTGAAGTTGCTCTAAAAATTACGCGTGCTTGCTTTTCAATGTTGAAAAATTTATATTTTTTACTCGTTACATGACAACTAGTTGTATTTATGTATTTAGTGCGAATTAAATTTGTTTTCAATAGGCCCTCCTGAAGATACGTGCGAATTATTTATTATGCTACCATTTTCAAATCATTTGCCGATGAATAATTGAATAAGAAAGGGGAATAAAACTCCAATGGCCGTAAAAATTAGTTGCCAATCTCTCGTCAGACCAATTGTTGTGTTGGTGTGACGGGAATCACGTCAGGGACCAACCACAACCTCTCGACCAGAATACCCTCTGTGGTGGTTTACGGGAAATTAATCCGCGTCAGGGACCAACACACAGCCACACGCACACTATCCTGACTGAAATCCTTTTCGAGGCTGTGAGACCCTGTTAAAGAATTTCAGATGGAGATGGAATCCTTCACGAGGCTGTAGAGTAGACCCCGTTCAAGATTCCAGGATATTCTCAAGCACACGCTTTGTGACTGGTACAGACCAATCACACACACAAGCACTCAAGAAACACACACTCAAAAGGGCCCAACTTCTGGGAGAATCTGGACACAGGTAAAGAGCAAGTAGGAATTGCGTCGAACACGCGTGTTTCGGCCACAAAGTGGCCCTCTTCAGCGAACCGAAGGGAAAACACCTCCAACACAAGGTTGAAAGTAAACAACCGGAGTCAAACGTCATATTTATATAGAGACTGTGGAAGTTGGGGGACCAATCGAAATAGTTAGAAGATGGAAAGGGGAGGGGTACTTTAACGTATTGGTGAAGAGGAAGGAGGGGGGGGAGGAAATTTCTTCCCCTTTCTTATTTAATTGAGAGGCCGTAGAGCTCATTATTTCTTACGATGAATAATTGGTTGATAATAAATCTATTGAAAATAATTATCACAGGAATAGGATATTACCGTTTGGAAAAAACATCAATTTTTTGTCCTGCTTTATAAATCAGAGTTATGAGTCAGAGTAACTCGTAGTTATTGCTTGGGTCCTCCTACGAATGGGCATAGGGTTCATGGGTGGCTGAGAATCCGGCGTAGGTTTGAACCTCAATCGGAAGAGAAAATTAGGCGATATTGCAACGCGTATCTGAATTTAGGTCGCATATGATTCCCTAAATCTGAAAATGATTATGTGTGATCAACCTCATTTCATTCTAAAAGTTAAGCCAGTTGAAAATCACCTCCGTAGAAGAAGAAAAAGTTACGGAGTCCGCTTCAGCGAGTGCGTGAGATAATTGTGTAGCCATTCATTTATTCGTCCGTTTCGCTTTTTACGAACGCTAGGGCAAACGTTCTGAAACAACGGAGGGATGGGGGCCTACCTACCGGGGGGGCAGCAACTCTTTGGGTGGCGACACGGTAACCTGCGGGAAAATCGTTTCGAGTGAGCGATGTTTTGTGGGTTCGCGAGTGGTTTCGACGGCAAAAGTGATCCGCGAACGACTCCTTTCTCTTTCTCGCCCGTCGTGTTGCGCAGGGGAGGGTTTGTGTTTTTTACCCCTGGAACCTGCGGCAATTTTTTGTGTCGCAAATCGTACCCGCCTTCCCGAGCCCTTCATGCACCCTATTTTATCCCCTCTTCCCCCTTCCCGAGTCCCACTTTGGCCGTTCCTGAACGATATCGTGTTTCGCGGTCCCGGGAGAGTTGAATAATGAGTCAGACGGCCGGGATCCGGGCAAGCGGGCCTCTTCCTGGAAGCCGTCGCGGCTGCCGGAGGAATTCATTCATCATTGCCCTTTTTTTCTTTCGCTCGAAAATAAAAAGTACCAAATGAGAGCGTATGCGTGAGAGAGATAATATTATTCGCTTAAGTAGATGCGTACGAGTTCTCCATTGGAACGGTGTGTTTCGGTGCCGCGGTAGCAGATTTAATTTTCGCGACTCCTCCCTCTAACAGACGAATCGCATGCTCTCTTCGCTTTGATGTGCTTGTAGCTCCCAGTGAATAATTTTTCATCTCGCCCCGCCACCACCCCCGGGCCCTTCTAGCGTCCCCGTCGTTCTTGCTTGATCGCATTCACTGTCCCGTGTCACACATACCTGTTGTCGCGGCTGAAAATACAACCCGAGGAGTGATTGATAAGGAGTTCTTTTGTGAAAAATTGAGACGAGTTCCGTGTTCTTGATCTATTGCTGTCGTTTCTTTTCTTTTTCGGCTTCCGAGAACAGTCCAACTATCATTTTTCACTTAGGTTTCATCAAAATTCTTTCGCTGAAGTCTCCCAACATTGCCAGAATTTCTGTTTCGTCCTCGTTTTGAATGGGATCGATTTGGTTGGGGAATGGGATTGGGTGCAAAAACAGTGTGTCCTCAGGTATATTTTTTAATATAAATATTAATGCATAATTGCATAGAAATTATAAAAGTCATTTCAAAATGTTGATGACTCATCAGGTTCCATATACTATGCTCGTAGCATTTTAATTTAGATGAAAAACCAAGATTTTATTCATCACGAGTATGACTATGGAGCTCGATCGAGAAAAAGAAACAGCGTTATAACATCATTATACAGTTCGAAATAAAGCGATCCTTCTGCCCCCCCTAAATTGGTCCAATCGGACATAATTTGTATTCATTTTCGCAAGAAGCGAGGCATAAAGGGAGAATATCGCCTGAATCACCTGGAACGTGACAAGTTAAAAATATCCCTCGGAAGTTTTTTTCTCGAGCATCGAACGGTCGATCCAAAGACGTACATTGCTCGATTCCTACCAGATCGAACATGTCTTCCCATTCTTCCCTTCGTTCCTCTCCTCTGCCGCACCTCTACACGACGCTTCCGAATCGGAAATGGACTGATCAGTGACCTGTATCTGGAATCGACCGTAAAAGTTCCTCCCGAGTGGGAAAGAATTGCGTCGGTCTCGGGGGAGTGGGAAAGTCGTCTAGTCAACCACTCGATAAGAGGCTGGCTGGTCGGCATTCGGATGCGTGGAAGGAGAGTTTCGGTTCCTTAAGTAAGATAACTAAAATTTAGTCCCCCCTAGAGGAGCGTCGAACCTGGCGCCGTTCGGTCCTCCTCGTATCCAGGAACCCTCAAGTCATTGCGTCAAGGCATCTGGTTCCAAACCTGTCAATTCATTTTTTCCAAATCGAGTTTTAAATCTCATTTCAAATTTCATTATACTGTGTAAGTTACCGTTTTATTTTCCCCAAATCCTGTAGGTCACGTAGGAATATATATTTTTATCAGGCGTAACTCATTTCACAACTAGGCTAAATCCTCATCTGAATTTTAGCTTTTTGGTGGAATTTGGTGGAATGGGATGGCTTCGAAACCAGATGCGTCCTTACCTACCCTTTTTAGAAGTCGATAAGAATCGTCCCTTCCCCCTCCCTATCCCCCACCGATTTCGTCCCATCACTCTTCGGAAACTATCTGATTCTTTGCTGCGGTGGCGGAGGAAAGATGGATCTCTAAATGTCTCTGCGGGTGCATGCCTGACGGGAGGATAAGAAACGGATCGTGACTTACGTCTTTTCCAGAAAAGCTTTTTGGGAATACGAATTCAATGAAACCGTTGTATACCGAAGTAAATGCATCCGGGAATGAACCTCAGTATGCAGAACCCCACACTTTACGCTCCTTATGTAACGGGTTACATGCTATTCCCTACTATGAATTGTCGCATGGTGGTGAATAGTATTTTTTTCTAACTTTGAAGAGTATTAAAATAAGATCTTATATAGTTCATATCAGTCGTTTATATTCTGCGAATTGTTACTGTTTTGCCACTTTTTCTTACCTACCATTCTACGCTTTAATTGTTACCTATTCACTAAACGGAAAACGTTTTTGTTGTATTTTATTACGTATGAGTTTTACCTTTGTCTTTCATCCCCACTTGTTGAACGAAAATCATAAAACTTAAAATATTTGCGATATTCATTATATCCTGAATCTTAAGTGTTCTCAGTTGTAATGAATTATCTTCGTGCGTAAGTTCATTGCTTGAAATCAAAATTACAAGAAAAATGAGCACTTATTTAAAGTTCTAGCGGACATTTGTAAACTTTTCGTCGCAGTCATTTTGATAAGTGACAAATATTCTGCTTAAATAGTTGATATATATATATATATATATATATATATATATATATATATATATATATATATATATATACATATACATATATATATGAGTATCGTGACTGGTTCGCTGTAGCCTCAACGGAGCGGTGGATGGAGGTCCGACCGGTCGGCTTGGTAGAGGGGTCCCCCACCACTCAGGCGCAATTAATTTCAGTCGCCTGCGGGCATGCGTTGAGATAGGAGGTGGATTTTTGTAACTTGTGGTTGTTTGTGGTGTCGTCGCGCCAGCATGGAGCGCACCGTCGAGCAACGCTTCGCTGTGAAGTTTTGCGTTTAACTCGGGAAATCCGCGTCGAAGACTCTTGAACTCATTAAACAGGCTTATTGGGATGATGCCTTAAGCCGCAAAAGAGTTGTTGAGTGGCACTTAATGGTTAAGGAAGGCCGGGAGGTCATCGGGGACGAGCACCGCGTCGGACACCCGACGACCGCTCGAACCGATGCTCAGGTGGCCAAAGTGAAAAAAGTTTTGGACTTTGACAGTCAATTATCCATCGCCCTTATCAGTGAGGAGACGGACCTTTCAGTCGGAACCGTCCACACCATTGTAGCAGAGGACCTTGCGCTGAGGAAAGTGTGCGCGAAGCTGGTACCGAAAGTCTTGAGCGAGGAACAAAATCTGTCGCGGGTGGAAATTTCGTAAGAAATTTTGGACTGCGTCCGGGAAGATGAATATTTTCTCGACAACGTTATTACCTCAAAAGATAGCTCAAAAGAAGCTCAAAGGATATTGGTTCGACTCCATCGAGGTGGTTCAAGCGGCGACGAAAAAGGCCCTTAAGAGTATTCCGGAAACCGACTTCTAGCGGGCTTTTGACTAGTGACACACGCGCCGAACTAAGTACGAGGGTCATCCGGAAAGTAGTACCCGTTCGTGAAATAAAGACACAAAAGTAAATATTAACAAACATAAAAAATTTTATTTGAAAGAGGATACTTTAAACTACTTCTCAACATAATCTCCAAGCAAATTAAGGCATTTGTCATAACGTGTGACAAGTTTCTGTATTCCTGCTGCATAGTCCTTCGCCGCCAGCTCATTGAGATACGCGAGGGACCCATCTTGCACAAATTTTTGCATAATGCAGATGGTGTTTAACAATTTCATGAACAATTGTTCGAGAAACATTGGGAAAATGCTCACAGATGTCATCAATTGTGACGCGCCGATCGTTCCTCACGAATTCGTCAACTGAACTCACCAGTTGGTCTGTAATGACAGACGGTCTCTCCGAACGCTCATCGTCGTGTGTGTTCCCCCTCCCCATGTTGAAGTTGCGACACCACCGCCGAACAGACGACTCGTCCATTATATTGTCTCCATACACCTCCTTTAATTGGCGATGAATATCACATGGGCGAACGTTTCTTGCATTGAGGAATTTAATCACTGCCCTCACTTCACAACTGGCGGCGTTCTCAATTTTTTTAAACATTGTAAACAATCACAGAAACAACACAGGCAATGCTAGCGTCACGCAACTTGGCTCAGAGAAGGCAGACAAGCCACTGAAGCTATCTGACCTCGTCCAGCGGCTACTCGCGTCGTCAGCACTTCATGCGGCACGAACGGGTACTACTTTCCGGATGACCCTCGTACATCGATGGAGGAGGAATGTATTTTGAAGATTATGAAGAAATAGTAATGATAACTGCAATAAATTTTGATTTTTGGAACCAGTCCCGATACTTACTCTAAGGACCCTGTGTGTGTATATATATATATATATATATATATATATATATATATATATATATATATATATATATATATATATATATATATATATAAATTTATTTATTTATTTATCGCAGGGGAATTTTGAACGACATCCATATTCACGATGTTTGAAGTGATTTAGGATCTCTCACAGCCTCTTGCGTTTGTTATATTATAGGGAATCTAACTTGGGTTGTGAGTACTTCAGATATGATAACTAGTTACAGATTTATAAATTACAGATTCAGGTGAGATGTGGCGGAACTGTTCCACATTAACAGAGACGAAGACTACAACAATTTTCCACTTTATAATTATTTAGTGGGATATTGTAGTAGTCTCCATCTCTGTTACTCTGGTGATATATTTATTTGCCTCCAATATTGATCATTTTTGTATTCTGATTTACTTATGGTTGATTAGGAATATCGGTCTTCGTCGTGCACTTAAATCTCCGGTGATGAATTGACACGCTCAGCCAAATTTTTCTGTTTGAATTCATACATATCCGATAATGATATTAGCTGATGAATCCATGCTGCTTCCGGGAATTATCGTCGCGTAGCTGAGTTGCTAGACAACTGTTTCGCCCCCAGTCCTGGAAGCCACTTCGGGTCGAACCTGAAGACGCCTCCAGGAATGGGGGCGAAACAGTTGTCTAGCAACTCAGCTACGCGACGGTAATTCCCGGAAGCAGCATGGATTCATCATATAGACGCCGCGGAAGCCTAAGGATTGATTTCAAAGATATTAGCTGTTTTGTGCGAGGACTATATCAATTCGTAATTCATGAAACTTTCCTTGCGTAAAATTCAAAACAAGAATACCTGATAAATGAAATGTTTCCATATTTTTTTTATGAAGTAGAATCAACAGCCGAGTTAGACTTAACGGCGTATCGTTTCGGTGCTAAAAACTTTCTCATCATTTCCAGGGAAAGCGGGAGCGTGGCGAAGTAGATTACATAAAAAACAAAATTTATTTTGTCTGTTCTTTATAATTTAGAGTCAAGCGCACAAATTCGAATGCCCCAAACTTTGAAGTGAATTTTACGCCTGCTTGGGTTTTCCATTAACATCAACTCATCCATGAACTTCTCTCGGGTCAACAAGTGCCCTCTTTGTTTGAGAGGGAGATAGGCCTTTGGATCCTTCGCAAACATTTTTTTCCTCCACCTCAGTCCCACCTCGAGTTTCCCACCCCCAATTGGAGTCTTCGTCCGACCCTTCTCCCGCCCCTCCCGCCAAACTTCCATCTTCCCTGACTTAGTTCTGGAAATGAAAACGGGCCTTACATGTGTGTAAGCATTGCGCTGGATGACGGCTGTCAGGTGTTGACGGAGGGTGTTGCTTCAGTGTGGATTTCCAGAGGGGCGTGGATAGGGGTCGGACTGATGGATGTGGGAGAGGGAAGATTGCTCTTTGGAAGGAGGAACCGGAGGACAACGAGGAAGATGCACGGAGTTCCAGTGACTTCGGAATAGGAAGAATGGAGAGTCGGGAACGAATAGGCAAATAGACATATAGTAGTCCCGTCTTGCATCGGGGTGAGGAATTTTCATAAACTGGCCGTCGAGAAACAGGGATTCTACAAATATCCACACCCAAACCATACCCTTCCAGTGATGTGAGGAACCAGTGTCATTATGTAATTGCGTTGTTTATGAAGCGTCCATAAAAGGAACGACAGATGATGCGACGATCTTCCAGTTAAAATTATCGGCTTGTTTGAACTTGGATTCGTTGTTAAACGACAATTTATATATCTCAGTGCTAGGAAAATTCTATTCATCTTATTTTGTGTTAGTGGCATACCACGCCGACATAAATGATTTTATGAATTAGGTTCTTAATAATTCGTCCGTACTTGAGTGTGGAATCCCTTGGCTGATCGTGAATGGAAGGACTTCCACCCTAATAGCCCCTATCAACCCGTCATACTGATTTTCTTTTCGATACAATTTTTTTTAAATCTAGTGAATCTTCTTTGAAAACTCTTATTAACCCCCTTTTTAGCTCTTTCTTCGTCTACTTCTCAATGCTTACCATGATTTCTTTACGTGTTCTTACTAATCTGAAGACGCGCTTCTTCTTTACCGCTACATGTATACTCATCAGTTTATGAACCCATAGTTCTTCATGGTGAATCCGATATCTAAATGAGAAACATTTATGAGAAGTTTTGACTTTATCCAGTCGGGTTTATCGCTAGAATAAACTCCCCTCACAGTTGTAATTTGAATTTCTTTTTCGGTCCGGTGGTGAATGCATTTAACTCGTTCCAAGTCTCGCGTCCCTACCTGCATACCTCGTTATGGAAAGCTGGATAATAAAATCAGGAATTTGTTATTCTATTCGTTTTTGTGTGTCGGTAAAAGAGAAAGGTTTCGATTCGAAGCAATCCTGTTTTTATCTCAATTTTTTTTGCCTTGCTTATTTAATTCTGATGATAGCACGTCAGAAAATGCCCGAGTTAAATTAAATTGTTTCATGGAGATTCCAATGCTCAATGTGACTGAGGAAATTTTCAAGTAACTCTTCACAATTGTTGTGAGCTGATATAACTGGAATTATTCACCATGGCGAAATGAGCTATAGCCTTCCTTATTTCAACCTCGTATACATTACCTATTCCATTCTTGTTATTACTCTACATGCCTTCATTGAAACTCGAAAGAAACGAATTTCGTGTGACTCTAAGCTTAACCTGATTTCTTTGGAAATATTTACACTTTTAGCAATGTCACTTCGCTCCGTAAGAATGCAATATATTTTCCTTCATAGCGGCGCGTCGGTCAATGAAACCAAAGCCTGACTTGAAAGTCTTCTTCGACAGTTGCCAGGGCAGTATGATTCATTCTATTGGCTAAAGATAATTTTACAGATTTTTTTAAAATCTAACTCCGTACTTGTACCACTACGTATAAGCTATGGTTAAAACCCATCCTTACCCCTATGCGACTACTTTCTGAGTGAAACGTGGAATTATTATGATTATTATGGATCTTAAGCGTAGCTGCTTACTCGCAGTGAGCAGATCGCTCGCGGATGTCATTTTAAGAGTGAATCTTGCAATCCTTACAGTTTCCTTATTAGCCCTGCCTCGTCATTCCCAACAAATGAAGGGAAAATAACTCGTAACAGGGGAAACCGTGATAGCGGTCTTAATTTACAAACACTCATCCTCATATATTAGTGCTCTCAAAATTATATTATTCATAACTCCTTCCATCCGAAAGGACTGTGTACGCACGCGAAATAAATTAACGTCTGACCTGAAGAAAAGAGCCAAAAGAAAACATGGAATGTCACGTGATTTAGAACCCGAACCACCAAGAGAAGTAAGCTGATACGTTCACAAAAAGGTATGCAAGGAAGGCCTCTGTTCTTCAGCCTCGTCGGGGGAGCTGGGGGAAAGGAGAGTGGGCGAGAAAGTGTCGGTGCGGTGGGACTGAATGCGTGAATGAGGGAAGTAAGCCCTTAAGATAAGGGAGAAGGAGCAGGAATAAGGGCGAAAGAGAGATAGGAAGAGTAAAATGGAAGGATCCCGTTGGGTTTGTGGGTATAAACGTCTCGAAAGGTTGGGACGAATATCCTCTGTTGTGTTCGGCTCATAGCGGAGTCTAGCCATAATATTGTCTGTGTCTGTGCAGCTTCTAGCTCATCGACGTGGAAAAATGGCAAGACCAAGGGGGACGAAATTCGACTTTTGAAATATTAAGGAAATGGTAAGGCCGAAAGGTACACGAAGAAAGGCCGGCTGAAAAGTTGAGATATTGAAATCATGATATGTGGGCAGCGGGTGCAACAAGGTAGTCATGAAAAGATAGCGATCAAGGCGTTGGAAGGGAAGACGTAGATGACAGAGAGGGAAGGAGAAGAAGACCGATGAGCGATTTAAAGAGAGAGGACAAGAAGCAATAAAAGATTAGGGGAAAGCGTGAGGATGAGAGGGAAGAGGTTCACCTCCGAAATACCTAATGCGATCATAACGTTTTGACTCATAAAACGTCTCACAGACCTTAATTTAATGTTATGAAACCTATATTAACTAGAAGTAGTTATCAAATTATAAAAATGAATATTTTCAAGTGTGAAAGCTTTTGCTGTAGCTGGAGTAGTTTTGAAACAAACTTATCGTATGGCTATATCAGTTACAAGATATCCAATGGCATGTAAATTGTAGGCATGAAGATGAGTCTCAATTTGTGGTCATTTCGGGTTAGAGAGTAAGGAGTAAATAATAAAATGGGTTCGATTAAAGATTTTCTTAAGATTTACATATGACGCTCTTCGTTAGCGAGATAAAAGTGTCTATCATTATGCGAAAAATTTGGGCAGCTCAGCAGCTGATTATCTCTGGGACCTGTGGGAGAGTGAGAATTGGTTGTATAGTCGCCAATACGGTTTTAGAAAAGGGCACTCTTGTGAAACTCAGCTATTAGGGTTCTGCCAAGAAATGTTCGACTCTATGGATGCGGGAATAGAGGTGGATGCTATAATAGTCGACCTGTCAAAAGCCTTTGACAAAGTTGACCACGATCGCTTAATGCTTAAGATGGGCCAATTGCCACTACACACAGATGGAAGAGTAATCTCTTGGGTCAGAAATTTCATGGAAGGTCGAACACAAAGGGTAAAATTAGGAGAAGTGTATTCTGAAAAAGCAAGGGTAACATCGGGAGTCCCACAAGGAAGCGTACTTGGCCCGCTATTGTTTTTAATATATATAAATGATCTCCCAATAAATATTAATTCTCAGATTAGACTTTTTGCAGACGACTGTATTATCTACAGGAAAGTCGAAAATGACAGAGACCGTGACAAACTTCAGAGGGACATTAATAAAATGGCAGATTGGGTGACAAAAAATGGTATGGATATTAATGTTAACAAATGCAAATCCATCACTTTTAGCAATAAGGTAATTGGAAACCATAGGGAATATAAATTCTCAGAAAATGTCATTCCTAGAAGTGATACTGTCAAATACTTAGGTGTATATTTAACTAAGGACTTAGGGTGGGGGCTAAATGTGGAGTACATCTATAAGAAAGCTTTCAAAACTCTTCATTGGGTAATGAGAAACCTCAAAGGGAGCGTTAGAGCAACCAAGGAGAAGGCTTATCAGACCCTAGTAAGGCCAATTTTAGAGTACGCTTCTCTTGTATGGGACCCTCATGAAGAAGGTCAAATTAAAAAACTGGAAAAGGTGCAAAGAAAGGCTGCCCGATATGTACTGGGGAAGCATGGGAGGATGGAGAGTGTGTCTGACATGCTAGAAACGCTGGGCTGGGAACCTCTAGAATCTAGAAGAAAATTAAGCAGACTTTGTGGAATGTTCCGAATTTTGAAGGGGGAGAAAGCTTGGGCAGATCTTAGGAAAGAGGCGGGGAACCCAAATTTTATAGGCAGAAATGATCACAAATTTAAGATAAAATGCCGGGCACAGAGGACAAATAAAAAAAAATTTTCTTTTCTAAATAGAACAATTGTTGAGTGGAACACCTTACCTGCAAAAATATTCGAGCCCTTTCCTAACAGAGTGTATACTTTTAAGAATAGATGTAAGGTATATATATATAAATTTGATTTATGTGTGGTGTATGGTATTATATGTTATAGCTTAATTTTTTTTTTATGTATCTTTTTTTTCTTGCTGGTTAATGGTTGTAAATGGGATGAGGATTCACTTGTTTTGTTAAAGAGATCTGTGTTTGTCTGGTTTTATGTATTATATTTTGCAATTGTTTGGGACTTGTGTGCCACCTGACAGTGTCTATTAGCACATGTGTATTTATAATAATAATAATAATAATAATAATTAGTTTTTACACTAATCCAAGTAACATGGTAAAAATATTGGCTAATATATTATTGTAGGGCAAAGACATTCCTGATTATGTAATGGAGGTTTATTTTTGGAAAATTCTACTAACACACCGACCATAGAGACAGATATATCTCCCTGAAGTAAACTTGAAGAAAACGATGAAAATCACTGTCGATAAATTTCATTTTTTCAGAATAATTTCTGTCGCGTTCTTCCATTTTCTAACTGTTGTTTGGCATTGTGAAGCACACTCTCCACAGCTACTTAGTCCTACTTTAGGGAAACAATTTATTTCTCAAGGCACATACTTCTAAACTGCTACAGTCGGGGATGTCACAGAGCCTGAGTTTTCCTTTATGTAGTTTAAATATTAGCAGATATCTGGTGATTTCCTCATCGGATGCTCTTTGCATGAATCCGCTATAACCAAGAACCCAATGACGTTCTTTATTCAACAATGTCACTAGGACGGGGGTGAAGAGGAATTGCAAGTTTGGAACCGCGACATTAGTTAGTTTTGATGATTTCTTTTCTGTGGAAGAGTATAAGGCTGGTTAAATTCAAGGCACTCTTCTATATCTCAACGTTGGCCAAAAAATCACGGTCCTTGGCTCGGACTTTGGCTTTTCAGAATTTTGATTTCCTTTACACATCAAAATCTAACCCTGAAAGTCTCCACGAAGTCGTGTGGTATGGGGTGTTAATCGCCAGCCATTAGAGTAGTTATTGTTTAATTAGCCGCAAATTATCAATCCGGTTCGTAGTTTTTGCGAAGCTTAACACATTTGATTTTGATCAGTTACCTGCGGGGTCCATTCCCCCCTTTGCTCAATTATCCTTTTCTACATATATTTCCGTAGTATGCCGTTAACTATTTGCTGAAAAAGGAGAAATCCACACGGGGAGACGAGCGAAGGAAAAGATCCGGGATCGCGGAGGGGATGGTGTCCGGAGCTGTGTGGCCTTTCACTCCCCTGCGGAGTCGACTGAAGGGGCCAAGGGGTTTCGGCCGGGCAGAGGTCCAATGGGAATGGAAAGGGGGGGAATCGGAGGGGGGCGGGGGCGTACTGTGGAGGTTTCGATCGGGTGGTAGGAGGGTGGATAAATTGAGCAGCGTCGCTGAAGAGTGCACAGCTGTGTTACCCTTGAACGGAATGCCAGAAAATGGAAGCCGCTGTGGCTCTCCATTCGAATTTACTAACTCACCTGCCATCCATAAATCATGTGAGTACGCACATATATTTTCATTTGGCCATCACCAAAGGAAGGATGGAGAGGTTATGCATACGTAGATATATATATGTACTCGCTAATGACTCGCAGAAATCGCCACGGTTCCCCATTCGTTCCCCTTTTGTTCTTCGTTTATTTTTCTTTTTACGGATAGGTACGTCCTTCCTAAGCCTCATTGGCTTTCCATCAAACGGTTACCGTGCTGTCCTACGCCATAGGTGGTCCATTGGGAGTATTTTTGTTGAAGGCACATCGTTGAGTCGGAGGTTTGGACCACCGGCGGATTCTCTACGAAGTCATCCGTTTGCTTAGATCCTCTCGTTTGATACCTCTCGATTTTAACCCTCGCAACGGGAGTGATGTATTCATTTCTTCATCAAATTTCTTCTTCTCTATTAATTATTTGGAAAGACTTCCCTTCCTCTCCGAATTCACACATTAAGTTCCATATTTTTCATTTTCGGTACTGTAGATTTTTGCGTACGCTAATTATTTGGTTGTTTCAAAAGTGTCTTAATTTGGAGGTGGATTCGTCAAGCATTAATTCCATATATAACAACATTGCTAATGTAAGGCCCATGATAAAACGGCGCGAACCTGATAAGAAGAAGATAGTATCGCACCTTTCAGGGAATAAGCTCGTAATTTCCTTTCTCCCACCTTTCGTATCTCTCATTGAAGAGTTAAGGGCATGATTAACGCGGGAGGAATATTTGGAAGAGGATAACCAACACTTAAGACGGATAAAATCGAATGCTTTAAGCTTCACTTCGTTGGAGCTTTGAGTATTCATATGATAAGTAATTTTCCACAGAATAATAAATGAATAGCAGAACTCGTTTCGCCATATCATACATCCCTTTATGATACCGTAATATAGTGAAAAGCGTAATGAATAGTTTCAGACGTAACCTTGTGGAATTACTCCATTTGAATAATGTTAAAAAAAAACTTTGTAAATCCACATGAACAATAAGCCTTAATGCTTTAATGCTAATGGGCCTGAAGATGCTGCACCGTAGTGAACCCTAGGTCGCAATAAAGCTTATTTTACATGTGGGGTTAGAAAGTTTTGTTTTAACACTATTCAGAGTGAAAAGCGTTTTACCATTTCTATTTCTGAGGAAAATTACTTAAGGTATTACAAAAGCATGGACTCCAATCGGCGAACTGACTCGGCTCTGGATTCCTCGACACGACTCCAGAGTGGTAATAATCCTTCGTCCTCCCCCTTCTTTTATCTCTTTCATCCTCTCTTCCACCTCCCTCTCCTTCCAGCCTATCTCCATCAACTTTCCGTGCCCTTCAACTCCACAGAGACCCGCGTAACATTATCCGTCGTGTTCAAAATTAAATGAGAAGATGAAAGTGGCACGAAAATGGTTATCCAGAATCCTTGAAATGGGAATCGTATTCGCCCTCTTTTTTTGCGAAACGACGCGAGGCATCGGCGGCTGGGCGAAGAGGAAAATAAAACGAGAGCCCGGTATATTTACGGCGACTCTTTAAAAGTTGCGACATTTTTTTTAATTTTAAGTTGTGAAATTTCGAAGCGAATAAATGGAAGATTTTTGGGGGCTGTTTTTGTGCCATCCTCCGAGAGGTTTTCCCGGAATCGTTCGCCATTTTCCCGAATTGCTTTTCTAGGGAATGCTTCGTATTTTCCTCGAGCATACTTCGTTTGAAAGTAAAACGCTGCTAAGGCTACATCTTAAAATTCAAATTGCGTGTAATTGCTTTGGCCACGAGCACAGAGCGCTAATTTGTTTAATTAGTTCCAAATCAATGAGCATTTCCATTCGCAGTAAATGATTCATAAAACTAACTTAAGTGTTTCATTTTTCTTATTCTGTCGGTTTTTTAGGGATTCATTCCTCGCAGTTTTCCTAGGCTAGGCCCAATTCATTCGTTTTCACCTCAAGTTATTCACTTTAACCTTTCCAATGTGAATCTATTTTTCTCCTAGAGGTTTCATTAACTTGGATTACAATGTAAGCATTTCTTCAATCTATTGAATATTCTTGGGATTCCTTTTCGTAGTTTTTACCAAGGCGATAAGGAATACAGACTAAATAAAAATGTTTTTTTCATCAATGCTGCGCTGTAAATATTCGTTAGGTGGCAGTATATAAATGTGAATGCAAATAGTTTGCTGTCGTCAAATAAATTTAAATGGGATCTCTTAAATTAATTTCAACAATTCAGCTTCTGTCTTGCCCAATGGCAGAACAAGAAAACCTTTCCTCAGAAAAATTCGTTTGCCGTGCATGAAGGAATATTTCCAAGCCACTGCTTTGAATTATTATTTTTGATTACTAGGACTATGATATAGATTGATCATAATAATGTCATATCAGAAATCCATGTACTCGAGTTTATGTAAGGGACGGAAGGAAATTGTTAGATGTGAAAAAGAGCAATGAAGCATCGAGACCAAACATGAAGAGCGACTCAGCGTCCACCACCGATTCGGAGACGTCGAATTTTAGGACCGTAAAATCTTCGCCTCACTCTATCCAATTTGATGTTTTTCGCCGAGAATTGGCGTTTGTGGGACCCCGGATCTTCGAGGACTAGATTTTTGTTGCTGACCCGAATGGTTCGACCAATCCAGGAGACACGTTGAATGTTGGACGGGGATGGGGGATCGAAATGGAAAGAAGGACACCAATACGGAGATGTAAAGGAGGAAAGAGAGAATCCTCCAAGAGCAGGTGGCCTCTCGAATTTTGCGATCGAGGAGGAATAAAAAAAAGAAAAAAGAAAGTCCGCTCCCCCAATCACGTAGGCAGTGCCCACCTCCCCATGGCAATATGTATTCGGAAGGGGACCCTAGAGTTTGAGGGCGGGAGGGAGAGAATTAAGGGGGTATAGAGGGGAGAATGGCATATTTACGCCAGTGTAACGAAGGCGATCGCGCACAGCGACCGATGGGGCAGAACGGATGCCTATCCCCACGGAAACAAAAAAGCCTAGGGTCAGGAGTCATTCGGCGGTGTGTCGATTGGAACTCCCCGCGCGGCGTCGAGTTGACGTCGACGATTCCGGGAGGTCTCGGCCACGGTGCCAGAAAGAAGGGGGTGGGGAGGTTGAGGGAGGGGGAAGGGAAAAAAGGGGGCACATCAGAGTGGAAGTGAGAAATTTGGCCGGGTCGGAGCGGGGAGTGCTTAGGAGGGGGGAATGCGGAGGCATGCGAAGAGCATTTTACACGAAGGGAAGGAGGTAGGAGTGAGGTGTCTTCGGAGTTTGGTTCTCGTCTTCCTCTCCTTCTTTCGCTTCTCTCTACCTTACCTTCTTGAGAGAAAAATTCCATCTCCTCTCCCACTTTTTTCCCTTCTTTCCCCCTACCTCGAATTAACTGCGAGGTTACCCTCATGGTGTCGGATTGAAAAAAAGAGGATTAGGAAGAGAGCACCGTATACCGCGATAGCCAAATGAGCCGTGGTCGTGCGCAGACTCAATTTTTTATCTTCCACCGTATTCGAAGGAGTTGTGGAAGAGTGCGGATGGATCTTTGGTGGAAAAAATATTCGTTTCAAAATTGCGTGCTTAATTACGTTGGGTTGCGATTTGGAATTTTTGGTCATTCCTGTCGTGATGAGATGGGATAAAACACTCGTGTTGTGTATTGGGTGATCTTTGATTTCACCATCCAGCAATTGATCATAAATTAAATCAGGAGGTAGATATTGTGTCAAATTGTTAAAATGATTAAATAAATGATTTTTTAAGTAGGTTTCTCACGATTTTCTGATTAATTAAATTTTTATCCGTAATTTAAGTCAACATTGGAGAGTAGGAAAACTAAATTGTTTGACTTATCCCTAGCGTGCTTCATCAGTACCTAATGTAAGTTTCCAAGTATCCTTATCCTTGTTTTTGTAATTTTTATGTGCTCAGTGTATCCTGTAATGGTATCATTTGAAAATTAATTAGAATTTTAAAACAAATAAATGTATAGATAATCTTTCATTAGATCATTGGATTCACATATTTCCTCTATTTAGCCGGGTGATATTTTCTAGCCCGGCTTAATTAAAATTTATTAAATTATTCTCCAAGCATTAAAAAGATGTATGTTCTACCTGACAGGTTTTAAAAAAATATTTATGGATTGAACACTAACATTGGTATCCAAATTCCCTCGGAAGGTAATCGTAATGTGAAGGGTTAATAAAGTTGGCCATAGTAAATCACTGCTAGAGACTGCTGCTAGTACATGTGGTGGGGTGGAAAGAGTCTCAACGTGCGTACCCTCCACCTCCACCCCCTGCCAATTCTTAGTTGAAATTGTGAAAATCAACATCAGGAGAGATTGGAAATGCTTGGATTGAAGCGTAGACCTGCGAAGGAGATGTGGTATGTGAGCATCATGCCCTTCGATTGGTCTCGTCAAAATTGTGTTCAGGTGAAGATGTTGCTAAGTTAATATTTAAACTCGTGGCCTTAATGTCGTACAGTAGGTTTCACCGCAGTTGTGACGGTACGAGTGTATCAGCCTCGGGCTCAAGCCCGAATGGCAAGGTATTCGGCTACATATATCTTTTGGAGTCACTTACGTTATAATTTTAGCAACAAAATTTGCCCGATCAGTCATTTAACAGATACATAATTTTTACTTTCTTCTGGAAAGCATAAAGTTTACAAAAATAAAAAAGTAGTCCATATTTTATCACGCGATTATGTATGCGTGCAAGAAAAAAGAACATAACCGAACTGACGTCCTTGCGTGAAAGTTAAATAACAACTTCACGAACGGATTTTCACATCTATAATGTATCATATGCATTAGTGTGAATGATTTCGTAATATCTTCTCTTGGCATTCCGAGTCGTAATTTCACTCTTCCGCGTATTGTCCAAAACTCTTTTTTAACTGCGCAGGCTCAGAGCACGATTGCTCAGTATTTCACGCTTGACAAAATTACTGCTCATTTCGCCGAACATTGCAGGCATCCTGCTCCGAACTGCCTCAACCCCCAACCTCGAGAACCTCATTCGTCCGTTCCTAACTCTTCCCCTTTCCCCCACCCACTATGGCAACCGCCATGCCCCCTCCCTTTTTATGCACCCTCGCGAACACATAAATCCGAAAACCTCCCATTTTCCACGCCTTTTCTTCACGTTCCGTGACCTCTTCCAACCTTCTTCCTTGCCTTATTCCCTCCCCCCTGGGGCGTACATAGGAGACTCCGGTGGGTGCCTTTAACCCTTACCGCATCCCCCCCAAACCCTCCTTCCCTCCGCCCATCATTTCCTCCTCTTCTGCCCCCTCTCATCCCTCCCATCCACGCCGACCACCGTGGAATGCAGACACCCATTCTTTTTCCCATGAGAGTTGGGTCCATCCGCGTACACGTCTCTAAACTCACTCCTCGGGAAAGGTGCCTCTGACCCACGGGGGCTCCTTTCCCCAACTCCGCCACCCCTTTTATCTCAACCTCCCCACACCGCTTCCCATTCCACACTCCCACATTCACGAATCTCATATAAAACTCACTAGATCGCCGACCCAGCCACGTACTCCCTTCCCCCCTCTCAAAGAGTTCCCCCATCCCCAGCCCCTAAGACGCAAGGGGCTTCCCTCCGCCCCCAGAATGGTGCGCGTCTACCCTCGTGAACTCCGTACACCACTCCCCACTGTACACTCTTCCCCTTTATCCCTCCTCCCTATCTGCTGCCATCCCCTAGATGTCCCCACTATTTTCTTCATTTCTCGTACAAATGACCCTACTCTCTTGCTCATCTTCTCTTCATCGTGTGAAACAGAGGGGCCTTTAATAACGGTCCCCGTGGGCTCTCCCGCGCATGCGTTGGTCCATTAGTGCACGTGGTGCTATGCGCGCGGCTCACTCGGATTTTTCTTTCGCTTTTTTCACTCCGCTCAAACCTTCTCCTTCTTGCATCAGCATCACACCCCATGAGACGCCAGGTGGGGGCGTGACGGGGGTAATAAGGCACTAGCATTGCTTACATAATTGTGTGGAGGTAAAGGCAGGTAAGGTAAAAGGAATGGCACTTGACAACAAGCCCTTTAATCAAAATTCATTCGGTACGTAACCTTGGATTTAGTGTGATCGCAAACTGCGCGGCGGAAGAACAAGTAACTGTTCAGATATATCGTTGCAGTTGCGTGTTACTTTTATATTTTCTAGGTGGTCTAAATTATTGAGATAACGTAAGTTCTTCATTATTCCTTTGGTTTTAGAGATTCACGTGAGTGTTTTGAATCCTTTTAGAGTCTTAGACCATCTTTTTCGCGATGGAGGGTCTCCCATTGTAGCTTCTCCAAAAATTCACTGTATTTCATTTTTTGGTGTAATGATTACTGAAAATTATGCAGCTAAATACAGTAATGTGAAATGCAAAACAAAACCTATCCTAACTCGTTAAAATACAGCTGCTAATTCATGTAAATCCTGTACTCAATATTTTTATCCTATTTAGAACTTTATCCCGATAGAGCCAAAATACTCTCAACATAATTGTGGCTTCACTGAAGTGAGGAGCCATCTGTCCCCTATCTTTTCATTTTGATCCGACTAAGAATCATTTCAAATTGTAGCAATCTACGAAGGTAATTTTCTTATTAAGGGACTCGCATTTCTAATTTCTATATTTCATCTAAATGGCAAAAGTTTCAACTTATCAGATAATTTAAATCCGTCTACTTCTATTTTTCCCACGGTTTTGTTATTCTGGTACATTTTTCAGTTCTAAATCAAATTGTTATTTTTTAAAACAGCCCGCAATATCGTTTAAATATCGTAAGAGAAAAGTTGCCATCGGCTGAGCATAACTTGCAGTGAGTTTTTCGGCAGCATATGACGTAGTTAAGTGTAGCAGTGAAAAAATATATTTTGAATAGCAAAAATCCCATCACACTTCCTTGCGACTCGCCGGGTGTAACTTCTGCCTTGTTGTCCTTACCTGGTATTTATATACTGGTATTTATTTCTATTGTGTGAGATAGAATTCTCTCATGAAGTAAATAACATTTTCATTTATTTCATAAATTATACATTTGTGCATAATTTTGTTATGAGGGATTTCTCAGAGATTTTATTGAAATCTAAAAGTAATGTTATCATGCCTCCTGGATTCCATGTCTCACCCTTCCCTACTTGGACCTCTCCATCTTGGGAATGATGAACACCGGGCTTATGGCAAAACAAGTGTCCCCGACACCCTCTGTCCAGTTTTTTCTCTTCCCTTTGTAGCTGTATGTCCCTGCCACCATTTTAGTGACCCAACTTTATGTTAGCTTGCTGAACACTCGTGAGCGAGGCTCCGTTTTTGACTAATTGCCTTGTAGTAGATTAAAAGAAAAGTACAAATGCTCTACGAAACCGCGAATAATGCATAACAAAAGACATTTTAAGCGGCTAGGCATTTCAATCTAACAATATTCTCTTAGTTAAGTAGTCGGTTTCCTCGGTAGCTGATATTTAAGAAAGGCGCTCCACTATTATTTTCAAATTAATGTAAAATATTTTTAATTCTACCATCAGCTTTTTGTGTACATTTTCATCGTCAGCTTAATTTTAACACTTTTATATTAGTGACATTTCGATTGGGCTGGATTTAGATTGCATGCCAAGAGGAAGTGAAGTGAAAAGAAAATTTTTCCTTGTAGGAAAACATGAGTATTAAATTGACATGATCAATTTTTAATTGTCAGTGGATTTCGATGAAATTAGGAAGGAATATTCCTAAAATATTCACTACATACGCTTAAGAAAAATAGTGCATTGTCGGGTTATTTTGCTCTGCAATGCAACTTTATAAAAAAACCATCTAGTCTCTTGGATAATACGATATTTCTGTTTTTATGCCACTCAACCCATATTTTTACTAAAAGGTGATCCAAGATACTTTCATATCATGATAATTATATTTGTTGTAATCAACCGTCATTACCACCACATATTTTACAGGCATTGGCTTCCTGCCAATTTAAATAGCATTTTCCAAACGTTTATGCAATCCCAAAGTCTTTTAAATTACCAGTTAAATGGCCCACGTTGAGAGTTATGGTATTTGCTCGCAGTCATTAAAAGTGCTAAGATGAAAGGAGGTCTCTCATAATCAAGGTGGAGTAAATAATATCAGGACAATCAACAACCCTCAAATGACTTACAATTACCAAACATACCACCTTAAACTGCGCAATATCATTCTTCTCCCCCTCCCTCCACAAATACCTTCATTTTGTAGCGAAACTCGTTCATCACGCCCCTTGAAATGCCGCAAGTTGCTCCCCATAGCTATCTCACGCACGTTGAAAGTTTTAACATGAAAATATAAATAATCCTAGAAGAGAGGGGGGGTGGGTTAAAACAAAATTTTCCCAGGAGTCACCCGAGGGTCCGTGGTTGTGAAACAGTCCCCACTAAGCTCTCGGCCGCTTCGCCTGCGGCCTACCCACTTCCCACCCTCTCGGCTCGGCCCTCGGAGGGGGAATTATCTTCTTCTTGCATACCTACCGCAGTCAAGTACCATGAGCTTCACCTCTCCATCACTCCCTTATCTTATCTCCCGCTTGTTTCTCTCCTCTTCCGTCTTCCCTGGCGAAGGGCTCGGATACCCAAGACGAAATATTCCGCTGAGGTTATGACGGAGCTGTCTCTCTTGCTCTCCGGAAGGTGATTCTTCCCATGCTTCTCTCTCACTCTTTCTCACAAACACTTTTTCTCCACCTCGTGTTGTTCCTAAGGGAAGAAGGAATGAGGGAGACGCTTTTAGGGGTTGCAGGCGACGAAATATATCAGTCTCGGTGCGCATATTTTATCGCAGCCGTTAATGGATGTGGAAAGATGTATTATCAGTTCCCACCAAGTCACGTAAGATATTTTTATAAATTCCAGATTTGGATTTTGTTCCTTTTGAGATGACACTAGATTGATTATGAATTGATTCTGCAATGGTTTCACTTTCTTATTTTTTTGTATTTATAGAGTTATTAAGATTTAGTAATTGTCATTCTTCCCCCAATTTAATTATGAATAGCACCTATGCTTAGTGTGGTATCATATAAAGATATCGTCATAGCACCGTGTTTAGTGTGAATTACCGAAACGAGTAGTTCGGCTTTTAAAGGAAAGCTTTCATCAGTTGTCCTCGGTTGTCCTATTTGCTCCCAAAAATAAGAGAAATAATCCCGTATTTTCATCACACTGGGATAATATTAAGAGACTGCTAACCCAAATGTTAGAGTCTGCAGTTCATGTGTGAAAATATACATAAAGAAATAACTACATATGACCTAAATATTGCGGAAGATTGCTAAAAGAAAGTTGCTGTAAATTGTTCCTGTGGACCAAGTGGATCGCGAAATATTGCGACGTCGGTGCAGCATGCTTTCATGATCTTTCTTGGCAAAATCAAAGATGAATTATTTGAGTTTGAGCGTCGCCACGGCATTCTACCCTCGTGATGCGAGTTTACAGAACGACAACAAAAAAACCGGCCTCCGAACCGCATTTAGGTTGTCTTCATATATACATATATATCGCAGATGCATTGAAGACAAAAATTCGATTCCTATCCCATTCCTTTCTTAAAAAATCGAATAAAAGCGAGCACAATCTATGCTTGTCACTTGGCTGACTCAGACGGGCCTAAAAGTTGCTTTGCGGGTTGGACTGTGATCAGAGTTCACAAGGAGTGGAGTATGGCGACGGAATAAAACGACGCCAAGCCACGTGAGATGAGCGGACGGAGTTGAGAGAGAGAAGAAATATCGAGAGCGGAGTGAAAAAGACGGAAAAACATTACCTGAGACGAAGGCGAAAAATGGTGGTTTCCCCCCTCTCCCACAGCTGGTCGGAGGCATGGGAGAATCTTTGAGGTGAATTTGGGTGGGGGAGAAAAAGAGGTTGAAGCAGAGAGAAGGGTGGGGGGCGGGCATCCTCGACGAGGGACAGCGCGATTTATTCGCAATGGTCCTCGGGGCAGCAGGAGAAATGGAGGCACCTTGAGTCCTTGGTTGCCCACGGTCGGATTGCCAATACTCTTCGCCTCCGCTCTTGGCGGGCTTCATAAAATAAATGGACGCTTCGAATTACTCTTATCTTATTATTTATACTTTCCGAACCTTAATCCGCGTGACTCTCCTTTGGGGGACTTCCGATACATTGGTGGTTCCAACATAAAAAAAAAACATGAGGTAACTGATGGACTCGAGAAATTTACCTGTCATCTGCGTAATCACTCCTGACGTCCTGTGCAAAGCACTTACGAATTGTGAACATCATTCAAAATAACGTCAACTGAATCAGGCATGACTTTATGGAAGTTAACTGACGTCAAGCCAGTAATGCACGAATGCATGTATAAAAAAATTCAGTGTAAAAGCAGGAACTTCATTGCTTTATGGACCATTCACAATGGCGGATTTTAATGGTGGCCGGGCGCACTTAGTAACGGTTTTCAGTTATTTTATAAATGATCTCGTATAAAACACAATTCTATGAAATGTGTTCAGTATCCAACACAACAAATAACCTAGCAAAAACTAAGCGTCAATTTGGGATTTCCTGTGCTATTTCTATTTTACAAAGTTTTCAATTATTGAGGAAATGTCAATCTTAAATCCAGCTAGGGCTGTTTCAGTACTATTGCCAGTGACTCTGCAAAGCGATGCATCATGTTTGAGAACATGAAAGTCGCCCTTTTATGGCGCACTCAAACTCTTAGTCCTGCTCAAGCAAGAAATTTCGTCCAACGGAACATTTTTGTGTCCAATGGAGTGGAACCCTCAGATCTAGAGAGAAGCGAATCAAAAATTCAATGTTTCATTTCTGTCCTCATCGTTGAAGGAATCTTAAATACTTTTGCCGAAACTAGCCTCGAATATGAATTTTTACCCTTCGCATTTTCTTTTCCATGCCTCCCGTTACCTTATTCCTTCCATTACTTTTATATTTAGCGTCTCTGCCTCCCTCTGATTCGTCTCTCACAACGCTATCCTGATTTGACCCTTTTCTTATCAACCTCAAGAGGTTGCCTACGTGACTTTATAAGTGACTCTATACTTCATACATGACTCTGTAGTTCCTTCTCTCCCATCGTTTTCCCTGTTCTCATATCATCACCACGTTCAAGGGAACTTGAGAACCCGAGGACAAACACGCATAGTACTCGGGCGGTTTTTTTCGTGGAAAGTGACCGAGGGACATGGGGCTCTTTTTACAGATAGTGATGATCTGCTCGATTTTTCACCCGGTCCAACATCATGCCTTCACCCATCTGCGGTTGCTCCGGAGCAAGCAGTGTGTTACTCCTGTACCGCCCCTATCGCGTCCTGACGGATAAGGGGGAGTGTTTATTAGCAGCAACCAAATTAATCCTTACCCGCGCCGGAGAAAAATTTTTGGCTGGCCTCCGCTGCCCCCTTATCATGCCCTCCCACCGATTCCCTTCCCTTCCCCCTTCCCATTCGCCCTCGCCCCCCTCCCCCGCTCCACCTAGCCGTCGTCATCTTTGCCCCTCTCCCTCTATCTCTGTCGCCCCTTCCCATCCCCGCCAACCCTTCTCTACGCTCCTCGCCCTTCTCCCCAGCCGTATTTATTCCCCCTCTCTCTCTTCTGTTCCCACCGAGCGTGCAAATCTCTCCGACACGAAGGAAGATAAGCGGCGCCAAGAGAAAACGTACCCTTTTATTTCTCCCTTTTTTTCCTTATCCTCCTCCCCCGCTGCCCCTCAACCGCCGGTTACTCTTACTCCCCCCGCTGAAAATTCAAAACGACCAGCAAAAGCAGTCCCCCCAGGTATGCATTATATATCCCCATCTTTCTCCAACCTCCCCTCTCCTCATGTTCCCTCTCTCCCTCTCTCTTGCTTTCCTCACATGCCTTCTTCATCCCTTTTCCTTGGTCGTCCTCTTGACTCTTTCCTTCACTTAGTCCGTTCGATATCTTTGCCATAAAAGGACGCGTACAATGCGGTCTAGGTAGTCACTTTACTCCTTCCATTTTTCTCCGCAACTCAGTCGAGGAAGTAACATTGAAGAAGCCGCATACGAGTTTTCACACGCTCACGCTTTTGTCCGCGCAGGGTCCTGTTTGTTCGTGCGTGCAAAGGTGCGTTAGGTCGTTTATTAATCTAACACGGAGTTCATTCGGGGGTATGTACTTTCAATTGTTTGCTTGACTCTTTGTGCTGGCCCCCTTTCGGGTAGGTTCATTGTCAAGTGAGTTTCTTCGCACCTGCAGTCATTTCTTTTCAGTGAAGGAAAAATACACATTATGCTTTTGCAGAGAAGCGGACAAAAAAGCGTTCTGACTACTCCGCGAAATCGGATTTTTATTTTAAGCCGTTGCATTTCGAGTAAGTATTTTATTTGACGAATGATCACAGGAACATTTACTCTTTGTAAAATACTTCACTCGAATGTGGAGGGCGATGTATTTTGAAGTTATTGAAGCTTTCCTCGATTTATCATTCGATATGTTGGTATATCGCAATTATAGACCACGTCTTAATGGGTCGCACTATTTATTCATTCAATTACTAACGGGTTGGGATTAAGAGAATTATCACATTGTTAAAATAGGGATACTGCCGTTTCACAGAGATATTTTAATCCCAGTCACAATAATGTATTCTGGCTGTGAAAAATTTGCGTATTCCATCCCATCATTCGACTATGATTTTCACAACGCGAATATTTATTATTTTCTTAATTAAAAAAATTCATGGTCGTGTGTTCCTCAGCTGTTGGTAATAAAGAGCCGGGATTAATGGAAAATTTGCATGTGAATTGGAAGTTTTCCTTTGTCACATTTCATACTACCTGTTGTGTTAGGAAAGGCTACTAAATGGATATCTGGGCTGTGTCCATCCCAAATCTCCCTTATCCAGTAGAATGATAATTAGGTTGCTCATGATGACCACATCGGACTTTGATTCTCCGTGAATATTCTATGGAAAAGTTCCCCACAAACAGGATTTCGCTAGGATAGTAAATTGGCAATTTCTGCATATTTGTCGAACGAGCCCCTAGAGTTCCACTCACGCGATCCGCTTGAAATTTACGGCGTCGTTCTTTGCGTTCTCGAGCTTTCGAATTTTAATAAAAGCTTGCCTTTACTTGCCAAGTCTTCGGCAAACATCCGAGTGCAGGAGTGCATGCAAGTACATGCGTGTGTTCCCCCCTCAACTTGCCCGGGAGGAATCTCAAACTTCGTAAATTTATTTCCCCTTCCTCATCTCCTCTCCTCCTCCCACACCTCCGCACCCCATTCCCTCCCCCACTTTAGACTCACGCTAATTATTTTCCCGGCGCTAGAATTCCTACGGGAGGGCATGCGAACATTTTTCACCCCTCAAACCCCCCTCCACAACTCTCACGCAGAATCCACCTGCGAAAAAAATGCTGCCTCTGCTTGTCGTATTAAGCCTTCCCCCTTCCTTCCGACCCCCCCCTCCATGGGTGTCTCGACCCCTCGTTTTCCCCCTGCGCCCCCGTCTCCTTCGCCCAAGACGCTATCCTCTCCCGCCGACCCCGCACCATCGCGGAAAATGACACAAATCCACGACGTCGAACGTAATCCCTCGTCCCCACCACCACCACATTATCCTCGCCCCGACTTAAACACGCGGCTTCCCTCCTCTCTCATATTTTCCACCTCCCATACGCACGCCGGCCGACTCAACGTCCCTCACCTGTCCCAGCGGGAGTATGGCGGGAGACGGCGGGAGGGATTCGTTCGGAAGAAATCGCGATCCCTTCCCCCACACCTTCCCACATTCTCCGCATCCCTCCAACCCTCCCGTCGGAACGACCTTCCCCAGCTCACGATCGACCCAAGGGGGCTAATGACTGGCGAAGAGAATGGAAAGTGGTGGAAGATATTCCTTTATTTATTTTTTTCATCTTTCACAGAGGTGGGAAGTCGTGTACGTGGGATCGAAGCGGTCGGTGGTGTCCGCGATGCGTCTGAAAAAATCCGAAATAAGGGAGAAGCGGAAGGGATCTCGACAAATTTCTTTTCCTTGGTAAGTCGCGTGCCGGCGAACATGAGACGGCGACACTCCTTCTCTCACGGGTTACGTTCCCTCTCGCCTCGCTGGGAGAAATATTCTCACCCGTCCCGCGCCCGAAATGTAAAATATCCTCCTCTGGTGCTTTGTGTTATAGGCGCCGTTTCTTTTTTTCCAGGCGTTTTTCGGTACATCGTCCTTTCCTCCCCATCGATCCTTCCTCAAATCTTCCGTCCCCTCTCCTCTCTCTTTATCTCCTCTTCTCCCTTATATACCGTAGATCTCTGTCTTCCTGCCTCTCTCCCACCTTCTTCTTCCCCCCCTCGCTTCCTCCACCGATATTTCTGATTAATTGCGCTCGGGTCAAGTTAGATTTCGGTTCCTCCCACTTCGGCTCTTGGACGTTTCTTCTCCGTGCTAAGGCATTATATCTTGACGCTCGCCGGCTTCTCAGAAATCTTCCCTTTTTCTGTTTTCTGATAGTCTATAAAAAGTTTTTGATTAAGTTTTCAGGAAGTTCTCTCGGGTTTCCCACCGGGTCAGCGTGGTGTGCACCGACGTTTCGACGGCTAACTCTGCCATCGTCTTCAGGGTGAAGTGCAGAGCAATGAATTCGCCAGGTATTTATACCCTGTCGTAGGGTCAGGTGTCCTCCGATTGGTCCGATGTGTTCCCAAGTGCCGAGCCGCCCCGGTGACGTCTCGTACTTTCAATTTTTCTCAGCACAGGTCTCCACGTGCTGCTGATCTGGAAGCCAGTGTCCCTGTTGAAGGTATTCTGTCCTTCCAGTCGGATTTCCACGGCTTCCTTCGCCACTCGGTCCCAGTAGCCGTTCGTGTGACAAAGTCTTTTGGTGCTCCCCCAGTCAATCCGATGACCATGCGTGATGCTGTGTTCGGCGACTGCAGACTTCTCAGGGTAATGGAGTCTGATGCATCGCTCATGCTCCGTTAGTCGCTTTTCAATTGTGCGGCCAGTCTCCCCGATGTATACCTGGCCGCACTCACACAGCAGGTATTGAATAAGTCTAATAGGAATTTTCGGGAATCAGTTATTTCTATGATCCTTCATCATATATCCTAGACAAAATGAAATTACAGTTCAAATGGGGGGAAAACTTCATCGATATTTTATTCTATTTTCTTAATACGCTTATTAATAACTTACAGAATAACTTTTCCCTTAATGGGCGAAGCCATTTGGTACTTTTTAGCAGCCTGTAGTATTCTCTCAGCGTATTAATACGCTTTAGTAGCCACAATCATTGACTGGGCGGCATGTTTCAAGTTCTGGTGGAAGAAATCATAAGTCATGGAGAACACTTCTAATTAGTTAATCCAAGAGCATGCAGGCAAGTTTCTAATTGTCTCTTTGCTCGAGGCCTAAGTAATACACTTAAATTCCTTCGACAAGCCTGTTTTCCGCTTTAATTAAGTTTCAAAGCCCCCTTAGGACATAACCTACCTTTCGAATTTACGGCCTTGTTTCTGTAAATGACCGCAATGAAATTGAATGCGGTTTCTGCATTGCTTCAAGAGAAAACTCTCCAGAAGACCATTTGTTGACCGGTGAAATTAAAACGTCATTTACCTTAAATAACTGGAATATGATAAAAAATACGCTGAAATTAGATTGTGTTTCCATTATTTTGATGTCAAGTGCTTACAAATAATGTTTCTATTCGTCGTAGGTACACATATCGGTATTGATTTCTCAACCCACATTTGTTTGGAGAGGCAAGTAAATTATCGCTGTACCGTTTGGCTTGTGTCCACCCAGAACCTACTTTAAACGGCAGATTACCGATGATAATAATAATAACCGTAATGTACATATTCCGTTGGCTTGAATAGATCATTTGAATGAAAATACATCAGGAATGTGTCTTCCAATAAATTTTGCGCTGATAATAAGTCTAGCACTGATTTTTCTCATGGGGCTAACGTGTAAAAACTCAAAGAACATTTCGGATACCTTCTCTTCAATATTACGCTGGTTTTTCATCACACTTGTACAGAATACCACTGTTCTTATCAGAATATATTTCGGCTGTTTATTGTGATTTTTTCATTTCATTAGGTTTAACTAAATACATGCCCCATTTCGGATATTAAAATGGGAGGTTAACCGTTTTTTTATGACGCCTTAAAAATTCCTATTCCTTGGGGCATGAAATATTTATGTCCTGCGCTTTCTTTGGGCGATTCCACCCGTAGCTCTTATCTCACATGGGCTGCCGTTAACGCTTGTAATTACTCCGATTCTCTGTTTAGTTCAAGGCAAATGAAAAACAGCGTCCCACCATTTACCTAAATCGTAAATGCCGGAGGCACGGCTCGTAAAAATGAGGATTATCCCAGCCTCCTCCGTAGAGTCTCTCTAAAGTAATGCAAAACAAGTCGCTATCATTCACGGAATCAATTTCTGAATTAAATATGGAGGCTTGAGTCCCGTGACCCTGCCACCCCTTCCCGCCGCCATCGCACAGCGTTTGAATATTTACGCCGGGGGGGAAGCGGGAGCCAGCCAGGGCTCTCCTCGCACTGGGGCAGGATCCATTCATTTGCGGCCTAGCCTCACCCTCGGATAATGTATTCTTTTTCGGGTTGACCCCTCCTTTTTCACATTTGAACCTACGAGCAGCTGATGGCACGGAGCGCCGCGACCTCTCCGTTCCCCCTTCCCTTTCCAGCCTCACTCTTCCCTTCTGTCATCCGCCGGGCAGTCCGGCCCTTTTATTTTTTCGAGAAAGACAAGTATGGGAAGGATTGAGCAGAGAGAGAACGATTGCCCTCCGGGCTTGTGTTGCCCTCATGCCCGCTTCGTCTCAGTTCTCCCACCCTCCCCACTAAACGCCTTCACTTCGCATAGCTAATGAGTGAGTCCTATTTTTCAGGCAACAGAGGAGTTAGCTGCGAACGAAAACACAGGAATCGAGTCAGGGGTCTCTTCAGTCGACAATCCCTTAAGGCGGTCGCCCCCCCCCCACCTCCAAGGAAACAAATGATAGAAACTTGGAAGCGTCCACATTCCTTTTTTTCAGTCTCTTTACAACATTTCGCTCCTCTTGCTCTCTGCTCACCTTCTGCTTCTCCGCCGAACAAATCTCCTCGAAACCAGTTCGGTGGAGAATTCACGCTCCCGTGGTCAGCCGCCTCCACCATTCGGGAGGAACCATTTTTTTACCCAGGGTGCATCTGTCGCGTCGTTCTTTTCTCTTTCACCCCTTTCTGACCCTGGGAAACTCTCTTGTATTCATCTAAACACGATCTTAAATCCCTGTTCACTGTTTGCTCTTGAGTTCTTTCTCCGAAAACGCGTGTGCATCACTTTTTTGTGCGCGTACTTTTTCCCCCTAAACCTGAAAATCCAGACGTAGTTCTTTCCGCTTCATCTACCTTCTTCGCCAATGTTTTAATCTCTTCATTATTTATCCCCCTCATCTCTACTTATTTCTTCTGGGGATGGAGGACAAGCAAGAGATAGAGGCAAGCAGGCCTTCTGGGTTCAAGAAGGAGTTCCTTTCAAAATTTTTAAAATCGGGTAGTCGAGAGTCCGTGTCACGGTTGCTGAAGAGAGTTTACTCTGACGATGTGCGCTGCTACCTTTGCAGGCGGGTGGTACACTGGCATTCGTCTAATGCAAAATTACCCAGAGTTCGCAAAGTCAGCCGGGTCTGAAGCTATGCTGTTTACAGCTTTTCACACTTGCCTTTCATCCACATCTGCATAATAGCCGCCGTAAGAGCGTGCGGTGCGGGATGCTAGGGCATCAACCATGCATAGAGAAATATGTATGTTTGATATGATCACATGTACGTTTGAATACTTTTGTATGGGTGGCCCCTATATACGTACATGTACATCATGCATTGATTGCCACGCCTCAACAATTCACCCAATTGTGGCATTCAAGTTAATATAATTTTTTGGGTTAGCATTGATGATGATTGCGTATCGTATTCCCAATGAAGAACGAGTACTTGAATCCGTCTGTGAGGCGTTTATCATTCTTATTACATCCCAGGGGTCGAATCTACTAATATAATTTGGGACCACAAAAATATGTGTTGTTTGAGTCTCAGGAAAACTTTGGTGCCCTGTATTTTCTCAAAGTATACACCTTGCCTGCTCTCTTTGAGAACCAGGAGGCTCTCGCCTTAAATCCTCCAGCATGTCGGTGACGCTTTCTTGCTTCTCGTATCATTTGACTACATATCAACTCATCTATAAATGTCGTGCATATACGTACATCATGCAGTAGTTGTTGCGTTTTTATGTTCGCACTTACTGGCCCTGCGAATTTAACTTCAGTTTAAAAAGAGACAATTCGAATTTACCTAAAAATTGGGTTATATTTGGTAGCCTTTTGTGTAGGTGTCTCATTCCATTCAAATTCCTTGGAGCGAGTGAAGTGCCTCCGGTGCAGTATTAACTTTTAATGGGGACTACTTAGACCGCTTGCATCGTTAAGTTCAAGCTAAAGTTCATGAACGTGAGATTTACATTTCTTTTTGGGATGCTCTAATGGGGCGATGTTGGTTTTAGTATTTTAATGCTAAAATTTTAATTCATAACAGACATTCATGTCAAATAAAATGAGCTTGTACGTCTTAAAAGTATTTTCATGAATTACTTTTCAACGTTTTTCAATTTACCTACTTTACACAGTAGCGACTAGCATGCTGAGTTACTGTCTAGGTGGTCCCGGATGCGAATCCCTATTAATTCTTTGGAAAACCCCTTCTAAAATACCAATCTACATCTACATAATACCCCGCCAGCCGCCGCAAGGGCGTGTGGGGGGGGTGTTAGGTCACCAACCGTAAAAAGGAACAGTCCCACATGCAAAACAGCAACATGGAAAATTACACCCACAGCAGCGCACACACGCAAAAATCCCTTCATCCAACACTCATGCAAACACATATGCCATAAATCAACAAACAACTCCACCCCAGGATGCATCACGAAAGCCATCCAACGACAAGCCAGGACACAGCAAGCAAGAATGTGAAACACCAATACCACATGAGCATGCACCTCTACATCTACATCTACATAATAACCCGCAAGCCGCCGCAAGGGCGTGTGGCGGGGGGTGTTAGGTCACCAACCGTAAAAAAGAAAAATACTACATGCAAAAAAAAACAACACGGAAAATTACACCCACAGCAGCGCACACACTCATGCAAAAAACCCTTCATCCAATACTCATGCAAACACATAAACCGCAAAACAACTAAAAAACTGCACCCCATGATGCAGCACGAAAGACATCCTACAACACGGAAGCCAGGACACAACAAGCAAGAAATTGAAACATCACTACCACATGAAAATGCACCACGAAACACTCTACCCCCAAAGAGTCTCTAAATGGCAGGGAATGGGACCCAACGTTGCAGGTAGCAGGAATTTGCCCCCGCGGAGAGGGACGAGGGATTGAAAGGGAAACTTAAAAACAGATGAACAGAACATGAATGAAGTCATTCGGAAAGAATGGGTTATTATAGCAAAACACATAAGGTTAGTGGAAGAGCATGCATTTAAATACAACTAATTATTTTTTAGACGCTGAGGGTGGCAAGTGGAATTTTTGCTATCTATAACCCTGCAGTTGCTATCCCGTATTGTCCGTGGGAAGAAAGAGTCCTTGAGTCGGCTAGTTCTGGCATCTATTTCCCGAATTTTATATGCATGATCCAAGCGACTAATGTATGTAGGAGTACGAATAATTTGCGAGACCTCGGTGCTGAAACATGCGGATCTAAATTTATTTAATAATTTCAATCTTGCATTGAATCGTCTCTCAGCCAATGATTCCCACCCCAAATCCATGAGCATTTCGGTGACGCTTTGCGTTTTATCGTAGGAATTTTTTACAAAACGGGCTGCCCGGCGTTGAACCTTCTCAATTTCCCGAATGAGACCTTTTTCACTCGGATCCCACACGCTGCATGCGTATTCTAAATGAGGCCTTACAAGAGCGTGGTAACAACGTTCCTTGACCTTCGAGTCACTTTTGCCGACAATGCGTCTAATTAATCCCAATTTTTTATATGCTTGACCGCAGACTTTACGTATGTGAGTCCCCCAAGTTAAGTCTTTGGTGAATGTGACACCTAGGTATTTTACCGTATCAACTACTGCTAGGTCACCTCCAGCTAATTTGTAAGCAAATCCCGATGATCTTTTAAAGAAATTTACCACTGAACATTTATTATAATTTAGAGTCAATCCCCAGTTAGAACACCATTTAGTAATGCAATCTAAATCCTGCTCTAGAATAAAACGATCCTCATCCTCAGATATCTCCCGATAGATCACCGTGTCATCCGCGAACATCCTAATTTTACTTTTCACTTCGCGGTTCAAATCGTTAACAAAAATCAAGAAAAGCAACGGCCCGATCACACTTCCCTGAGGTACCCCCGACGTGACTCGAACGCTGTCGGAACTAGCGCCATCAAGGACTACCCTCTGTTCCCGCTCTGAAAGAAAATCTTTAACCCAGCTTATGGCGCCCTTGTTTATACCCGCGACCTTTAATTTATGAATGAGTTTACCGTGTGGGACCTTATCAAATGCCTTTTGAAAATCTAAGAAGATGGCATCCACTTGCCTACCTCTCTCACCCGATAAAAGTAAATCATGTGTAAATAATCCTAATTGAGTCTCGCAGGAGCGGGTTTTCCTGAATCCGTGTTGATTGTCACTTAAAAAGTTAATATTGTCAAGGTGTCTCATTATTGAACTGACAATTATGTGCTCTAAGATTTTGCAACAGATAGAAGTGAGAGATATAGGTCTGTAATTACTGGGATCCTCCCTGTCACCACTTTTAAAAATAGGCGTTATTTGCGCGTTTTTCCAAATCTTAGGTACTTTGCACTCTGTGAGGGATTGGTTAAATATAAATTCAAGGTACGGGGCAATGTTTGGAGCTAAATGTTTTATCACCCTAGCTGGTATATTTTCGGGACCCGGGGATTTGTTGGGTTTAATCTCGTTAAGCAATTTTAGAATTCCTTGTTGGTCCACTGTTATTTTTTCCATGGGTGGAGTATGTATTGTTTCTTGGAGATATGCGGTGGCAACATCATTCGAGAAAACGCTTTGGAAGAATGAATTTAAGATGTTAGCTTTACCCTCGCTGTCTGTATGACTTATATTGCTACAATCCCTTAAGCAAGCCACGGTTTGTTTACTCCCATTTACTTCCCTAACATATGACCAGAAAGCTTTGGGGTCAGTGTCCAAGTGCTCGCAAAGTACTTTGCGTTTAAAGTCCAGTAAAGCGCTACGTAATTGTGTTTTGGTTTCAATTTTGGAGGATCTATATGTGCCCCATAATTGTTTATTCTCAGGGGATGATGTGTTCACGCCTGCCCTCTTTACCCTAGAGTGTAGCATTCTCTGCTTTCGAAGGGCTTTTCTAACGTCTTTATTGTACCACCTGGGGTCGCGATTTGCTTTAACGTATTTTATAGGTATGAAATCTACGATTCCTTTTTGCATGATATTGACAAATTCTGTCCAAGTTTCTTCCACGTTGACATGACTTAAGCGGGTTTTGAACTCGGGTAGTGAAGAGTTTAATTGATTGGCAAAAGTTTCAAAGTCTGCTTTATGGTAATTATAAATTTTTCTTTTTGGTTTAATGATCTTTTTTATTTCTATGTCCAAGTGGACATTAATTGCTTTATGGTCACTCAACCCCTCATCAGTTGATACACTAATAATACGTTCAGGCGTGTTTGTAAGAAATAGATCCAATATGTTTTTTCCACGGGTGGGCATGCGTACTGCTTGATGGAGGGAGTTTCTTTGAACCAATTTTATCATGGAATTGCAAGATTCGCGATCGCGGGTCCCAGATTTAACGATATTGTTGTCCCAATCTATACCAGGGAGATTAAAGTCCCCACCAATTATGTTTATGCTGTTATTATATTTACGTGTAAAATTGTAAATTTGATCGTTGAGGGTGTGAAGTGTTTTCAAATCTGAGTCTGGAGGTCTGTAGAAAGAGCATAAATTTATGTTGGGTTGATTGGTCCGTATTAAGGTGCACCAAACACTTTCTATGTTATTATTTTCAAATGAAACTTGCCTGCTTTCAAAATGACTTTTAACTGCCACGAAAACCCCTCCTCCGGGTCTTGTATCTCTATCGTGTCGGTAAACTTTGAAATCTATTGGGAAAATTTCTTGGTCATTTATGTCATTGCACAGCCAACTCTCTGTGCCTAATACTATATCAGCGGAATGAGTTTGGATTAAGTGTTCTAGATCCGCTGATTTGTTCTTGAGGCTTCTGCAATTTATAACAAGTATAGTTAAATTATTTTGATGTTGAATAACGTCCTTATTTGTGCCTGACTGTATTTTAGGACGCCTTTGTGGGGAAGTGCATGTCACATGTCTTTCTAAATCAATGTCAGTGTTGTCGGTGACTTTTATATTTTTATAAATAATATTATACGCGCTATCCCCAGATGTTACTGACCCACTAAGGGACCTGCCCTCTATCCTAAAAAAGGCCTACAGTGGTCGAGTATCCTATCCGCTACCTTACTCGCCGCTTCCGCCGTGTAATGGACCCCAGATCGGTTAAGGGGAGTCCTGCAAGATCGGAGGGTTGGCCTCAGGTCGACGAAGGAGGCTCCTATGTCCGAGCAGAATCTCGATAGTCTCTGGTTTATGCCTTCCACTCGGCTCCAAACCAGAGACCTGCGATCCTCCCTCGGAACGATGCTGCAGACCGTTAGTCCCAGCCGAACCCCCTCGACGCCCTGGACGCGCTTCACCTCGGAGTTCAGTTCCCTAAGGGAACGGAGGACCTCCTCGGATCCACGGTCCGTGACGTCATTGGTGCCCACATGGGCCACGACCTGCAGCCTAGAGCACTTCGTGCCTTTGATCGCCGCCTCGATTGCCTTCGTCACCTGAGGGACTCCTCCGCCTGGTATACACCAGGCGGTCACCCGTTGATCGGCGCCTACGCGGCGCGCCCTTTCCCTCAATGGAACCATTACACGACGGACATTCGAGCTACCTATTACTACAACTCCCTCCCTTCCCGTTCCCTGACGTCTTACCCTAGGCAGTGCCCTCGGAGTAGGGATAGGGGCTGCAGGTACGGTGGTGCTGTCATCCGACAGCACCTGGTACCTGTTGGAGACGGGGATGGTATCTGCCTCCGCAGAGTCCAATCCACGCCGCAGCGTTACCTTCCCCTTGCCCCGAGAGACGACCCTCCAATCGTCCGACCTACGGACGTGAGACACTCACCTCAAAACACTCTACCCCCCGAGGACACTGTAAAAGGCAGGGAATACTCTGAATGCATGAATATCCCACGTTTTAGCCTTCATGTAAAGTTGAGCTTTAACCCCTAACTTCTCCTACGCATCAAAACCAACTTTCGGATCAACTATTCTGTTATACATCCTGTATATGGTATTCTAATGTATTTGTGAACAAATATATTAGAATAAGAAAGCTGTCCCTGATGTTCATTTTACGTCCATTAATTTTTAAGCCACACTCAACACTAATGACGATGGATTTTTTAAAAGTTATCTAGCGGGTGTGTATTTATGGTAGTAGGCTTTACCTGGGAACTTACCCGTATACAAATGAGATATGTGTTGAGCGAACATGTAGGTACGTGACGTAAACGCACTTTATGTGAGCATGAACTTCGTTTTCTGAGTCTTTTGCTGCCGGAAAAGGCATTAAATGCTATTTATTGGATACGTCAATGAGAATGAGTCCTCCTCGTGGAGAGTGTAGAAATTATGGTTCTGGAGACTCGGACCTACCTACTTTGATAAACTACTAATGAGAAAATCTTGCATTCGCCACTGGCTTCATCAATTTCTTCCTCAAAACTCTTCTTCGTTTCCCCCCTTCCGCTCCCTCCTCAACCCCCACCTACCACTTTTTCCCCATTCCCTCCATCCTTTCCTCTTCCACCATTTCCTTCAATTCTTCCACGTCCAGGCCGAGCATGGGGGAGAGAGGTCTTCTTACCTAAAAGACCCCCTCCCGCGAAAACCATTTTTCGTAATCTTAACGTTAGCTTCTCTGACTACCTCTCCAACTCTTTTTTTGCCATCGTAAAGGTAGATATCGTAATGGAAAGAGCTTTCCTCGTCTCTCTTACATTTGCAATGTTCCCGGTTACTAAATAAATAAGACAGCTGGGAAATGAAAAGAGCCATTAATGTGGGGTGCACGCCCTTGGCTGGCCTCAACGGTCGGTTAATAATTCCGTAAACTTATCGGCAGGTAATTTTTGTGATAGTTCATAAAATCTCATTTCCTCATGACTTCAGCGACTCTTAAATCAGGTATAGAAATTAATTTGTGCCATTAAATTTTCGCATTTAATTTTATAGTTACAGCTTTGTTCTATATTTGAGTGAAACTTTAAAATTAAGAAATTAATATGGTGTTCCAATTTTTATCATTTTAGCATTTTGGTCGTGCGTCCGAGAGGTTCAGGGAAATAAGTCACCGGTTAATTCACTTAAAAATGATAAAGGCGAAAGAGTAACGAGCAGTTTGGAAAAGGCTGACTTATTTAATTCCTTCTTTCAAAGCGTCTTCACCAATGTCTCACCGAATATCTCCAATAGCTTATCAAATCGTACCGGCCAACCGATGCCCAAAATTGAAACCTCAAATAATGGAATAGAACGTTTGGCGAAAAATATTAAACCTAATAAATCCTCCGGATCACATCAAATACCCGCTTGTATATTTAAGGATCTATCGTCGAAAATTGCACCGTATCTACAAATCATATTTAAGAAGTCTCAAGCAGATCAAAAGGTTCCCAGAGATTAGAAAACGGCTTACATAACACCAATATTTAAAAACATAGACAGGGAGGAACCGAGCAATTACAGGCCTATTGCCTTCACATTCATTTCGTGCAAGGTTATGGAACATATAGCTGCTAGTTCGATCGTGAGATACCTCGATATCCAGGAGTTATCAATGACTAATCAGCTCGGTTTCCGAAGGGGTTGATCCTGCGAGACACAATTTGCGCTTTTTGTCCATGATATTCTTAATCGGGAGAGAGCAATGTTCCAGTGGACACGGTTTTTCTAGATTTCAAGAAAGTCTTCAACAAAATACCTCATAGTAAACTACTACTACAAAGCTAGAAGTATATGGCATACATAAAAATATCCTAGGTTGGATTAAGGATTTTTTGAATGGTCGGGTACAAAGAGTAGGGATAGATGGAGTTAGCCCGAATACAGTAGAAGTTACTTCGGGTATTCCCCAGGGAAGCGTTATCGGACCCCTTTTAATCCCAATTTATGTTAACGACATTGACTCAGTAGTCACTACGTGTGTAGTGATGACTTTTTGGAAAAAGAGAAATTTCTTTCCGATCGCCTTCTGCATCGGGCACACTGACATGAAATGTGTAAACTTAATTAAATACTTATGCGTTACCCTCACTAATGACCTCTCCTGCGTGAAACACTTACAGGGAATATGTGGGCAAGTTAAAAAAATTAGGATTTCTTTGAAGAGTACTGGGTAAAGATGATGAAAAAGTCAAAGAGAAATGTTTCGCTGATTATGCCTCATTTAGAATATGCTACAGGTACTCGTATATGAGATCCTCACGAAGTTGGATCGATTGCCGAATCCGAACGCGTGCAGTGTAGAGGCGCTAGATCGGTAAAACGTTGTTATGATAAACTTAGCAGCATATCCAAAATAGTAGAGGAGCTAGGCTGGAAATCACTCACGAAGTGAAGGTTGAATTACAGATTGAAGCTCTTGCATAAATTGGAAGGATGTCTCTTTAACAACGATGTTGAAAATGTGTCATTACCCCCATCGTACTACTGTAGGAGAGATCATGTCAATAAAATCAGAGAGATTAAGTGTAGAATAGATAGATTTAAGATTTCATTTCTTCCTCGAACGATTAGGGACCATAATAACATTGACCGGCCGTGGTAGGATCATATTCGGGTCAAAATTGGTCTGTTGTGTATTCGGGCCGGTTGCGCACGGAAGAGTCGGTGCGGATATCTGACTGATGTGAATCTCGTAAGGTGAAATACATAATTATGTTTCGTATAACAGTAATGGAGCCCTGATAGTTGCTGCAATCGTACATTTTCCCCTCAATTGCTTGCAAGTGCGAGCTTTAGAACTCTGAATCAGAAACGGAATTCTGTTAGTATGTATAGGCAATCAATAGTTTTTTAAAACCTTCGAGAGAGTTGATTTCCCACGATCACATCTATACCAAATATAAAACTTGGAATAAAATTCTATTCCTTCTTCAATAAAAGTCAGTCGTTTCAGATAGCCAGGACCCTTCTGTGTGAGGATTATTAAGGGGATCAATTACTCTGAAGGTTATCAAGTTGATCACCGATTTCCATGAAACGAGAAGATTCGAGGTAAACGTTCCTAGATCATGATTCTTTCTGGCCTAACCTCTTGTTTTTTAAATTCATCAAGATGGCTCCGACCTTCCAGAAGAGGCATCAGGCCCTCTTGGTGCACTCGCAGGTTGTTTGTGTGGGTGGACAGAGGAGGAGATATATTCGTGGAAAGGTCGTGGTAGGAGAGCGGTTCCCCGCGGCGGCGGGAGTCATGCTCCGCACGGAGGAGGCGGCGGAGGTGGCTGGTCAACGAAGAATTAATCGGAATGAGGCATAGTTAGAGGGTAGGAGCCTTGGGGAGGGGAGAGAAAACAGCGAGCGAGGGGGACGGGAGATAAGCAGCTGAGACACGATACGTCGTCAGGGGATGCAAAGGATTGAAAGATAGTGAGTGCGCCTCGCTTTATTCCCCTCACCTCCGCGGAGACCCATGGGAGGGGAATAGAGAGAGGGAGGCAGAAAACACGGACCTCCCCGTCCTTGGCTAGACAAGATGAGAAGTCCCAGCCATCTACGAGGTAGCGACCGTAGAGAGAGGGATTTGTAACTTATCTCCGCGCTGACTTATTATGACGTGTAAGGGAGGCTAGCAATGGTGCCTTTCCGCGTGAAATGAGCCTCTTTATTCCCTCGACCGTCGTTTCAATTGAAGGAGACCCGGTGTTGCCTGTTTGATATGCGCTCGCCCTCCCTCTCCCGTGCACCGGCCGAGAACGAGGGCGCTTCTTTGCACGTGACCCGGGTCGTGTTTCTCTCCATCGAGGTGGAAAGACTTTTCTTCACTCTTTTAACTCCAACGTACTTTTTGTTGGAGAGCTCTGTTCATCCTTCGTCTCGGGCGGGTCTCCGAGCTTGAGGGTCGGTGGGAAGCGTTCTTAGTGAAGATACCTCCCTGCATGATGACGGCTCAGGGCAGGAGGGATTTTTCCCATGCCTCCGCTATGTACTACTTTCTTCCATTAATCTTTTTTATTTTTTTCCTTGAAGACCTGTCTTACTTCCTCATTGTTCTGCTTGCGTCCACTTTTTTTGTGTCAACAACACAAAGGATTGGAAAATGATTCGTGAGGCATTCGGTGATAGTAAAAGGAAAATAGAACTTGTTTCTCTCCTATGCTCGTGTCCTTTATAGATTCCTTCCGAGTCCGTGAATCATCTTTTTCAGTCATTTGCTGTTATTATCTCTTGAGTTCACTTTATACTTATTTTAATTTTTCCAATTATCCGCGAAAAGGTGTTTTCCTCTCGAAATGGCATCTTCCGCTTTAGAGCAATGTCGTATACACGGATACTGCGAAAAAATATCCGTTTAAACTGCTGATAATATTAGAAACCAGCCAATTTACATTTTCCGAGTGAGATATGAGTTATATTCTCTATGGACCATTTTAATGGCAAGTGCATTCCGTATAACTTTTGGTGATTTTATAGGCCGAGCTACAATGGTTGATAAAAGAAAGGTAAAAGACTCAGGTTTATCATGTGCTAGAGAGGAAAAGACAATTCATTGACTGGCCTTTACGCGCTACGTTAATTACATTAATACACTCTAAAACGACGACAAAATATTAAGCTCATGCGGCTGAGTATAACCACTTAGAAACACTCTCGCTGAGGCTCACCATTCGACTTCCCTGCGCGAATCCTGTCTAAGTATATAATTATCCGTGGTACAAGCAAGGTACATTTCTTCATTTCTTTTCCGTGCCTGCTGAAAGGTAATTCAACCGCAGTCACATGCTCAGGTGAAACTATGATCTCTAAGAACCAGGCTCTCATGCACGTGCTTTTGCTTATGAGGCGTTATTCGAATGACTGCATTCTCATTTGATGCTCAATTATATTTTATGCCATTTTTTCCCCAAAACTTGTCAGATTTGTTACTCGATGAACTCTCTGATGAACATATGCTCGCTCTCATCAGGAAATATCAAACAAAAATGTGCATCCCAGGAAATCAGTGCAAATTTTCCAAATAATCGACTAAATCTCGCCATTTCCTATCTGTTTCTCTCCCTCATATTCCTCCTCCGTCGCTTGAGAAGAAATCGCATCAAGGAGCCAAAATAGAATGGAAAAATATATCCGGATCGATGTTTGACCGCATACTTGGCTGAAAATGGCATATAGAAAGATATTATACATAAAAATAGGGAAAATTGTCTATGCGACATTGTAAACAAACCGAAAACAAGGCGTGGGAAGTGAAATTCTCGCATCGAGATTGGTAGGCTCTATCCTGGGACGACTGTGATTTCTCAGGCAGGGTATGCGAAAAACTACACCGCTTGGCTGAAGCTCGGATTGTAATGGGGTTTACGAGAAACCCTTCGGAAATAGAGGCGGGAGCAATGGTAGAGGCAGGGGAAGGGGCCGGTGTCGTGCAGGAGGAGGGCAAGCAGGGCGGGTGGGGACGGAGTTGTCTCGGAGGAGCCGGTGGCGTTGGAAGGGGGTGGGAATATCAAGGGGTTCAAGTCGGGCCTTTTTCTCTCCTCTCGAGGACAGGTGGCTGAAGAGGCAAGGAGCTGGGCATTGGGAGAGAAGAAGCCTGTGACGGAGCGGGGGAATTAGGATTCCGGAGAGCAATTATCAATCAATGTCCCAAGAGCGAGAGAGAGAGAGTCCCTGGAAGCCAAAGCTACCCTCCCATCACCTTTCCCCGGTGTTTGCCGGTCGATGTCGAGTACTCTTGGTACCTTTGACCCGGCTCCCCCCGCCTATCGTCTTTTCTTTCCCTCTCTGTAACGTGCCCACTAGTATTTCTTGCCCTCCTGCCGTTTTGCTTCCAGCCCCCTTCCCTTCGCGGAGGTGGCGGTGGTGGCTCTAGGCGGGTCTTTGCAGATTCTCGCTAAATCCCATCACGGCCCTCTTGCTATGTGCCTTCTCACTAGGGCTGTAAGAGAACTCGTGATGGCCGATGTCCTTTTGTAAAATCTCCTCAGCACCATGCAGAGCATTAAAGTACTCTCGAGGTTGCCATAACCTGTTGACATTGAAACTCAGACTTCGATTTGTATTTATTCTGTATTGGAATAAGCTTTGTTAGCATTCAGGTAAAAAGCAAAACTTACTGCGCCCCCAAGCGGCAAATATCTAATCAGATGTATTCCTCTTCGAGAAACTCAGAGCATGGGTGTCTGGTTTTTAAAACGTACGAGGGTCATCCGGAAAGTAGTACCCGTTCGTGAAATAAAGACACAAAAGTAAATATTAACAAACATAAAAAATTTTATTTGAAAGAGGATACTTTAAACTACTTCTCAACATAATCTCCAAGCAAATTAAGGCATTTGTCATAACGTGTGACAAGTTTCTGTATTCCTGCTGCATAGTCCTTCGCCGCCAGCTCATTGAGATACGCGAGGGACCCATCTTGCACAAATTTTTGCATAATGCAGATGGTGTTTAACAATTTCATGAACAATTGTTCGAGAAACATTGGGAAAATGCTCACAGATGTCATCAATTGTGACGCGCCGATCGTTCCTCACGAATTCGTCAACTGAGCTCACCAGTTGGTCTGTAATGACAGACGGTCTCCCCGAACGCTCATCGTCGTGTGTGTTCCCCCTCCCCATGTTGAAGTTGCGACACCACCGCCGAACAGACGACTCGTCCATTACATTGTCTCCATACACCTCCTTTAATTGGCGATGAATATCACATGGGCGAACGTTTCTTGCATTGAGGAATTTAATCACTGCCCTCACTTCACAACTCGCGGCGTTCTCAATTTTTTTAAACATTGTAAACAATCACAGAAACAACACAGGCAATGCTAGCGTCACGCAACTTGGCTCAGAGAAGGCAGACAAGCCACTGAAGCTATCTGACCTCGTCCAGCGGCTACTCGCGTCGTCAGCACTTCATGCGGCACGAACGGGTACTACTTTCCGGATGACCCTCGTAGTACTTGGAAGCGACTGCTGATTTCTTTGCTCGTTATCAAGGTTTATACGCAAGAATTCAAGTTTTATCGCGACTTATACCTCCTTTTGGGCCTCATACAACTTTGTTGCGATATGATAGACATTATCCACCATGATAAGAGTAAAATATCTCTGTAGAGTATGTGTTTCTGTGTTTATCCTCAAATGCGTGAATTTGAGAGGAAACAATTCCCTCTCCTGCATTTATTCGAAGACGTAATTCAAATGTCGCTTGTTGATAATCAGAAAAAAACGGAGCATTGCAAATACGGGAAATATTTTATACCAACCATGACCTTGGCATGGAAATTACCGGCCTGGATTAACCTTCCTAGCCAAACAAAAATCTTTCAAGATCCAAAATTTTAACTTCAATAGTTTTCGTGACTTAAAAACTTCTTTATGCACTTTTAGATTTTTCTGTCCATTTTGTAGGATAAAACTATCAAAATTTACTTTCTCAACCAGATAACTGCCATTTAAATCCTCTGAATATAATTGTTAATCCTTCGTTAAAGCACGCCATCATTACTGAACGTCTCATCTGAATAAAGGGTTGGCAAACGTCCACCACGGATGTGGTAGTAAGGGTGTAAATTTGCCTAAAAGGCTGACCGCCGAGAGGCTAGAAAGCATCCCCAGGAAGAATGCCGTCTTTGCCTTTCAGTGTGAGTAATGAGAGTCGTTTACTTCTCATATCATTACAAGAAAGCTTGCGGGTCCCCTTCCAGCACCTCCTGCATTATCTGCAGTCGGTAGCTCAGGGAGGTGATGCTGGCGGATGATGAGGGTAGGAGCAAAGGATCTGGGAGCATCGCGGCACTAAAAGCTTTCTCGATTACCCTGTCATTGACGCATATGCGGACTACCCACCGAATCCCCCATATGGAGGAGACGGAGGGAAGGAGTTGGCGTTGTCCCCCATTCCGCCTTTCACTTATCCCCTCCTACTTCGACGTAAAGCTTCGTAGAAGGGGATGTTAGGACTCCGACCCTTAACAGTGGTTACTTAGATCTTGATCAATTTTAGTACGTAGTGATTCCGCGCAAATGGTCTATGTCTCTAATTTCGGTATATCTACTTTACCCACCATGCTATTTGGCAAATATCAATATAGGTATTTCATTGTACAAGAAATCCGAGATTTAATTATATTTTTATCCGTTCGAGGGCTTTAGCCTTTGAGTCATTTCACTAATCAATGGAGCAGAAGTTTATAAAAATCAAACATTTTAGTCTCTAAAATAATTGTTTCGCACTCATCAAAAAAACAATATTCAAGAATTGATTACAAAAAACAATCGATGGGGATTCCTGCACTGTTTCCTAGAATCCCGCTTAGTCTTTTTTTTAAAGGTAATTTTGCTTGAAAAAATTGGATCATCAGTTTTCCCTCGTGGTTTTTGTGGCTTTCAGAGGATCCCAATAACCATTAAAACGTGGGCTATGAATATTCCACCACTTAGTTCTTCATCCTCCCCGCTGCTCATTACTCCTATTTCCTCAATTCCTCACATCCCTCTCTCCCAATTTCCTCACCATTCCCCTCAAACTCCACCTATCGGTCGAAGGAGTTTTCACCTCTCTACCTCGCGCCCGCCGCAGCACCGGTTCTTCTCTTTCTCCATCTCCGACTACCTCCCCTCCGCAAGGTCTAAACCCCCCAACCCCGTCCCTTGGAGCACCACGGCCACTCCCCCTCCCGCCACGAAAAATATATCTCCCCTCTCGACCTCCACCTCCCGACGACCGTGCGCGTGTTTACCTGTAATCTTCTTCCATCGTCCCCGGGGGCGATATTACCCAGCGTACCTTGCGCAGCCACTCTGGAAAAATTCCTCCCCTACCCCCAACTCGGCCCTTCTTTCTCGTGGGCCCGTGGTCTCACCCACCCACTCCGTGCCTGCGACCTCTTCTCCCTCTTCCCCTCTTTCGTTTCGTTCCCTCTCCCTCCCAACCTCTCTGCTTCCCCTCATCTCCTTCTTGCTGCGCCTCCGCGTCTTCCCCTCAAGTCCCCTTTCCTAAACACCCCTCTCGCGCCCTCTCTCCCTCCCCCTCCGCTCTCCCTTCCTCCCCGCCCCTGATACCTGTGCTGTAGAGGGCGTTCGTGGAGGACTGGCACCGTCGGGCCGAGTCGCGCGGGGGCCGGCTGAGAGATAGGAACGGCCGTAAGGGATCCCCGTTTCGTCCCTGCGAAACGCGAAAGCGTTGGTCGTTGTTGGACGGAGCACACGCTAGAGTCCTCGTTGGAGTGAGTGGACGCAGAGTTAGTTGTGTTCTCTTGGACATCGTGTGGAGAGCGAAACATTGTCGCAGGGCCGGCCCCTCCGTGGCGCGGAATGAACAATTCAGAAAGTTCGCTGTAGGACACGGACCTGCGTGGAAGTGGAGCTGAACTGGGTGTGTGTGGGACTGTGTGTGTATGGATGGAGGATGTTTTCAATCCGCCGCGAGTGAGGTTTCACTTCAAATCCCCCAATGCATTAAATCGATCCCGTGATTAAAAAGGTGTGATCGACGGTGAAGTGGTTGGTTAAGCTGTTGTGCTATTGTGGTGGGAAAGGGGGATTTCGTCCATTGTGCACGAGGTAAAAGGGATCGAGGAGAGACTTTTTCCCCGACAGCCGGGTGATTTCGCAGACTCTTCGCGTCTGACGTGTGCGTTGGTTGTGGTGTGTTTTTGCCCCTCGCCCGTGGTGCCCTTCCCGAAGCATCTGTCCTCGGCGGCCAGCTCTCTCCTCGGGGCGCCACCCCAAGAGGTTTCCCAAAGAGACATTTTCGTGAACTCCCCGCCAACATTTCGGGTCGGGACCAGTACTGCGAGAGTTGTCTTCTCCCGGGGCTTGCTCCGGGCGCCCTCGTTCCGCATCGCGGAAGGGGTGTGTCAACAGGTGAGAGGTTTGCTTTTTTTGTTTTCACCTCGTCTTTCCCCTCACCCTCCCTCCTAGCTACGCTATTATTTATCTCTACATCTCCTCCCCCTCCGAGAGCACCTTCGATTCTCCAGTTCTTTCCCCCCTTTCCCCTACGAATTCCGCGTCAGGTTCCTCCTCCTTCCTCTCCGGAGATTTGCACCGTCTCTCCCCCCCTTCCCTTCTTGGGACTGGGAAAAACGTTTGAACTTGTGTATGGTGGTGGTCCTTCCTCTTCACCGTCTTTGCCGTGAGCGTGTTAAGTCTTTTTCTCCCTCAAGAGCTCGCCTACCTCCCGCGCGCGCCTCGCCTGACACCACCCACTATCCCCGCCACCCACCAACCGTACCCCGCCCCCTTTCCCTTATCGCGGAAATCTCCCCGTCCCCTCCCTTCGCGTAAGCTGTGTGGGGGGTGGGCCAATCGGGGAATGAAATCTCTTTGGCACTCTTTCAAACGTGGCCTTCCACCCCCCCCCTCCAAGCGCACGTCCCCCGTTCCCGTCGCCCCCTCGCCCACCCCCGCTTCCCGGGCGTCCCGAAAAATGAAAACAACAAATGTGACATTCGAGTGGTGTCGAAGAGCTGCCAGAAAGGTGTTTGAGATCGGGCGGCGATTCTGTGCGACGGCGACAATAACAGTCCCGACATCAATCGCGGAGGCGCACGCGATGCTATTTACCCTCTCGCCAGGGCCGGGAGAGGAACATTTTTCTGAATTGCATAACGTATGGAAGGATGGAAATCCGTTTGCGGAGCGACTAAATCTCTCCCTCCCGCCCCTACCAGCCGATCCCTTCACCTTGAACAACAGATCTCTCTTTTCTCTGCTAGAAGTTGCCAGGATCGACATAATCCCGTACACCACCTCTCACGTATGCACTCCTTGACTCACAGCATGTGTGCATGGTGTACAATCCTTTACCCTCTCCCCCTAAACCCCCTCCCGAGCGATGGTCAACTTAAACTGAGGTCGCGGGCCAGGTCTTCCCGAAACCCTCTCCCTCTCTCTTTTTTTCTTCCTTCCAACTCTTCCTCGAGAGATCCCTCTCTCCATACGCGTGCTTTCGCCTTCTGAGTCCCGCCACCTTCTCCTACCCCTCCCCTCTCCCTCCTGCTCCTCCCCACACCGCCTTCCCTCACCTCTTCGACCCCCTCGCCCTTACCGGTCGTGTTGCCATGGCCGACGCAGCCACTCGCTCTCTTACCTTCTTCCTCCGTCCTCACGGTGAGCCTGCGCTCGTGTTGGTGTGAGTGAGCTAGAGAGGGGGAGAGAGAAAAAAAGGAGGCTCCTTAAGAAAGGAATGCGTGGGCCGACGTCCGCGCGCGCTCGAGGGCCGCCGCATGTTTTGAGTCGCACCGTCGCGAGATGGGAGTGAGACGAGAAAGAGCCGATTGCAGTCATTTACGACTCTCTTTGAGTTACTTGTCTCTCAGGTAGGCATCGGGGAGCCCTCTATGGCAGCCGGGTGAGGGTACTTCATTGTATCCGTTTTCTGTGTCGTAAAAATCTTCTTCCCTAGCCACAATGTGCCCAGCAGGTTTTGATGAGGAATTGCATGAATAAATCACGCTTCGGGTGTGTGTGTGTGCGTGCATCGGGTACTGCGCCGTTTACGGAAGTCCAAACGGGATCCCGTCTGCACGTGTGTGTATACATCGAGTTTTTATCGCCGATTTCCGTTTCTTATAACGCCGATCAATCTCTCCCTTTACAAACATTTCCTGTTTCCAGTGTACCATTCCTCAAGTTCACTCCGTTTGATTAAATATTGTCCGGGTTCGTTGTTGTCATAACAGTCGCCTCACTGAAAGCATTTCTGCCGCGGTGGTGTTTATTTATTTTCTGGAATAAGTAGTTGACGCAACTCTCCCCGGGAATCAGCGTAGCCTATAAAACGAAGTTCACCAGCGAAGTGGGTTTTTCTCCGTGATGTAACACGTGGGAGAAGTTCCATCTTTCTAGGTTTCCATCGCCATGTGATGCGGGCGTTGAAGTCTCCAGTGTTGTCAAGTTTTCCCTCGAGCCTTGGTGGCAAAGAGGAAGGAAGGTGTTTGTAATATCTAGGTAATTCTGCCGCATAATTTGATGTGACTGAAGTGTATCGTATATGTTTCAAGCTGGAGTGCTAAGAACCATGATCGTTAGTTACCTTAAAATATATTTTCTCAACGGTGTCATATTTCTATTTGTATTTAGACCTGCTTAAGTAAATGCTACAGGAGGTTGAAAATATTTACTTTTCATGAATGAAGTGGTTAAACATTATTTTAAGTTTACATTGCCAATTAATATTAAACAGGCGGACAGATTCACTTTTAGATCAAGAGTTATTCAAGTAGGAATTAAATACTCGTATTATATGACCACCAATTCAACTCTAAATTGAGTAAAAATACATGTTGGATAGCATATGGACTGTCGCTTTGAAGAAAATAGCAACTATGATAAGCGATGTTATAAAATAGAGTGATTAAAAAGCGGAGACGACAAATTTCACCTTTTAATAATTATGCTCACATTGATCTTTCCCAAGTGTTTATAATCAGTCTCGCTTATCATTAATGTCAGAATTATACACACAGGGAAGAAATACGTTCGTGAAAATCTGCTGTTAAAACACTAAATTCACACAAAAGCTTGGATGTAGCCCACTGGAGATTCGAAGCCTTATTTACTATCTATTGCTAAGGTTTTAGTAAATATTACGGGCAATAACGAAAATCATAGAGGCTCTCCTATAGAAAATTCCAGAATTCCTTTTTCGCTACCAGTTCATAGTCTTGAACACAGCGTGAGGGCACAATTAAAAACTAATCAAATTTCCTTTTGTAACATTGTACTTATGTCCTTTTTGCAAACCTATATTTTATTGCTGGTCCTCCATCCACAGGTCCTTACGAGATATTGTGTAAATATAATTGTCAATGGCGTCAACGCTTGCCAAATTGAGTGGTTCCCGCTTTTCCCTGTCTTAATTGTAATTTTGAATACCTGAATGTTCAAGCCAAAATAAGCTAACAATTTTTAAAAAATTCTAATTTTTGAAATCCTTTAGGTATTGTTTTTTTTATTATTTGCTAGTATTTATTCACGGCATGTATTCCACGATGAATGAAATGACGGTCATGGTGTCATATTCCTTCCAAAAAAATGTATTTTTCTTTCCTTTATTATGTGCGCATACCTAAGGATATATATATGTAAAGCCGGCATGGGCAAATAAAAGAAATAAGGGAGGGGTCGTTGGAGTGATCTCCTAACCCCATCCTCTACCACTCGTCTCTCTCATTCGTCCTGCGAATTCGTAGCCCCAAAGAGACCTTTGCTGAAAGGACAGGGGGATTGGGCAGCCTCTCTCCATCGCGGGTGTGCAATGACGTTCACGGGGTTTGGTTGCGTTCCACGGGAAAGGGGTCGCTTTGGGAAACGTCTAGTTTTTTTCGGCGTGTTGTTGTTGTCTTTGTGTAGCTCGAAAAGGGATCTACTTCACGAAGTTGAAGTATCCCGAGTCGATGAGTGGGGTGGGACGGGAATGTGGGGTGGGACCTTCATATATTTATTTTCCACACACTCACACAGATTTATACATACACACACACATTCTTACACACAACACACATTCTCCCACCCCCCATAACATACGGATGAATTATAAAATGAAAAGAAAAGTTGTTCCCCCTTCCTTTTGATTGACGTCGCCCTAAGACGCCTGACGGTTTTTTGTGAGGGGTTGGACGGTACCCTATGGATGAGGGAAGGGGTTTGGTTGGAATTTTTGTCCCAGAGAAGAGTGGGGGGCAGCATATCTCGGCCGGATTGCGTGGGAGTGGTCTCTATTGGTCCGATGTGGTAGCACGACGCTGATATTCCCTGAATTCTCCGTTTGTCTCTGGGCTCTCTTTCCAGGCTCTCTTCTCCTCTCTAAAAGAGCCCCAGGAATGTCCCGAAAGTCTTCTTTCGATGGCATACCCACACTCGATGGTTCAGTTTTTGGCTCATTTTTTTGCGAGGTTCTTCTTTCGGCTAGAGCCATCCGGTACTTCCATTTGTGTTTCTCTATATAAAAGGTGTACCGTGGGATGGGGGAACTAAAAGCGTTACATCGTTGTGTACGAGGGAGGGAGTCTCTTTCAGGAACTTATAATTATCTGTCTAATGTTTCACGGCTTAAGGATGGTATATTTATAGCCATATGTTGCAATTTATCTCATACTTTATTTATTTAGCGAGTTACACAAAAACAGTCGAATTTGCCCTTGTTTTTCATTACTAAGAAAATGAAAGAGTACAAAAATAAATAATTATAAAATAAAATATACATTGAAGTAAAACATATTTACATTGCGTGAAACGGACAAAAGCGTGGGATTTAAAATTAACTCCTAGTAGGGATACTGAGAAGATAAGTCTATTTATCAACCTGAAGTATTGCGACAGTGGTTAGAGTGGATGTCTGTCGATTGATGAAGAGAAAGGTGAGATGGGTGATAATATATTAATTTCAGAAGAGAGCCAAACGTAGGCATTAAAGGTGTGCATGAGATTTTAAGTAAGAGATCTCTGTATCATGGATAAAAGGCATTTTGGAGGTTGACATGATCTGAATGCATCATTTTGCGAGAGGGCACAAGAAGAGAGAAAATATATAGATATTTTTGAGACCCGTAGAGGTCTCGAGTAGTTTTTTTTCATTTATTGTGCTTTAATTTCGTAGAATGCCACTTTCGTCGCCCAATTTATACTATTAATGTGTCGGCATGGAAATTTTGTAGATTCGTTTTATTGTGATTAATTTCCTGACAGTATCGGCCGTACAGTATGCAGTAGGCCTTATCACTCATCATCCATGAGTTCATCCGACCTCTAACCAGTATTTGTGGATGCCATCTTCTTAGATTTTCAAAAGGCATTTGATAAGGTCCCACATGGTAAACTCATTCATAAATTAAAGGTCGCGGGTATAAACAAGGGCGCCATAAGTTGGGTTAAAGATTTTCTTTCGGAGCGGGAACAGAGGGTAGTCCTTGATGGCGCTAGTTCCGACAGCGTTCGAGTCACGTCGGGGGTACCTCAGGGAAGTGTGATCGGGCCGTTGCTTTTCTTGATTTTTGTTAACGATTTGAACCGCGAAGTGAAAAGTAAAATTAGGATGTTCGCGGATGACACGGTGATCTATCGGGAGATATCTGGGGATGAGGATCGTTTTATTCTAGAGCAGGATTTAGATTGCATTACTAAATGGTGTTCTAACTGGGGATTGACTCTAAATTATAATAAATGTTCAGTGGTAAATTTCTTTAAAAGATCATCGGGATTTGCTTGCAAATTAGCTGGAGGTGACCTAGCAGTAGTTGATACGGTAAAATACCTAGGTGTCACATTCACAAAAGACTTAACTTGGGGGACTCACATACGTAAAGTCTGCGGTCAAGCATATAAAAAATTGGGATTCATTCGACGCGTTGTCGGAAAAAGTGACTCGAAGGTCAAGGAACGTTGTTACCACGCTCTTGTAAGGCCTCATTTAGAATACGCATGCAGCGTGTGGGATCCGAGTGAAAAAGGTCTCATTCGGGAAATTGAGAAGGTTCAACGCCGGGCAGCCCGTTTTGTAAAAAATTCCTACGATAAAACGCAAAGCGTCACCGAAATGCTCATGGATTTGGGGTGGGAATCATTGGCTGAGATACGATTCAATGCAAGATTGAAATTATTAAATAAATTTAGATCCGCATGTTTCAGCACCGAGGTCTCGCAAATTATTCGTACTCCTACATACATTAGTCGCTTGGATCATGCATATAAAATTCGGGAAATAGATGCCAGAACTAGCCGACTCAAGGACTCCTTCTTCCCACGGACAATACGGGATAGCAACTGCAGGGTTATAGATAGCAAAAATTCCACTTGCCCCCCTCAGCGTCTAAAAAATAATTAGTTGTATTTAAATGCATGCTCTTCCACTAACCTTATGTGTTTTGCTATAATAACCCATTCTTTCCGAATGACTTCATTCATGTTCTGTTCATCTGTTTTTAAGTTTCCCTTTCAATCCCTCGTCCCTCTCCGCGGGGGCAAATTCCTGCTACCTGCAACGTTGGGTCGCATTCCCTGCCATTTAGAGATTCTTTGGGGGTAGAGTGTTTCGTGGTGCATTTTCATGTGGTAGTGATGTTTCAATTTCTTGCTTGTTGTGTCCTGGCTTCCGTTTTGTAGGATGTCTTTCGTGCTGCATCATGGGGTGCAGTTTTTTAGTTGTTTTGCGGTATATATGTTTGCATGAGTATTGGATGAAGGGATTTTTGCATGAGTGTGTGCGCTGCTGTGGGTATAATTTTCCGTGTTGTTTTTTTGCATGTGGTATTTTTCTTTTTTACGGTTGGTGACCTAACACCCCCCGCCACACGCCCTTGCGGCGGCTTGCGGGGTATTATGTAGATGTAGATGTATTTAACATTATCAGGGCCTGGGTGAGCAGAACCGACTTGCCAAAAAGTTTTGAAAGGCCTTTCAACCAACCTCTAGATAGCCTCTCTGATGAAAATTCTGCGAGCATTCACAGGCATATCCCCTTTAGTTTGCTTCACAGCTTTCTACGGAGTTAGCGTATTCCCCCAGATAGTTTTGTGAGAGCGTCCGATTGTCACAGTGGGGAAGAACTTTGACACATTATTTTAAATATTATTCGTATGCCTTTGGAAGCGCGTGCTCTCTGTTCCCCCGGGAGAAGACGAGAAAGATCAGGACCCAAGACCAAGGAGCTTTTATCGTGTGTAAAACATCTTGGCCAGAGAGCGGCAGGCAAGTAAAAATAACTCATTGTAGGTTTCCGGAGATGCGGAATAGATTGGGATTCCATAGGTGCCCGTCCTTCCGCCTGTCAAGTCACGGTCGTATACCATTCCCAGTCCTCTTGAGACCCCTCACCCTGGAAGGCACCTTTTCGCCACGGGATGTCGTTCCCTCTTTTAAGTCAAAAATAGTGAAAAGGTGGGTACAACCAAGGTGTCACCTCTTTACAGTGTGTTAGCTATCTACCCAGGGTTTAGCTGAGACTGCGGTGAGAGATGTCGCCAAGAAAATCTGCACCTCACCATTGAGCGCCTTGGTAAAATATTTTATTAGTGGAATATGTTGTGCGTCAGCGACTTTTTTTTTAAATTTTCTTCTAGATCAAGGTTATCATAACAGGTCATCTTCTAAGAATGAAATAATCATAAATTTACTCTTTTCGTGGAGGTATCTTTTCAAAGAGTCTTGAGATATAGATGGGACTTGGGGTGCTTTCTGAATAGAATTGTACGTATTGTCTTTCTTCAATATGAGTATCTTAATACTACTTAAAGATAAAGGGGACGTTGTAGTCCAGGGGTAGAGCGTTGCATCTGACCAGAGGGCCCGGATTCGTTTCTCGGGCATGCCTCTCTGTGTACCGTCAGCTTCATCCAAGCTGTTTGATTTTTCGGGTATCAGAACTTCCTGGGAAACCATAAGCGGCATAAGGAAAGGACCTGTACCCCGTACTCTGATATGCGAATTTCACACGCCGTTGGGCTTAGTATTGAATGAACTACTCTACCATTACCTACTAAACCAACCTTCGGGTTTATTAAAATTTGTTGTCTCAGGCTTATGCTTATACTGTGCTTATGGTTTTTGGAATAGATAAAGTATACTGAAAAACCTCAGATTTACAAGTATTAATCACGTATTGACGTGGATTCGGTTAAAACAGTTAATCTTAGGGGAGAAAAATTTGAATTCAGCTGTAATTGCATTTTAGCAGAACTACGACTTTCCTTAATGAGTGGGTACCATTCTCTTGGATTTTGATATGTTTCTCATTAAAGAATATTACGAAGAAAGTCCTGGATAAAGTTTAGGAATATATAATAACTGAGGGTTTAACAACGATCCATATAATTTTAGACTGAGCGTAATTTAGCTTTTTGTTAGTTTATTTATTTCATGTTTTATTTCCAAGCCTTTATTTTTTTAATGTTACGGCTTTTTTCCCGTACATACATGGCTGGCTTCTCGTGACCCAAAAGTTTGTTAGCTACAGATATCACTCTACTAAGTTTCAAAATATTGTTTCACCTTCGCTCTCACATTTTAGAAAGAAAGCCACTCATTGCTAACATCCACTATCTGACTGATGCTACTTTTTATATGGCAGTTAATCGATTAATTCGATAAGAAGTCAAATTTGATATGTAAATAAAAAATATAAACTCAGCAACTTTGGGGGGCCATAACAAAACAACGGATCAACATTGTGGTTCTATTATGGGCTTAATAGTTCTAGAGATGATTTTTCAATCGTTGGTTATGAAACATTTGAACATCCAATGTATCAAGTAATATTTAAAAATGTTTGCGTATTTCGAATACTAATGAAGTTATGTTGTCACCATGCGACCGCGAAACCTCTTCAAATGTTATCTTTTATCTCTCCGCGTCTTTTAAAAGCACCCATTGCTCTCCTCTTATCCTTGCACCTTAATAGTCACGCGTAAACAGTGTACTCACCCAAGTACTTTTCAGTCATCAGCTTAAACTTTGTTCCATAGGCTTTGCCCCGATTGATGTATGCATCCGGTGCGCAATGAGCGATTCATCGTCCTTCTCTACACAAAACAACGGTCTGGTCCCATCGCCGCTGAAATATGCGCGATAAGGTCGGCTATCAAGCGAATCGTGCACAGCGTCGACCCGTTGGGTCACGTACTCGAGGACGATACGTGGGCGCTCGTGTCTTTTGTTTTGAACAGCATCGAACGTTCGTGACCCTCCTTTCCCCTTCGTCTCATTTTTTTCTTCGCTTTTAATTCTTGGCGTGTACTTGTCCTGTATTTATCGGAGCCGTCTTTTCTTAACTGTTCAATCTAAAATCTTGGGTCTTACCAGAGCTATATGTGCGAGTTACCCAAAAATATCCAGTGTTTCACATCTAATGCATTCCCGAAGTTATTCACGTATTACTTAACCTTTTTTATGTGATATTTGGGTCATTTAAGCTGTGTACTGAGCGTTTTCAGGGGGTATGTTATTGAAAAATATCTTAAAAATTCGGTAAAAGTAACTCGGGACCTCATCTTCACTATTCACGTCAGTTCTACGGAATTTTCCGTAAGTGTTGGGGTGAAACTAAAGCAATCCTAATGATTTTTTGTGGTGCTGAATTGGAAGGGACGCTTCTGTGTTAATGGAAGTAATGTTGATTTAAAAAAAGTTCTAATGTAGTCACTGGATGGATTCGGATCTTTCTTTAAATGGTTGCAATGTGTAGTGCCTTGTAAATGTGGACTATTTGATTAGGAAAATTTAATGAATTTCAGTTTAAAAAATTAGGCTTTAATTGGAAATATTTTCTATGGTAACCTTACACTTCCGATATAACTTGAAAGAGTCCGGCTGTATTTTCTCTCAATACGATTATTGCATCTCCAAACCTATCTGACTTGCTCTCGACAGCCACATCTATCACAAATTGAGTAGTGTCAGGCGCAATGTATTGGAATACGAACATCATAAAGAAAAGGTAGTAACAATTTTCCAATCTGGTGGAAAATTGTATCTATCTTTTCTTTATTATATCTTTTCCAGACTTGACTCTTGCCTCCTCATTCGTGGCATTCAATTGCTGTCCGATACGTATGTACAGCGAGTTCGTGCCTTTTTCGCGGTTATTTCCATGAAAAGCCCCTCTACCGCCATGGTCCCCCTACTCCCGCCACAACCCCCTCGCTCTCCCAGGAGACCGACCCGCCTCCCACTCCACCCGCCCGTCCTCCCACCGGCCTCGCTGTCGACTCAACAACAATGGACGGTATGAACCCATGTTGAGCGCGCGCTAAAGGACTGCGTGAGGGAGACGCCGAAGCCATGCATAATGTCCCTAACCTCGGGAAAAGAGAAAAGGGTTGTCGAGCGCCCCCCTTAAGATGTAAACGAGTTACCGGGAAAAGGAGGCGATACTGCTCTGAACGTCCGGGGAGGGGGGCGCTGATGGTTGGAGTGTGGGAGGAAGATGGTAAGTAATGGGACGGAGAGGGGAGGATGGGCGAGTGGGAAGTGGGGTGAGTCTCGGAGAGGAGGGCCGTGCAGTCGCACAGCACCGCTCTTCTTTACTGCCGCGCTCTCCCTTGTCTGTCTGCCTCAGGGATGCCGAAGGGCACCGGGAATGGCCGGTCGTGCGTGCGTGTGTTTCTGTCTGTCCACATGAGGGCTAGTTTCGCAATGGCCCTCTCATCCTTACTCCCTTTTTTCTCTCCGCCAGTTCTTGCATCCCATAAATGCACCGTAGACTGGCTTTGGTGATTTTATTTCCGAAGCATGCCCGTCGGGGTTCGACCCGTCCGAGGGTGACTTTGCTGCGGCTCGGCCTGTGGAATCACGAGTTCCAGTGACCGCTGGCTCTCTCTTTGTCATTTGGTCGGTCCGGGAATCGAAGCGGTGGAGTTTTGCGATGAGGAAAAGCTCACGTGGGTCGGAGGATATCCGTGCAAGGTTGGCCGTAGGAATTTGCATACATAGGTATTTAGGATTCCGACGTGTCGGTATTTTCCGTGTTCTCGGATATATATGCGTCAGGGTCACGTTTTAAAAACGAGTATATGCGAAGTTCATTTCACCCAAAATAACAACAATTGAATGGTGTCTGATGCATAGATTATTTTGATGTCTTTCAAAAATATTACTTCCGCTCGCGTTATATTTCCTTGTCCTTACGAGATTTCGTATTACTTACTTAATAATATTACACATTAGTTATGGATTTCGTTGGTTTTACTTCATTTTTCTGTTTTTTAAGAGCCAAGTCCTTTACAACATCAGGTCCATTCTGTGTTTCTTTACAATATCGCCATGGCCTTGGTGATTTTCGTCAGTTACATAAAAATGAGCAATATTTTGAGTCTAGACGCTTTAGCCGATGTTAGCTCGAATATATCAGACTACACTCCCTATAATTATGATATTTTAATGATTAAGTCCTATCGTCTACTCTCTCACCAAAATATTTAATCGAGAGTTTAATATCAACTGGGTGACCACTTCAGTGTTCACCATTTTCTTCGCTATTTCAGTAGTGATCTCATCAACGCAAACAAAAATACTCATCGCTCTCGGGTTAGCCGTGTAAGGGACTTTCATTCTTTATAACGCTTCAATTTGCTCATGAAATCGATACATAAGTGGATACATACTGCCATTTTATGGAGAGCTTGTTTGCTTATTCATCTAATCGTCTCCTCGGTTTTGGCGCCACTTTTTGACGTGCCTTCCCGGGGGTTATCTTTTGCTGTCTCTTCAGCCCCCTCCATCTGGTTGCTGCTCTATCTCATTCCCGTTATCTCTTATCCACTTGCCCCCCCTTCTTTTTTCTCTCTCCCCTTCCCCGTCGCTCCCCCAGTGCCTCGGAGTGAGAGAGCCCTCTTCCCACGCACGCGCACCCTCTTTGTCCCCTCCTTGTTTACATCCCTCCCATGAGGCGACACTCACTCGAGTGCGGCTCTCGGCGTTCATCTCCGCGGTGGCACTCGTGCGAGGGTCACCATCGCCGTGTCTTCGGCCCGCACGCCCACAGGTATTCGGACGGGAGAGGGGGTGATGCATCTCCCGCAATCCCTTCTACTTGCAACCTCGAATTCCCTGGGTGACTTCCCATCCACTCTTCGGAATATCATTCCTCGACTTGCACTAAGTTACCTAGTCCAAACCGCCGGCTCCCTGCCGTCCTCTCTTCCCTCCACCCAGCCGTCTCCTCGCAACTCGCGAATAAACCGCGTCATTCAAAAAGGTCTTGTCTCGGTACTCTCGATCTTTTGTTTCACCACTCTCGTGTCCTTTCGTCGACAATGGCTGGGCTCGCCGTCGATTGCATTTCGAAACGAAATGCGTACAGTCGACGGAGAAAATGAAATATAGAGCCTTTAACCAGATGGTTGGATGCGGGAGTGCTTTTAATGTTGTCATGGCCATGTTTCATTGTATTTCCTTGGGCAAGATTAAAATTATTAGTGTTGAACCAGCGGCGGCTTCTTCAACTTCAATAACCCTTGTTTTATCTTCTAATAACACGATTCATGCAAGTGCAAGTGAACACTTGCGGACATCTATGTACTCTCCGAAGAAATCAACCTTAGCGTCGTTTATCATGATTTGAATCAATGATACACATCAGACCTTCGTTCACGGGCTTAATTTCTTGCATTTATGAATTTCAGACGGCATTCATTGCACGATGGATGAGTTTTACGTGTACATTTCAAAACTTCGTTCGAAGCTATTCATTTGAATTCCATTTTTGTTACTAGGGTGACATTAAGAAGTATTATGTTTGTTCATTTAGTTACAAAGAACATATTTTTTTTGCCCCTTGCGCCTCTTAAATCCGAAACGCGGAAACGCAGCTCGGATGTGGGACTTCCACTTGACTCCGTTCACTCTGCAGCGTAACTCCCTGCGTTCCTTCTCTTCTGGGAGGCGTTTCAAAGGGCAGGAGTGAAAGGTCGAACGCGAAGTATTTTTATTATTTCCCCTTCTTGGCTTCTCCACCCAAGAACCACTTATATACCGATTGCTGGCACTCATGGGACCGCAATGCATGTATTTCTGCGTACTCCTTTGCGAGGGTGTGGCTTGATTTTCTCGCTCCATATGTGAGGTGTATTAACCCTTCAACCCTTGCCTGCCTCCCTCCATCCCCACATACCTTCGCCAATAGTCGATCGACATTTTCAACCGACCTTGGAATTCAAACGTTCTAGGCTGACAAGGCCTGGGTATTTATACGCGTATGCTAATAAACGTTTTACACACACGGGTAGGTATTTGTTTTATAGCTCAATTCTAAACCCGACAAGGAAGTTTCTTGAAATGGGAATGGGTCGACTCCCAAGTCTCACTTGCATTTCTCGCCCTGAATGACTTAATTTAGAGGCGTTGGCGGACCGTCGGCTTATTTTATTTATTCGGACTGCTCCCGCAATCAGGAGATATTTTGCATCGAAATATCCCATGTCATGCGCACAGTTGACGCAAGGTATTTAATGGTACGCGCTACCACTTTAATATTTGGTATCGTTGTACCTGAGCAACCTTGTAATAGGATGAAGGGAATGGGAGTTCTAAACCATGAGGTGATATCGTGCTAACTTCCCACGCATTTTGCTCTCGGCACGTGTTTCGCATTTCATGTCGACAATGGGTTGTTTCAATGGCTTATTTCGCCTGACTTAAGGTTCTTATCGCACGCATTTTCTGTGCCGGAGGTTTTAGCCGATCTCAAGAGGGGAGAGGAGGAATGATTTATAAGATTCTTGCATACATGCTAAAGGGAATAATGAATGCTACGTTGCGCTGATGTATATCAAAGTTCGTGAAGTTCACAGTGGTCGTGAGTTACCAAGTAATTGTGTCCTTTCCATAATCCAAAAATTCCTTTGTGATAGATTGCAAATTTACTTGCCAATCTACAGAGAAAATTAATGTCGGAGTGCGAAATTTCGCGTTAACATTTATTTATTTAGAGATGTTCTCGCTCTATACTTAAGTTCTTTTCACGGAGATTTATACTTTCGTTCATTTCATAGAGATTTTTACTTAACGTTCTTCACATAGGGATTTATAGCTAATTGTGTCGAACTCGCATATTGGTTGATAACGCGTAATATACCTTCCGATTTTTCTTTCCCTTGTTGGTGTGGTACATGAGGAATAATAATTGGCGAGAGGCTAAGGATTTACTTTCTCTGTTCTCTCTGATGAACCTAAAATGTCACATTTAAAGTGTTTTAGTACATTCCTTTTTGTCCCTCCCTTCGCTTTACAAGCTTATTTATAATACCTCAAACTCATTTTCCTATGCTGGTAGTTTCATACGTCGCTGTTAAAGTAGCTATTGTGTGGCTGAGGACGGAGCACTCATTTTCTCGTGTTGGCAGGATACGCTGGTGGGGAGTGGGTTGGCGCATGCATCGCGCCTATAGCGCCACGGAACCTATTTACTGCTGTTTACCGACACTCATCATAAATCTTGATGGTGGAGGGAGGGGAACCTCTCTCGCGCCCTCGCCCATTACACGCGTGGAATAATTTATTGGAAAGTGCCCGTCGCTCAAATCTACGTCGATTTTTAGGATGGCATTCCGTTCGCTCTCCAATCGCCTCCACTAAATAAACCGAAAGCGCATTCCCGCCGGGGATGGAGGAGTGCGGAAGGGAGGCCGCAAAAGGCACCGCTACATTCACTCTCCCTCCCTCTTTCTCTCACCTCTCGCCCGCTTTTTGCCCCCGCTTCGCCACCTCCTCCCCAGCATCCACTCCACTCCTTCCCGTAAACTTGGCAACACTGTTAATAACACTCGGCGCCACACCGTCAGACCGGTGTAAATAACTTACCTGTGCCGTCGTCCACCACCACCTCCCGGCCCGCCCGCCTTCACCTCTCATATACCTGCCTCCTCTCCGCTTTTCTCCCTCCCCTCCCCCTACCACCTGCAGGGGTCGTGTCCCCTTCCACTCTCCCTTCTCCTTTCCCACCCCCGAAATCCTTTTTTCGGTGCGTCTTCCCCATTTTGACCCATTGTCTGACTGACTCCCTCGAAAGACCTCAGGACGCCGCCACGCCTCTCCCCCACCCCATCTGCTCCTCTTCTATCCTCTTTCTTTCTTTCTCCTCCCTCCCTTTCCTTCCGCATCCTCGGCGGGTGCACTATGATCCCTCCTCTACTCCTCACTCACTCTCGCTCGTCTCGACCCCACCCACGTGACGCCCTGCCACAGTGACCTCCCAGTCTCGTCCTCATTCCGAAGAACACTCGCTTGAGAATGTGTGTGTGAGAGAGAGGAGGTGAGTGGGCGGGTGAGCCGCCGTGTGCTTCATGCGCCGTTGCCCTCCGCCGTCCTCCCCTCGCGGCGGGAGGACTATCTCCGCCCGCGGTCGAGACCGCAGCAAGGTTGAGGCTCTCTTGGGGGCGAGAGTCCGTTGTGTTTCAGTCTTGCGGCGTGGCGTGCTCACACGGGTGTGTGCACCGATAGTAATTGGTTCAAGGATCTCGGCGACACTCATGATGTTAAATCGCGGTTACAATCTTCCCTAGCTTTTCGCTGGGTGGGGAAATACGATCTCGAATCGTTATTACTGAAGAGGATTCCTCGACGAGGTAGCTTAACCGACACGAATTCATTCGGCCGGAAATCGAAGGATCCGGGTGCGAATCCCGGTCAAGGTGAATTTTTTTTCCGTCGTGAAATTAACGCATTTGTGTGGATATTAGCTGGCGACTCAACTGAAGTCACTGTTGAGGCATATCCCTCAGTTTCTCTTGAGTCTCATAATGAGTCTGGGTCTATGCGTTGCGAATGGAGCTTTCGGATGGTGGTCTCTTTTTTCTATGGGATCGAGATGCTGCGGTGGCTATCGTAATGGCTTCCCACACAGGGGGACTGGGTTCGAATCCCGGAGACGGCAGATATTTTTCAGTGATATCCCGACCCCCACTTGAGGTGCTTTGTGGAGGGCACTTTGAGTTAGTACGCCGTCCGTTGGATTGGATGTTAAGCTGTGAACCCCTTGGCGCCTTTCGTTAAGAGTAGGCTAATGCCGACGCCGGGTTTCTCTCCACCCTTCATCCTTTCTTGTCCATCCCTAATGGCGCAAATGACCTCAGCAGTCGGTCGCCTCCCCTAAATATGGTATTTTTCATGCATGCAGGCTTGTGGTATTTTTCCTTTTTACGGTTGGTGACCTAACACCCCCCGCCACACGCCCTTGCGGCGGCTTGTGGGGTATTATGTAGATGTAGAAATACTACCACTACTTTTTTCCATGCAGTAGCATCATCCTTGATCGTAAATGCAAGCAGTGATTTACTGGTGCCAAGATGGTATAAATACTCACAAATCACCTAATTCTGGCGTCTTTTCTGCTTAGCTGTCAAGCTGCACCTTCGGAATGTTACCTTTATAGTGAGATAGTATAATACGCCCAAAATGATCTCTCTGTTAATTAATAATGTGTTAAGTCGATCAATAGGCGTCAATAGTCTTTTAGTATGCTGCTTTGTGATTATTAGGGATGGGTATCCATTTATTTTTGGGTTACTCGAATAATTTATCGTATTTGTAGGTTTCAATAGTTTCTATAAGGATTTGCATTAAGGAAAAAGGATTTCTCCTTAAAATTGTAGTCCTTCTGCTTGTTGTACGCTGCCGCACCGGCCTATATCCGCTTCATGATTGGGAAGCCGAAATTTCATGAAATTTGGATATTTTCATGTTTCGACAACTTCGATATAGTGCGCCGTGCGCAGTAAATTTGAGTCTTATATAAATCATATGCATTCGTATGCATCCTGAAATTTTTAAATGCTGAAATTTGATAAATGATAAATGCTTAAACAACTGCTCCGTCAAGTAGTGATATGGGTAAGGTACCAGTAACTCGGTTAGATGGATCGTACAGCAGCATTTGTTTGATTGCCCGACAACCTAACAGGTTTCTTTGATGGCTGATGCTCGGCATCCATTTAGCCGTGTTTTTCCACCCATTCTAGGCCGATGAGGAAGTAGTCTCGTTTTCTCAAGAATCGTTTTTATGCGGTCCACAGTGTGGCTTAATTGTGTTTTCCTCGACATCGGCTACTGCTTTTTTTCACTGGCATCCACTCTATGGAATGGCAATAAACGTCGAGTTATCCTTTTTTAACTTCTTCATTGTTTGATCTTTTATGGACGTGTCCGAGTAATTGTGCTATGCACTGCAATTTTTCTAGGAAAACTCGAGAGCACAAAGACGAGGTGGAAAAAGTCTATGGGGAGGGCAGAAAGTAAGGAACTCGCGCAAATTCTGGTGGCTTGTTTCGGAATATTCACCAAGTGTGTTCCGAAAAATCTTCTTGAATATTCATCCATGTATTCTGAGGATGAAGCGATTTGGCGTCAGCGCACTTGCCGAGCATAGTATATCCAAATAATGGTCCCTGGTGGTAAAGAAATCGTGTACGCATTATCCTTCAAAAACGAAATATTCGTCTCTACTGTCGTTTCACTGAGACGAAAGAAATATATTCACGAGAGTTTTTACAGCCTCAAAACCTTTAAACCTATGGTTCAGTTCACCGTTCCCATAGGAGAGGAAAGCCTGGGAGAAATGATAAGGTTGTTAGGTGGTGGAGTGGCAGAAGAGACGATTGATAAAAGTGAACATTGGTGCAGTGCATGAAGAGTAGGAATCGATTTATTCCATCACCCCTGTTGTGGGTAGTGATTCAATGCGTTCCGATGCTCAGTCCAGATGGATCCGAATGAGATCGCAGCGGAGAGGACCTCCAGCGGATTTACGATTGGTATCACCTATGTAGTTCCTCGAATGGTCCATGTTCTCTTGATTGGCAATCACTTTCTTTTATCCCAATAAATGTCCATCAACTGAAGGAATGATCTGGATGTAAATATCGAGAGTCAAAATGTAGACCATGAACAACTGCAACGACATTTGCAGTGTATCTTGTCCTTCATTCCACGCCGTGATAACTTTCTCTAGCTAATATTTGCGAATGATTATGCTCCATGTGATATCATTTAAGTATTGTATATAACCAGCATTGGCGCTAACTGTTGAGACGCTGAATTCACTTCTGGAGCAAATTGGTCAAATTATCCCTAGGCTTGAAAAATTTATTTTTCGATTTCTAAATGTTTTTTCCTCATGCCCCCGTCCACATATTAGACATGCCGCATAAAAATGCCTGATGGGAAAATCTTGGTCGTTGCCCTGAATTTCCTCCTTCCTCTTGGATAATAATAGAAGGTGAGAATTTATGGTCATTGAATTCATTCGTCTCCGCCTACTCGCTCAATGGAGAACTGTTAAAAAAGAAGAACCTCACTCACGATTACCTCCGGGGACAGGAATATTTATTCGGAATGCAATGAACACACAATTATTTGAATAAAATGTTTTTTCTTCGGGGGAGAGAGGCCGGGGTTATCTTGAGGGAGGGAATGAATAACAGGAACGGCCATTGGCGGATCGTTGCCTCCCGGGGAGTGGGGGCTGGGGCAGAAGGGTTCGGCGCCAAGAGTGCGAAGAGCAGGGAAGCGGTCATACGTGGTCCACATACACTACCCGCGACCGACGCCCATCCCTCCGGCGCACACACGGGAACCCCTCCTTTCGCCTTCCCTCCGCATTCCTCATCCCCCCATGCTGTAACATTTTCCCCTCAACCCCAGAGTCGCCCGTTAAACACGCTCCGGTCCGTTCTTTCTCCATCCTTCCGCCACCTCCCCCCTTCTACCGACGCTCTACGGCGACTTTACCTCGCGGGCCTCCTCCGTCTGGAATATTTTTCTCTCCCTCACCCCTCTTGCGCCCCAGACGTCTCTTCTCGCTGTCTTCCACCGTGGCGCCTCCAGTTTAAAAGTCCCCTCTCGCAGTTTCTCTCCCGGAGGGGATGCTGTCGCAGCTCGGTTCGTTGGCTCTCCATTTAAGAGTCGTGTGTGTGTGACGAGCTCGTCGTACATTCAAATCCGATTGGAAATTTGCCGGCGCGATCGAGTGTGGAGGTCCGACAAGTTTTCCCAGCGGGAGCGTCCCCGTGGACTCTTTCTTCTCTTGTTACTTTTTATTTCGCTCGGACGCCAGAAGGCGCTGAGAGGAAGTGTTTTTCCAGGAGGGCGAGTTGAAAAAAAATCTCACAAGGTTGCTTTACTCGCTTTTTTCCTCTTATGCTCGAGCGGGAGAGAGAGGAACTTCCAGTTCGTTCCAGGAAGGCCTTCGGTAGGTAGGTACGTTAGAATACACTCTTTGAAAAGCGTTTTTGTGCGAAATTCTTTGGCCGCAGTATATTTCTTGTACCGCTCTCCTCGATTCATAAAAATAACCGTAAAATTACGTCTGGGCTCATGATTATACGCCAATTTTTGCTGAGCACCGGTAATAATTAAAAACTGTACAGAGCCAGCGGTACCTTCGGCGTCATAAAATTCAACCATCCGTCGGGAGGTGGGTGTGAATCCTTGACGGGCATGCAAAGTTCGAACGTTGCTTCGAGATGACGTGCCTCATTAATGCGGGGAACGGAACACGGCGAGACTTATCATGCAACTCAGCGTCATAAGTCAATGACGTCGCGGGGAAGTGGCCAAACAAAGACTCGTCGTCCAAGGTATCTTTCTAGGTAGCATCGCTTTACCATTGTTAACGATTCCATTACGCCGTGCATTCCGCTGTCGGATGAATGGACCTCCTGGAGTCGACTCGTGTTTTAAAAGCATCCTTATCCCACATCCGAATGCGCCTCCTATCCCTCTGCTCCCCTTCCCCCTCCCCAAACCGTCCTCGGATGAGCATGGCCGTTCATTTTCCCGCCGTCGCATCGCATTCCGCGAGAGCGTCCTTTGTTACTCTGGAAACATCAAGCGAGATGCAAGTGTTCGCTTGCTCTGCCTCCCGAGCACCCCCGAGGGGATCGAGGAGTGCAGTTCGCATTATGCACGGGACAGGGGAGGGGGATGGCGGGGGGGTATGTGAAGGGAGATAGGACGGAGATGGAGATAGAGAGCGCCGGGGTGAGGGGCGGGAAAAAGAACCCAAGCAGTCATGGTAAACTGCCTTGCGGGACTCCCAGGTATGATGGAGAGCGCTTTGAGTAATGAGGTGGGAGGGAGTGCGGGGAGTTGGACTGTCGGGCGAAAGGGTTGGGTTTGTATGGCCGCGCAGACATGCATGTATCCTGGCTCTCAAAAGTAATGGTGATTCGTTGGACGTATGGCGTTAGTTATGTTGTCTGCTAAAAACTGCCGCTCTCCGGCCTGCCTCATCCACTTTTATCTCTTTTTTCCCATTCGCCCTCTCACATCCCTTTCTCGCTAAGGCCGGCCAAGACCGACGAACATCCCTGAAGGATCAAAATCCTTTCATATTGTTTCATGGGCTTCACCTAGTTCAATCTCCTCTAAGCCCTCGCCCCCATGAAAATGAGCGTAGGCTTCCAAATATTCCTGGGAACAGCATGAATATGTTCACATTGGCAGAACTACCAATTCTCAAGACCTATTGACGCATCGTAAAACCACGTGAGAATTTACCCTACGCCTCCTAAAATTTGCCGTGAAAGATTAAAGCTTATTCATACTTCGCTTCTGGTTCTAATCTGAGAGGAGTGTGAAGTGTATTTTATTTTATCAAGGTTAAATACTAATGGCTCTTTCGCTGACACTCCCTCCTGATATTTATTTACCATTGAGTGTTCATCATGAGAAATGTTTGCATAGCTACAAATTATTATAAAAGGAAATACATTTTGTACTGTTGTTAATATGCGATAATAGACCTTCCGTAGTGGATGATTCCCCAGTTAGATATTTTGCCTGGAAATTGATCTACCTGTTTCGGGCGTGCGGAGCAGTGATCTTTGTGAAGTTACTGAAGGTATGACTAAGTTTGAACTTTCCGAGGGTGGTCCACGACGTGTTTCACCGTAAAGGTGACATGGACTCTATTATAAATTTTCACCCGTGAGCGTATATGACGTGATAATTTTGTGCGATATTTCGAGACTAACATTGCACGTGAGTGTCAAAACATCTCCAGCTTCCCCGTAACTCCCCGATGCAACCCTACTCCACCCCTACCCCTCCGCGCATATGCATGACCGTGGGAGGAACGATGAGGGAGTGGAGTTCGCTTCATAACTTAGAAACCGTGGCTTGCCTCTCTTTGAGGATCCAACCGACTTTATGCGCACCTTCATGTTGCAAGTCGTCCGTGAGAGTGAGTGTGTAATCGGCGGTGCTTTGGCCCATTTACTTTATGCCCTCCCGTGTAACCCCGCCCGGGATGCTTCCCCCGAGAATATGAAAAACGCCGCTTGCCCCTCGGAGATCGCGCCGCCTAAAAATAAAATTGAGTTAAATGTTTTTAAACGGTCTAAACTCCTCGGAGTGTCGCTCGTCAATTATATCTCTTATGCACTACTCACGTTTTGGACGCCGGTGTCGTGTGGGGATGGAAGTGGGGGAGGGAGGGGACGTCTCATGGCCCTTGGCGTGAAATTAGCGCTGTAATTAACGCCACCTGATGCACGTGTGGATCCGTGACACGTGTGGTCAAAAGTGGAAGCATTTATTTATTGTGTCGCATAACTGATGTCTATTTCAAAAGCCTAGTCATGTTTACTCTGCACGTATATGCTAAGTCTTAGACTACCCGCTTCGGATTAAGTCTGTGGAATTAATCTAAATCAGCATGGTACGATGCAAGTCATTGATGGGGTGCGCGGCAGGGGATGACTCGTCACAAGGCGCACAGTATCTACATGACGTATTACTGAAATGGCAGGGATTGGTGGAGAAGTTACATGAATCAAACGATGAAAGTATGACGTTACCAAAAGATTTACATGCACTGTAGTAATGAAGTTTAGCTGAAAAAAACGCACTCCATGCATATGAAAGGAGCTGTAGCAGTGTTTAGTAAAAGCTCGATTTGCATTAGCGAGTTCAACTTAGCCCATTTGCGTGTTGTCCGGAAAATTATTCTCTTTATTATTTTGATGAGAATTGTGTATATGAACCACCAACCACAGTAATGTCCAGCGATCTACGCACTTGACTACCATGTCCGCTATATATGAGAACGCATACGATGCATAATAATTATCATAAGATGACATTAGTGGCGAATATTTGTTGCTTTATTAATTTAAATCTCACCGTTGAAAAGTTTGCAGATTAACTTGTCATTTTTGTGGAAGGGATCACCGTATCTGAATGAAGATCTAGACATAACCGTAATGAGCTTTCCTCACAATTAGTTCTCACAACGCCTTGTTCGAGTAATTAATGTTTCCCGGAGAGCAGAGTTTGCACGAATTCTCTCTCTCTCTCTCCCTTTCGTTGCTGCTCGGCAAAAGAGCATAAATATTTCGAAACATCATGGGGCACGCGAAACAAAATTAGTCATTTGTCGATTCGCGCGTTGATGAAGTTTAGTTCCTGACCCAACCCACGCACAGCCTCGGCAAACAAATGCACCTCCCTCCACTGAGGCTCCCGCCCTCTCCGTCCCGTGCCCGCCCTTCGCTTCACTTTTTGTCAGTGTACCCTCCCTCGCGAGAAAGTCGTCGCCTTTATTGTTTTCCAGAGTTTCCTGAACACATCTGCTCTCTTCCAAAGAAACAGTGTAGTGTCGATTATGCTGCACGGTTTCATGAGCTAGTAAAAGTACTCGTTTAGACCTATTCCCGTTTGCCTTCTGACTGAATGAAATAAGGATACTATTATCCAATATTTTTGAAAAGTATTATAAGATGACTCCGCATTAAGAGGAAAGTTTATTAATGTATTTTTTTATAAATTAAAAGCCTGCTTGCATTTTTGTTTTAATTGGCAACTTCAATCTTAAGTTCCCCAATAAAATTGAAACACGCAGGAATCTATGCACAAGTGGACCATAAATTTGTTTGTTGATGACAAACGATTCACTGTCATGTCGTTGGAAAAATATATTGCACGCGAGTTCAGAGTAATTTTATTCCGGAAAACGCAACGCACAGCGCAAGAGTGGGGATCGAATTGTTTGTCAGATATCCGAGACCTCGAGAACTCTTTTAATTGGCGTTTTGGACGATGCTATGAATATATTTCGTTTCTCGTTTGCAACTCTTCCAATTGCTATCTTATTGTTTCATTTAGTCGAATCCATTTTCTCCAGGTGAGCAATTTCATTTTCTCAGAAGCAAAAGACAATGGCATCGGCGTTTACGGCTTTTGCGTGTACGTTCATCCGAGGATTGTCTTCCCTGGGAGTTAGTTTTTGTTAGCGATATCTCTCGAACGTTTCAAGCGGAGCCACGCGCGCCTCCCCGGACCTTACATTCGTTACACGGACGGTCAGAAACGAAAAATCTAGGATAAATCACGAAGGTTCTCGTTCTTCCTCGCGGGCAGTAATTTTCTCTGCGTTACTTCCAACGATTAGCGCTCATTTGGGGCCGAGACTCTCCTCACGCCCGGGCATGCGGAAAGAGGCTATATCTCCCCACCCCGCAAGTAACCCCCCCCTCCTCTGTCTTTACCGCCCTCCTTTCTCCTCCCCACCTCTTCTCCTCCTCCCGGACGATTATTATGGCCGCCCAGTTACATGTAAATTTCGTCATATCCTACACTCGTGCTCGTTCCATTTCATTTTTTTTCCTCTTTCGCCTCGCCATTCTCGGAACCTCCACCCTATTTTCCTCCTCCAACAATTCCCAAGAGCTCGTGCCTTCCAAGAACTTGGAGGAGATGGAAATCCGACACCCTCTCGTGAAGGTGGCGGGACGTGGGTAAGGGGGAATAAAGGGGGGAGTTTGCGCGCGCACACACACACACTCACACTCACGACCTCGTTTTGCTCCCCCTCGTTTCCACATCCAATGTGCCCCGCAGAACCATACACACATACGCGATGGCGGTGGAAAAGATGGCTTTCTTCCCCCCCCCCCTACCTCGCGGCGACGTTCGTTTCCAAGACGTACCTGCCTGCGGAGAAGGGCGTTCGTTTGGAGCGTGTTTGTGCACCAGCCGACGTGTTTGTCGCCCCGTCCTCTCACTCCCGCTTCGCCTTCCCCTCTGCAATTATTCCGTATTTGTATGTTTTCAGTCCAAGGAAAACATATTTCTTATGGAAAAATACTTTTTTGGGTACTCCCCGTTGATAAAAACACTTATAGTGAGTCATGCGCGGACGCAATGGTCAACTGTTTTGCTTGTTCTGGAAGAAACCTCTACGGGGAAGGAGGTGGCGAGCACCTCGGAGATCATCTCACGAGCTTTCCGTTTGCATCATCATCATCGGAGATCATCTCACGAGGATGCTCATTTCCAGGACAACGTCGAAGATATTTGGCCGGAAATATCCTTTAGAACTATTCTCTCGATACATATAGTATTTGACTAATCGCGATCTTGTACTTCATGATGATGCATTAAATTCGCAGGCAAATGATAAAGCATAGCCTCTCTTCGCTCAATGAAAGTGTTGCAGTGAAAGTGAATGAAAGTGTTGCAGTGAAAAGAAATGTCTCTTGCTCTTTAAGTATATTTATTACTTAAAAATAATAGAATGTTGTATTGAGAGGAGAAAAATTATGAAAAGTAATGACAATATTGTGAACGTATGTAAGACATGTTAGTATAGTCATCTATGCATATCTACATTTATGTGCGTGGAATCCGTTCGGAAAGAGTGGTAAAAATAAATAGAAAGCTAATGGTTTCTTCAGGGGTATGCATAGCTTTGAAACAAACACTGGAATCTAAAAGCATATAAGTGGAATGTACGGGCTTCATGTTTCGTATGCCATTCGTATTATAGAAGGTTAGCTAGTCACTGTGAAGTACCGAAACAGCTTGGAAGTTAGTCGAGAAAATATTTTCGAAGTCCATACGATGTCTATTTTAAAATTCGGCGCTAATCGAACATGTTAAAACTTTTTCCGCGTAAATTATATTAATCAAAATTTTGAACTGGCCATATTCATTGATTGCAGGGTGTAGGTATCTTAAACTATGATGACCTATAAGAATTCGCTGTAGTGAAACCATTTTTATTCTTGTGAGGACATGGCGGTTGCCTTCTTGCACTCTCTTCCATGTCCTCGATGCATGTACCTCGAGAGAGAAGTAAAATTTCATGGAAAGTGCTAGGCATTGAACGCCATAAGGAAAAAACGAAAACGACATTTTGAATCGTTAGTGGTTGAGGGCAATAAAAATAATGCTCGGAAATATCCATTAGTCATGTGGTATTTTCAAAGTTTTGCGGTTACGCACCACGTGTAACTCACCAAATAGCATGAAGTTTTTTTCGTCCCATGGCCCTCGGGTCTTTTAAAATGAGCGGCGATACGATTGTAAACCTTGGGATCCCCCTGAACTCAAAAATGCTTTCGGCGACTTGTAGTGACTTCACTTCGCGGTACATAATATTCAGCCCCGCATCCCGGAGGCCTCGTCCATTCGGGATCTCCTTGTAATTTCATCGTGCTCTTTAAGAGGGGCTTAATGTTCGACCCGTCGTCCACTTTTTTCTGTCATCAGGGCTAATTCTGGCCCTCGTCGACTCGTAACGCCGGCGCGCGTTGTGAGTGCGTGGAGGCCGAGGTGGGAAATCTTTCTGACGGCGGAGGAAAAAATTGCCGACAATGGTGTCTCTCTCCTTCGGCAAGAAGTCAGTAGAGAATGGAGAGGAGTACCTGGAGGTGGAGTGAGGGGCAAGCGACAGGGATTTTTATTGTTGTCGGAAATGGCGTCTGAATGTCGAGACATGGTAGAAGATGGGGAGACAATAGCACCCTCCTTCCAGTTTTACTATGCACAGATTACTGATGTTTAAACGGGTCAAAGTATGTTATTTTTTCTCTCCCAAGAAGAGAGCTAGCTTTTTCGGTGTTTTCACTCTATTCGGTCGAATTGGCGGGGCTTATTTAATCGCCTAGCGTGGCGACACCCAACAATTAACGGTGGAAGAAAAGAATGAGGAGCCGCAGATTTTCTTAGCCTTATTTAGGTTTCCAAATTGTTTATTTATATGTATTTCTGTATATTTTTGTTTTATATATATATATATATATATATATATATATATATATATATATATATATATATATATATATATATATATATAAAGGAAAAAACACTCACTAATGACTCAATATTTCGGTGATCCCAGCCACCTTCATCAGAGTATGTAGAGTTATACACATTCATGCATAGTATAGTTTCCTACAGTTTTGACGATACGAGTAGTCCAAAATGTATCCATCTAAGTGTCACAGATGGATTCAGAATGATTTTTTAGGCTCCAGTTTTCAATAATATAAGTGATGACGAGGTGTCACTTCCAGGGTGTCGAATCTAATCATGATATATCATCCAGTTCTGCTGCATGCAGCTAAAATAGATGGATATAAAAGAACTTATATATTTGGTTAATATGTTTGTTGCCAGCCTACTACACTACACGACATCAACCAGACAGACTCGCTCAACATAAATGGTACGATGGCGCATTGATGAAATAATGATATTATTTATTTGTATAATAGTTATGAGAAAGTGGCTGATGTTTTTCCGAGTCATTTAATAATTGTCAACTTATATTGGTCAAAGCGAATGATTTTGACACTGAAATCGTTGCATTGTAATGTGCATTTAGCTGATGACTCCGTTAAAAGTTACCGTGGCGACATCTCCCACAGCTTCGAGGAATTTGACATAGGGAAATTGAAGTTAAATTAAACGGTTAATATTCCAAATGGAATTTTCGGCTCCATGGTTTAATTGGAAATAAGAAGCCTTGATTTCCGTACGATGGTCACCTGTTGATGTGTTTAAAATTCACATTTACGAGTATTATGAAGTCATTGCGTTTAAAATAATCTTGATAATAACTCACACCAAATGGAGGGAGAGCCATTGGAAAGGATTACATATGAAGTTTTTCTCCGCCCCCCCAAATTTAGCTATCAAAACACAAATTAATAATTTGCTCACTAAGTATCGGTCGCTTCCCCGCAGTTGCTTGTTGTATTCGAGGTAAACAATCAATTCGAGGGTTAGTAGCGACGACTGCGTTATCTTTCCCGCCCTCCAGTTCATCGCCCGTTTGGCTTCTTCCTTTATCTTGGGGGACGATTGGGTGTATCGCCACATTTTTAAGACACTTATCAGGTGAGATGCTGTCAAGTGTTATATGGGACTTCGCCACAGAGGAAAAAAATTGAAAAAATCAACCGTCTCAAGCCCGGACGTGCTCATTCGCCCTGGTGGTATTTGCTCCTTCCCCCCCACTAGAAGAACTTGCGGCGACGATAAGGCCCAAGGAAGGAGAAGAAGTCCTCGATGCTCTTTTTTTATAATGACCAGGGTCGACTCGTATCTTCCTCCTCCTCCTCCGGGTCGTCAACCCGTTGCAAGCACTCCGCCGTACGTGACGCGGGACTTTTCACGTTGGGACCCCCGAAGCTTTCATAATAACCTCCTCTCTCCCGCTCTCGACTCGCCTCTCTTGTTGTTAGGCGTCCTATTTCCCGTCATATTTCCCTTTATCTACCCGAGGTGCCGAGATATGAGTCGACTTCCGAGAAAGCAATCTCTTCGCGAAGTGTAGATGGGGCGTCTGCAGTAGTAACGGTAACCTTAGGCGCAAGTGTTCCGTGAAAGCGCTCCCAGGTTCTGCAAAGATGCATGTTTTAGCTCTTGCGAGCTGGGAAAGCAGAAATGTTCTCATACCTCTCACGGGTAATTAACCATTAGGTATAGTGGCGTGTATTGCATTCCCTGCCAAAACTTTTCCAGATGAGATACAGGCATGGTTGAAGGTTTCAAACATTTCTAAATGCCGCAAATCAGCGATCGGATGCATTAGTTAATATTCTCTTTGAAAGAAAATTTGAAGCATGCGATGTGGGAGAATTTTCAGTACTCTTCACGGGGATAAAATGTCAGTAAGGGGCCGAGGAAAAAAGCATAAATGAATGAATCACCTGAGATTCAAAAATTCAAGACTAATTTCTGTAAAATTAATGTTAGCCTTTTATTAGAGCATAATGTGTAAATTGTCTTATGTATGTGAGTGTGATTTTGTTAACATTTGAGACGTGCTCATCGATGTTGGTGTTTTCTTTTGCAGATGGTCACACAGAGTTCCTACCTCAGCTGTATTGCATCCAAAGTCTAATATTCCACCGAAGCCACGATCCGAAATACCACCGAGGGAAATCTGCCTTGGACTTCAACGAACGAATACGGTGAGTGCCTATTACAATTCTCAGGCGTGTGGCATAAACGTGCGCGCTGCAAATTAACGGAGCTGCTAATTGGAAACCAAACTATCGATTGACATATCGTCGTGGAGCTTTCGTTTTGAGTTAGGGACATCCGATTTAAAGGATCGTGATTTACCTTTCGCCGCCACCTGCGTCTCAAGGCTCATCGTCCCGGTGACGCTCACCCGTGAACTTACCCCGCCTCCCAGTCAGTCGCCACGGGAATGCTTTCGTTTCGAACTCTGTTGTCAACCACGAGATCAAATATAAGCTCTTCCTCTCTCTGGAAAAGCGTCTTGTCTTCGCCGCAGGATGGGTCTGAATTCGTGTCCAAATCATACTCGACGGATAGGGGGAGAGGGGGGGGGCGCACGGTGGAGTGCCAAAACATCTCTTGGCAACTTTTGTTTTTCCTGAAAATTAGCGCGGTGCGACCCTCTTTAGTGGTAGCCGTTGGTGCGTCTTGGGAATCATGAGTGATTTTGTCTGACACCTTGTGTTTTAAACTAATTATATATGCAATTTATATTGCATGTATAATTAGTTTAAATATTAGTGTCTGGATATCCATCAGACATACTCGGCGACGAATGTGAAATAAATAGATATACCTACCTGCAATCTAGGTATACTCCTTGATCAAAAAGTTCCCGGAATAACCACCGTGTGGCGCTCCCATCGTTCCGATTTGAGTTCTGTTTTTTTGTTAAATTGGTACATCTGTTGTTGATATTCCCTTTAAATCTTAGTGTCATAACTTGACATTTGCAAAAGTTACGTAGCCAAGAGTACATCTATCTCTGTGTGTGTAGGCGATTTTTTACAATTGCAGAAATGGATTTAAATTTGCAACAACGAGCTTGTATTAAATTTTGCGTAAAAAACGGATTTAGTGGCGCACGGACGTTGGAAATGTTGGAAAAGTGTTTCGGCAACGATTCTCTAAAAAAAACGGTCGTTTACCAGTGGCACGAGCGGTTCAGAAGTGGTCGTGAGTCAATCGAAGATGATGAACGCAGTGGCAGACCATCGACATCGAAAGTCGGTGAAAAAATTGATAAAGTAAAAGAAATGTTGGTCAATAACCGCAAATTAACCATCAGAGAAATAGCGGAGGACTTGAACATTGCCTATGGATCCGCCCAAGACATTGTGGTTAATGATTTGGGTTTCCGTCGTGTAGCATGCCAAAAGACCTCAATTTCATGCAAAAAAGAGACCGTGTTGACGTCGCAAAAGACATGATTTGCGAGGCTGAATCCGATCCCACATTCATCAAAAGGATCATTACTGGAGACGAGACGTGGGTTTATGAGTACGACACGCAATCCAGACATCAGGCAAGTGAAGTTTGGCGTTCACCAAATGAGCCGAGACCAAAAAAACCACGTCGTTTTCAGTCAAAAAAGAAGGCAATGCTGACGGTTTTCATGGATTACAACGGTGTAGTGCATCGTGAATTTTTGCCAGAAGGCCAGACAGTAAACAAAGAGTATTATTTGGGCGTTATGAGACGTTTGCGTGAAGCAATTCGCCGAAAGAGACCAGAAATGTGGGCAGAAAACTCGTGGATTTTGTACCATGATAACGCACCGTCGCACAGTGCTATCATTATTCGTAATTTTTTGACGAAAAATGCAACAAATACCATCCAACAGCCACCGAATTCACCTGATTTGGCTCCCTGTGACTTCTTTCTGTTCAATCGAGTTAAAAAACCATTACGGGGAACGCGTTTTAGCAGCCGAGAGGAAGTAATGGAAAAATCGCAGGAAGCACTCGAAGAAGTCTGTCATTAATGAAACAGTGTTAAATTTGTAATTGGTTGGTAAATTCGTAATGTAGATATTAAAATGAATGACATATATTTCATCCATATGATTTCAAGCAATGACTTGCATGTAACACGAAAGACGATAATGTTACCCTTATCTCTGGATTTTTCAAAAAGGGATCAGGATCAGGTTTTGGTTCATGCAGCGCACACTTTGCATCCACTTCGAATTCATTTTTTAATCGATGAAAGTAGCTGGTGCAATGTAGAATAGAGGAGATGGGAGAGATGAGGCCGATGCTATCTAGCAGTTGGCGTGAAGGCTGATACAGAGAATGATCCTGAGATCGACATTGCTGTTGGCCCTAGCGAATTAAATACGAAAGGGACGTCTATATGATGGGTTGACGATTCCCGAATTAGTATATGTACCCCTAATCCTCTTCTGAATCGGCGTCCATGACTATTGCTCCGCCAAAGTCCTTCGTGACCGGAAAATGGAATGCCGGGTGGATGCTCCGAGCCTTGTGATCCCTACTCTTTAAGCCGCGAAATGGTTCTTATGACCTGACGGAATTACCTTCGCTCGCGGCGAAAGGTTGCGATGTCCCGCGCTCTCCCCCTCCCCTGCCGAGGGGGAAGTGGAAGGAGAGAGACGTGAATCTCCGCCGTCGCTTTGTTTGCCAGCCTCCTCGCGCTATCTCCCTCCCTCGCGCAGCACAACTTGCCCCACGGCGACGCGTCCACCCACCCTCCTCCTCCTCCTCCCTCCCGAACTTGTTGCGCCTCATAACGCCGCGACGGGACGCAGCGAGCCGGGCGGTGTGGTGGCCCCGGGCCCCTCAGCCTTCTCCGTTCCTTGTCGTTTCACGTGCGGCAATGAATCCCTTTCCTTCCGTTATCCCTCGTCAATCGAACCCACCCCTTCCGCGTTTGTACGCGAGTGCTTTCGTGCGAACGCGATTGGAATATCAGGGATGAGGAGTAATGAAATATTTCGACTTCGCAGCACGTTTTCGGTCGCAGATTATGAGGACGTATTCGTAGAAGTGATCAAAAGGAGAGTTTTCCACTCACTCCCGCTTATGAAGAACCTTTTCCATATTGCGTTTCACCGATGGGGTCTGCCCGCTTTCTCCTCATTTGGCTCATCCTAATTTAAATTTCTCAGGGCATTTTGCGAACGTGAGCAGGTCAAGGATCTTTTTTCTTCAAAATTTGTGAGGATTTTTAATTACCAATTAATTTTTTGGTGGCAACAGAATCTGGAATTCCGAGATAGAGAATAGAATTCCGACATTGAGAAAACTGTGGGAAAGCTTAGAATGTATTTGGCGATTTCGTAAACGTTGTTGTAATTTCATGAACTTACCTAGAAAAGAGACTACTTTGCTCGAGCATTAACTAACACCAGACCGGGAACTGTTTTGAGTTTTGAAAAGATTTCCGTTTTCGAAAGGATTAGGTTCATTTCCTTGGCGTTGCCAATCGGAATCTTATCTGATAAATGATAAGCAAGAATGCTAAAAGTGATGCCGATGGGCATGTCATATCTTCATGATCCTTGGTAATGAAAATATAGACTTTACCTATTGCATATCGTGTTGTTTTAAGTACCCAAGAACATTTAAGAAAATCTGAAAAGTATGAATGTTTAAGAGAATGTTACTTTTGTGCACCAAATCCCACTATAGTACTATTCCGCGCAAACTTATTAATTAAATCCAATGCGTGCGCAACCAACGTTTTTGGTGCTTGATAAATCTCGTTTTTAAAGAGGCTTTGGTTTAAGGCATGGTGTTTAGAAAAAGATGTATCCATACCAATTCTTAATTTACCCCAGGGAAATTTTTACTTCCACCTTGAGAACAATAGCTTAAAATGTACGCATACTCTGACTGATCACATTATCCACCTATTGCGCGCACAGTTTTGATGTTTTTTCGGTGATGGTGGAGAATAGAGTATAGAATATGACCACCTAAAGCTGAGTAAGTGTCTTCTCAGTGAAAAAAATTGTAAATAATTACTTCCTTGGAATTAATAATTCAATCGAGTAATTTTGCATTTTTCTTTTGTCAGTAAAACCAGAATCGTTAAAATCTAAGACTGCTCAGTGTCATGAGTGAATCGAATTGATTTCTTTTAACGGGGAACGACTTTTTTTTGACCGTACGCATGGTAAAATATTACAAAAGAAAAGATTTACATAAATCGTAAAGGTGGTATTTATGCCGGGTACATGAATTAGGGAATTATGATATAAAACTTGTCAGAATAGAAATAGCCTTAATCGTTTCCCAAAAGTGTTATTCCCATTCTATATGAGTTGACGAACAATACGGTGACCATATTTAATGCTATTTTGTCACTTCAATCCGAAATTGCAAAATAATTTACCGTTTCTCACTGAAGGTCTTGAACAATTTATTAACTTCAGTAGTTGGTGTACAAACACGTCATGTCACTTTGTATTTTGCTGTTGATTTTGGAATTTTCAGAAACAATAAAAATTGGATAGGTAGGTGCTAGAATTAGTGGGTGCCTCAACAACGACATGGTCATTTTGCTCCGTTTATAGACAATCGGAAAGCCTCTTGTGCAAATTTGTCCAGCTCTAGGTGATAGTAAAGATTCACGAATGAAAATGTATTCAAGAGGTTTATCCAGTATATGTGCCAAATTTATGGCAGGTGTGTGTGTATGTGTGTCTCATACTATGCAATGAAAAAACTGAGTAAATGCGAACCATGCTCGACGCATATAATTTTTTGTTTCAAGAACCTTTTATGCCGTAAAAGATGACAACTGCGAGCAAGTTGCCGTTGTATTTAAAATTATCATTACCGTTATTTCACGATTAGGTGTAACTCGATATACATTGAGATTTAAAAGTGATACTCGATTTACGATTGTACGAGTGGCTGCAGGTTTCGAATACACTTAACCTCAGTTTCCAAGAGGGAAGTGACTATTATTAAACAATTTTTAAGAGTAATTTTCTATCCCTAGCCACCAATGTGCACCAGTGCGCTTACTGTTAATAGGCACGATAATGCCAGTTAAGCTTCGAAATGGATACGAGAGTTACTTCGCACAATGGTGATCGTTAGACCAATTGTTATTAATTGTTTTATTACTTATTATTATTTTTTCATTAATGTTGCCAAATATGCATTTTTCTGCCCCTGAATAATTAGGAGAATGATTAGATTGCGTTTAAAGACATAATGTGAGGCGGAATAACGTAATTTATATTCAACGTGACTTGTTCTTTTCAATCTCGTATTCACTCGTGTAGCTCACCCAAGGAAACACTGAATTCAATGGTTTAAGTCTCAGCTTCGTGAAAATTTATGATCAATGAATTGGTAAAATTTGTTTCAACCTAAAATTTATTTCGGTTCTACCGGTTTCTACGCATACATACATACGGTGGCATACATCAGTACCTGATTCGAGCGTTAATCATATTTCGAAACTGTTTGGAACTAATAGAGAATTTATGAAATCAAGTAGATTAATGTAACTGAGGTAACCTGTTTTATTAAAGTTTGAATTAAGTCTTATGCATAGAAGAGAAGATGTTAAGAATGATTGTAAATCAGTAAGCGTCATTCATAAAAATTAGTATGACTTAGAATACCATATGCTCACGTCCAAACTAGTTATCTCCTACGCCGCTTCGATGGCAGCTATAATGGTCTTTAGAATAGTGAGAAAAGATGACATTTCTAATCAGTCGGTTCTATAATATGTTTCACTCGGCATTTGTATTTATGATTCAACCCCCCGTGGTGTTATGGGGTCTGCAATGTGTTTCAAACAAGTGCAGAAAATATATCTGCTTGAAATAGACATGCATGAGAATTTTAGATCATGTTGCATAACTTCGTTTTGTGAGTGAATGACTCTCTCGCAGAACGCAGGGAATGGCGCAAGGTGGGGAAGATTTGCGGGTCTCTCTCTCTCACTCCTTCCTTCCATTTTGCCGATCCCGCCCTAAGGATATCTTACGGATTTACTGTTAGAATGAGATATATTTTCGTCCGCTCTGGGCGGGTCCAAGGAGAAAGAACGGCGGCGGTGGTCTGCGGTGTCGAACCCGAGAGAGCCATGTGGCGAGCGTGAACGGCATCGGGGACTCGAGGACAAGTGGGGTGGGATAACGAGGTCGATTCGTCTTTTCAAAGGTGTGAGAGCGTGCACCAAACTATGCAAACATTCGATGCAAGTTAAATGCAAAACGTGTTTCAGACGTGAATATCTTGTGATGACATAAGCAGAAGATGATAAAGAATTACTTTCGTAGTCCTATAGGAGGCATTGCTGATATTTTTTTTAAATGAGACGATTACTCTCGTGAAAGACCTTGTTTGACCGTAATATATTTTAATTTGCCGTGAAATGCCCATAGCATCCCATGTGACCGCTTCTGTTCTGAGTTTATTTTTATACGTTTATTTCGTCAGAACAAGATTCTGAACTAAGACGAGGTTATCGTAAGTATCTACAGAGATAATTTTGCAAAAGATGCCTATATTTGTGGAGGTCTACCCGATGCTGGAAGTTCGTTAAGCGTTGATGCCAAATTTTTGTTGTCACTCGTGCCAGGTACTAAGCGACGAATGAGTATGGTCTTCGGGGCTGGTTCATTACAGCTCGGTAATTGCTCACGTGATTCACCGGAGATTCTCCCGGCGAACACGAGAGAGCAAGCAAGTACTTGAGAACTGCGAGACAACCCCCACTACCAAAAAGGGTTTGCAATTTCCCTTTCGCCGCTCCCAGGTTGCTTTAGCTGCGAGAAGTAGTGACTCTTTGAGTGTCGTGGCCTCGCTTGCCTCGATGGAGTTACCAGTGTGATGGAAAAACATCCGTAAACAAGCGTGTTCTTTGTTTCCATTAAAAGTTGTTGTTGTTGAAATGAATTTAAAGATAGATCACTAGGAGATGCGAGGGTATTCCTCAAATCTGTATGTGCGCGCTGACTTCCTCCTTAGATGATTCATTTAGCACGGCAGTCATATAAGATTTTTGCAATACAACTGAATATCTTGAGTTCTTGCATCAACAAAGTTAATACAGTAAGTACAGTTAATACAGTATCGTGTGAATTTTCTCTCCGAGTCATAGAAAGGGATGAAGAGTAATATTTTGTTCTAATGGCGTTTGTTGCACTCTCCCTTCATTTGTCTGCGTGGTACTTAAAATCCATTTACACTCCATTTGATTTTATTTCAGCCTTTTTGTAATTCCTTGCCTTCAATCTGTAGTGTAAATCGGATTAACGTCGAACACAAATGCAACCATCAAACGATGTTTGGATTTCCCTTTTGGTCATTTGTTTGTTAAGGGAATTCTCCTTAATGATGGTCCCCAATAGAAATAGTTTTACAACGCCAATAAACCTGATAGTCGCGAAAATCTTTGTGGCTTGTTGCTTTTTCAAATTAAAATTTATGAAGATTTTTTCGGTACGAGTAATTTATTGAGGCTGAACATCTACCACGATTGTAGGGAAACTCCTTAAGCGCGGAGGCCTTCGTATATGCGGAGATTTTATATGGCCGCCGTCATCCATTACCACCGCAGTATTTATTCGAAAGGCACGAATTCCGAGTTAACTGCTTTATGGCCACTAACGTCAACCTTTCCGACTTTGGACTTCCCAGGATAATGAACATTAAGAGCCTCACGTTATGAAAATGCATAAATTATCCGGTCACGTGCCTCCTATCGGGAGCTCAGCGTATAATGCGTCCGTCTCGCTCGTGCCCGTATCAGTTGTAAAACTGCCATTAAGGAAGCGCATTTAGCGCTCTCTAAGACATTTCGACTCGAGGAGGAAATTAGGATTTTTTCTCCAGACGCAATCACCGAAAACATGCACGAGCCCTTACTTTTTTCTCTTGATCTGCTTCACATCTCGTCGCTACCGTGTTTAGGGCACTCCCCGTTTCTTCCTTCCCATCAGCCCTGGCCCCCTCCCCCGTCTATATCACTCAGAGAGCAGAGGACCTCCATTGGGAGATTATGTTCAAGCTTCCGAGAGCTTCAAATCGCGCTCGCTGAAGTGGTTCCTGCCGGCTTGGTTTGTTGTTTATTGAAGCTCGTTGAACCGGAAAGGTGTATTCGATCGTCGAGATTTTTAATAAAGGGTGCGTCTGTAAGGTGCTTCCTGTGTGGTGGCCATAGGTTCCATATCCTCTCCTCTCAATTCTTTCCGTGTGCGCTCCCCTCCCCAGAGACTTTCTCTCTCTCTCTCACACACACTCTTTCACTATTCTCTTCGGCCCATTCTTTCTTTCCCGTCTCTTCTTCGTCCTCTTCATTCGCCGCTTTCCGATTCAGCCCCCATAGCACGGTCTCTTTTTTTCCCGTTTGCTAATTTGATAGACTCGAGTAGTTTTGAGGGAGAAAAGATGTTAGTTATGCCTATCGCACTGAACTGCCGACACGTGAAAGGTTGACTCTTCCGCCCTGTGCTGCTTGCTAGTTATGCCAACTGCCTCTTCTGAAAGCGCGCCTCGTTCGATCAAGAACGCCATTGATGACGAAATCGTGCATTCCCAACTCGTCGACTCAAGAGCCCACGTATAAGATGCGAGGTAGTGTGGCTTAATGTATAAAAAAGGTTCGCAGTCAAAATAGAATAAATTATTTGGTGAACGTTTTATTTACCCGAAGAGGTTTGCTCACTGGACTTTTTCCGTTTCCGAGTGGTCTATTATCTTCCTATCTGGCCCAAGCTACGTGATCAATCTGTTGTGTGGTTGGTAGAAGTTGGTACACACATATCTTATCATGAGATTTTCATCATATCCTTCGTCAAGTTTTTACTCCAGCAGGCATTAGATGAGCATTCGTATTCAGCCACGACGCAGTGAAAATGCTACGCTACGTACGATATATATATATATATATATATATATATATATATATATATATATATATATATATATATATATATGTGTGTGTGTGTGTGTATTTGATTAATATATTATATAAATATAGATTTATATGGCTATATTAATCTGTTGAAGGAAGGGAGGAAGTACTCAGAGATGAAGAGGGACCTGATGTAGACTAGGTTGCTGGATTGTGTTTTCTTAGGAGTCGCAAAATATTTATTTGGTATTTGTGTCCATCCAAAAACCTACCTTAATCGGTAGATTACCTAATATATATTAATCTGTGCGATGTACTCGAGCCATCGAAGTACCCAGTCCAGTGTGGCAGCAAAATTCTCAGCCATTATTCGTGTACAAATACTACCCTATTATTGTTTTTTTTCATCTGCGTCTTATTTGGAGGAAGTGTATGAAAGTTGTGAGACCTACATTTAAAAGCGAAAGAACCGAACTCATTTTTTAAAAAGAACTTTCTCTTTCCCGGTCGCCACGCCGTATCTCTCTCTCTCCCTCAGACGCTGGCTCTGATTTTCTTCGACGCGATTCCCCACTTTCGCCGCAGGCCTTCTTGTGTATGGGCTTTCCTCTTTTTCTCGCTCTCATCCATCTTTCCGCCCCCCTCCCCCGCTTTATTTACAGGACCAAGCCACGCGCGTTTCTCGGAGTTGATCCTGGGATAGTCATGCCTCTTTTATGAAAAAAATTGTTTCGCTCTTACCTTGCTGGCTTTCTTTTTTTGCGCCCTCTCGCCTTATTTTTCTTACTTCCCTGCCCGCTGCTCATGTTCAGCACCTCCATTATTTCTCCATCCCCGTGTTTCCACTCAGCCTCTCTTCTTCCGATACCCCCAAATCTCCTTCCCTCGCCATTCACACCCTCCCCACAATTCCGTCCAATCCTTCATGCACGTTTTCTCGTTTATTCCGCCGCCGCTCACGGCGTTCGCTCTTCCCCAATACTTTCCTCCCCCATCCACCCCCGACGTAACCTCCTTTCAACCCCATCCTCCCCCTCTCATTCTCCCTCACCCTACCTCTCGCACACCCACCCCACCCTCAAACTCCCACCTCCATCGACACCTGCCCTTCTGCTGTTGCTGCTGCCCCAACTCTTCGTTTTTCTCTTTTTACATATCTCTTCTCTCCACTCCTCACCCCTCTTCCTCCTTTCTTTCGCCCCAACACACCCACCCTCCCTCCCTAGGGCCCATCACCCACGCCCACGCTCAGTTCGTGAGGCAGGCCAAGCTTCGTGGTTGGTCCACTGCGAGTGGCGGCCTCCACCCCTTTTCCGAGATGGCGGTCTCTCTTCGGAGGGCGGCCGGCGATGAATGGAAGGTAGGAAGGTGGTGGCGGTGGCTCCGATGGCCCGGCCACGGTCGTGGTCATTCCGTAGTGGTTTCGGCCGTGGACATGAATGCGTCGCCGTATTTCGCTCCTTTTCTTTTTCTCACCCCTCCTCTCGTCGAATCGCGTTCGCCGGATTGTGGCCGGGAGGCCTCCATCGAGGAATGGTGCGGGCGGCGAGTGCCATGTTTGCCCGGCCCGGTCTCTTGAGGGACGGCGCCGAATTTGAGGTTGGGTGGACTTGGGCGAGGGCAATTGGAGTCGTATTCAACATTTAGTTACGAGATTTTGATGCGCTTTCGCCCGGAACACGAGGCAGCATGGTGTGTGCGGCCTTTTTACGTAGAGTGCTATGCCTTTGACGGTGAGGTCCCCCACTCATAACATTGTGGTGAATCCAGTCAGTTTTACCTTAAGGGTGCCATACTCACCTGTCAATTAATGGGAGCTGCCTGATCCAAATCTTTCCCACAACCGTCTTAGGCTTTGTTTTATTCTATGCCTTCCGATCAAATTTGATTGTATTCTTAGTTTATATTTCGAACCTTGTCTTGTTAACTTGAAGTCGGCGATTTCTGTTTCCCCCTCCTTAATCTGACTATGTACACTTAAAGCTATTTTTCTACTGCCGGTTTTCCAGCCCCGTTAAGGACACTTAAAACATTGATGAGTAGTGGTAATGGAAAATAGGTTAAAGATGCAATGAAAAGACTCACCTGATTCCGGAATTAGACCATACCTATTATATTTCCAGCTATTAGCAATATTTTTCATGCCACTAACATGGCCACCAGCTGTTAAAACCCCCCGGCTATATCAATTAAATTTCCATTTAATGGAAATTGTCGCAAGTGTCATCGGTGTCCACTATGACATCAATGAGCCTCAGCCGTGGGAGAACACACAATCAATTACTACCATAAACCATCACCGCCAGTCGTGTGACGAGATGGCCCTCTCTGGCTGCGGATTCCCAATACTCCCGCCGTGGGGCGGTACCAGAAGAGTTTTCGGCCGCCTGTGAGGTCGCCCAGCGCGTGGCTCGATCCGCGTGGGAAGTCACCCCGATTCGTCCTGTTTATACGCGCGTGAGTTAGCGCTCACTTTTGCGTACGGATCTCATTCCTCTTTTTGTTCTTGGTCGCGTGGGCGCAAGGAGGGGGGCGGGAGAGATTATAAAAATTTATGCCCTCTGGAACGTTCCTTCTCTGCAGTCTCCTTCCTCCTAAGCGAGATCTTTTTTTTTAATTCAACTGCGCGCTAACTTCCATAAATGGAATCGGGAGGTGCGTTTTTTCTTAGAAATCATTTTTTTCGAACGTGGGCGCATCGACCCGAATGACGTTTCATTAATACGGCGAGAGAGTTTCTGAATGTGGGGCTGTTTTTTCATCAGTGGCGTTGTTATTTTGAACGGAGCTTTGCGTATCCCTTTTTCCTGAGATATTTTTTATTTGAAGGGGCATATTTCGGTGTTGAATAAGGGACTCAATTTACGTAAATATTTTGGTTAAACAAGAAAAAACATGATCCTCTTGGGAGGATTCCTTCGCTCACGGCCTGAGTTTTTTTTCATTTTTTGGCATCCTCGGGTGATTGCTTTTATCTTACCTTGTTATATAATGCGGATGCTTAGCAAGAAAGATTATGTTTCACGTTTTCCGTATGCATTGTAGACATCGACCATAATTTTACCTCATAGGAGAAAGAGATTTCCTATGCACAAACGCATTTATACATGAATGCATGTAATCAGTTTGTTGCTCTCCGGGAGTTTACTATTTGTGAATATTTTATCCTGTGATCGTTTTATCCTGAATGCTGCAGAGAAAGGCATTATGAGAAATGAAACGCAGTTGGTGTATCGTGGTTATTAACAATAACACGTGGTAACAGCTCCCTCGTGACTGCACCTGAGCGTGTTTCGCAGGAAAGAATCCCTCTTGAGGAGTCGGCTCCAGAAATATGAAACTTGTATGAAAACACTGGAATGAGAAGGGATAAGATTTGCTCAGAGTTATTTTCGTTCCTTCCTTGTTTTCATTTAAAAGAATAACGACCTCGGTCAGAGCCGGGGGTCGTAAAACGGGCGTGAAAAGTCCTTCTCCCCTCTCCTTCTCAGTCTGTTCAACTATTCCATTTCTTTTCCGAAGTTTCTTTTTTCATCTCCCGGTTGTTCTTCATTTCATTTTGTTCGTTTTCGATTCATCGAGGTCTGTGCATTGCTCCGACGCTCCCAAATGCGGCGGAGCGTCGTCCTCTCGCCCCCCCTGGCTTAACGATTTTCTCTCTCTCCGCCCACCTCCCTCCGCTGACGCTTTCTCTTCTTCACATATTCCCCCTCCGCCCCGCAATGTGATGAAATATTCCCTCATCTGTGTGTAGTGTTGCCCGAGGTGTCTAGTTTCTCAGGGCTCAGTTCGCTCGCCTGCTTGGTTGCTTACTAGATTCGCTTATTAATACAAAACAGCTGTTCGGTCATGATTTAAGTCTATGGTTGCGGGCGCACATGAGCCCTTATGGTAAAGGTAGCGTTGCTTGTCATATGTTCATGTGAATGTCTCTTGAAATGATTAATAGGTAACTTCAGGCCGTAATGCTCGCCTCATTCCTCAGCTTGTCTCAGTGAAAAGTTCTCCTTAGGAACGCGCATGTAGCATTCTTATTCCGGAAAATTAATTTAACTGGTTTCCAAGGCGGATATTGATGGACTTGCTCTAGATTTCATTCCGCTAATGATTTGTATTCCGTATTGAGCAGGAAATGCAAGTGTGAAATAACAAGGAGGAAGATCGAGTCTGCTCACCATTGTAAAAAATTGGAGCATTCGAGTCCCTTTTTGAATATGCAGTTGGCATTTAACTGTCGGCATTTCTTGCAATCGGCAACCACTTCAGAAATGAGTTTTTGATTTTAAGCAGGTTCGGTGAGGCTCATTTTTTGTCTTGTTTGAAGTCCAATCATCCTATTACGTTGTTTTAACAATTAGCGAGTTCAGTAGACATTTCATTTGAAGCTTAAGTGATGTTTACTCTCTCTGCATTTAGTTGTTAGTTCAATGATAGGTAGCATGGTGTCGTGACGTAAATTCAAAAATGAGTAAAGCGCAGCTATTTTATCCTTAATTGAACTTGCAATGAGTTCAAGCGAGCAAATTATTTTTCCTCTCAACTTTTCTTTGTTTCCTTATTTTTTCCGGTTCTCAGGAGCTGATCATTTTATGCCCTCGAGGGTGGTCCTGTTCTTTTTCTCAGAAAGTTCTGATTTGCCAAAATAATATGTGAAGGTAACATATTTAAGACATAAGGCCGCGTCCATGTATTCTTTGTTAATCATCAACCGTAATAATGGCCTAGAGAACTAAAAACCAAACGTTTTCGATTCTGAGAAATCTGCATTTACCAGCTGAACCATACGATTGGTCTTGTTTATTTATGAACTTAAATAGCAATCTTGACTTCCTGTAACATTCAATGCAATTATGATCCCGGTCAAGGCGAATGATTTTTACACTCTGAAATTATTGCATTGAAATGTATATTAGCGGATGACTCCGTTAAAAGTTACTGTTGCGGCATCTCCCGCAGTTTCTTTGAAATATCCTGTAACACAATGCGATCCTACATATTATTTTTTATATGCTGACAATAATTGTCTGATCGATAGCAAATTTGTAATTCGGGGAGAATTCGTATTACTGAAGGTGTGCTTTTAGTACTGTCAAAGGTCAGTTTTTTATATTAAAGGCATGTGAATACAAAACGGTGGAATTTCAAAGTACTGTCGCATCCGTTTATTGGAGAGAAAACTGGCTGACTGGCTTCAACCAATGCTTGTAAAACGAAGCGATTTCCTGGAACAGCTTTCTGCTGCCGTTATGTATTCGTGGGTTTTATTTATTTCTACTTCATCTTGCAGAAATGGAAATGGTATTTATCCGTCGGGTTTAAAGGGAAATTTTCTTTTGTCTTGGAGGATCCACAGGCTAAGATGATGATGCGCGATTCCAGGGGAAATAATCGCAATGCTTTTTCGAACACTGGCATATCCTATCTAGGATTACTAGAATTCCAGCTCGTCAATTTATTTCGAAATTTAAAAAAAATTTCGATGGCATTTGTTATATGTTTTCTATCAAGAAGGTAAGTGGTGTCAAAAATGCCATTGCCTTTACGATGGAGAAAGGTGATGATTTTTCAAAATTTCTGATATGAATCTTTGTCAGCAGCATTTATATTTGCGTGTAAAATGGTAGTACCTAATATCCTATTTTCTCACGCCTATGATTTACACCTTCTTTCTTCCCACCCGCCTTTTTCCCGCACCCTGGAAGGGACCACCCAAAGGGTCGGCCCCTTCCACCCTTCTCCCACGATGCGCACGCCTCCCAAAATTACATAATTCCATGAATGCGACGTAGGATATTTTATATATGGCATCCCGTGCTATTCCATCTCCCTTTGTTTTACATGCTCAAAACGGTCATGGCGGTCGTCTGGGGTAATTTCATTCCTTCGCCCTTTGCCCTCCTCCACACGGTTCCGAGCGCCCATTGCGTCGTCCTAGCCTAGGGGCATCTCGGGCACCCTCATCACAGGCGCCAACCTTTCGTCCTCCGCCCTCTCTCCATCTCTCCCTCCGTTTAGATCTCTTCTCCCTCTCACGTCCTCTGCAATCCGTTTGGTAAAGGCCAGGTGCTCTGTGCTCTCTCTGTGCAGTGGTGAACGTCGAAGAACCGTAAATACTCCGTAAAAATATTTAGGTCGAAAGGCTTTTCTACGTGTTTCTCTGTTTCTTCCAGCCTCCCTCAATTTACATCTCCCTTTCCCCCTTTCCTTATTCCAATGCGCGGCACGCATAAATATCCCCGCTCGGAAATCTCCCTCGGCGAAGGAAAGGGCTTTCATCCAAGCACGGTCTTGAAAGCGCGCGCTTTTTCAGAGACGGTGGGCTTTGGAGACTTCGACGGGTGAATGGGAACGGAAATTGTGCCCTCCTTGGGTTCCTCGCTTTTTTCTTCCTCTGCGGCTCCGAGATTCTGGGAGAAAGGTGATCGCCAATTGGAATACATCCTCCTAAATGTCGCCCTGCGATGAATGCGCCACATATGTATTTTCTCGACGGAAATCGACTAACTTTCGCATCTCATGTAGGTCGGTCGAACTCATCTACTTCATAGCAATAAAATGTCTTTACTTTTAGGTGAATGTTATGGATGCCTTCAGGATATTCAAAGGTCATTGTGGGTTGCATATTAATTCAGTTTCATTTTTCGCTTTTGTTGGTGGGTGGGTAAACGGAAAATTTTGCTTATTAATTAGCCTGTTTGTCGTTGCAGTAGTGGTTGCCGTGGCATACTTTTAAAGTTTTTTACTCCTATCTGACCTTTATCTTTGAGATCTCTCTCATCTAAAATCTGCCGAAATTCGGTTGCCGTGCACTTAGAGTTGGTTAATTCGAATGAAACTCTGCGCGGACGAAATGATGAGGATATATTCAACTTAGAGGTTGCGCGAGTCGTACTTTCTCAAAATTACAACGCTTCATAATAGATTTTTCCCGCGCTGAATATTCATGCGTAAGTTTTCCCATTCCATAAATTATGTTTTTTTGTGCTAGTGGATTATCAGTGTCAATGTTTGTAAAAGGTATCTCATTGAAACAATTGTGTGAAAAAGATGTGGATAGAAATTTGTCAGGGCTTAAAATATTAAATTCATTTTTCCCGCGGAATACACTTTACACCAGAGAATGTCGTAAATAATCCGGCAAAACGCTTCGATTTTTGAAAAAATTCATTTTTCCATTCCATTTTCCTCTCATTTCTCACTCACCGCCGTATTCATACTATCTCAGCTGCGTTTTCGCCTCATCTCTTTTACCTGCATGACGCAGATAGGGAAACAGATACAGTTGTAGGAGGATGAGAGCAAAGTGATGAGAACGCTCGTCTGGCCGTTTTCCCATGAGGTGTTTGTAACTCTGGCCTCTACGTCGGGACAAATTCATTCCTTCTCTCTATCTCGTCCGTTATCCTATATTCCTCCTCATCCGTCCTTCCTTAACCCTTGCCCTCGTTACCTCTCTCTCCCTTCCCGATCTCGCCTCACAACCCACCCATTTTTTCCTCAAATAGTCCATTCTCCCTCTTTGCCTCCTTCTTTGTTCTATTTATCATCCTCCACCTACTTCATCGTGCTCCTCCGTTTCACCCCTCTCATTTGTCTTTACTATACCTCTTCAGAATACTCAAGGGATTCCTAACTTTAGATTCTCTCCTGAGTTTTCAGTTTCATTAAAAAAAGACTGCGCCCCCTCTTTACCCTTCCCGATAATAATCACGGTGCCTGCCATCAGCTTTGTCTTCTCTCAGTTTTCCACTTTCCCTTCAGACAGCCGTCCCCATTCCTGTCTAAGTGCTACCTGATCTTGTCGTGTATCGGTAACCATAACCCGATAATTCTTTATTATTTATTCTACCTTTTCCTCCCTGGTCTCTCACCGATGGAGTAGTTGTCGTGTTGCTTATCAGACCTTTACAGAGAATTTTAGGTGGATATCGATAGTAAAGCCATGCGTCTTTAATTTGAAGGTCAATAATAAAGCTACATAGGGGACAAGGACATTTCGTGAGTGTGCTTGAGGAATCACATGACTTTTTTTAAATAACCAATTAAATCTATTCGAAGGCCTCATGTTATCACAATTGAATTTAATAGTTATGTCATGAAGTTCAGGTAGAAATGTAGTTTAATGAAATCCCTTGTCTGTGAACTTTTTCCCATTGTTTTTCTCCCTCCTTATATTTTTATCCTTATTGTTATAGGTATTTGGGTTACTTTTAGCCTCACATTACAAAACAAGCTAGTACTTATTTCCTTAAACTTTGTTGGACAGGTCTCTTGTGTGTCTGTATTTTTAAGTAGGTATTTTTGGGTTCTAAGATATTTCATTTGACCCTAAGGTCTGTGCGCATACTAATAGCGCTCTCCTCTCCATCCATGTTAAAAAGTTGGGCCGGCTATAAATAAACAAAATACGTGACCGGGTCGGGATCGAGTCTTTTTTCTGCCAGTGGAGCATCGCAACTTGAAATCTTTTTGTAGCGAGGAAGTTGAATGACGCAGGCTTTCGTTTTTTCTGCTGATGAACTTCTTTAGGGGAAATGTATACGTGCGCTCGTATCTCTTTAAGTCATCCGTCTACGACGCACACTCGCACTTCGTGCCCTTATGTATGTAAGTCGTATATTAATTCACAAGAACACTGGGATTTGCTTATTAATCTGAATAAAAGTTTGCTTTGTATTCCTCATAAGGTATATATATCGAGTCCTTTACCCTAGACCACATATGAATTACATACCTATGTCATGATTTAGAATACTGTCGAAGTAAAATGGAAGGATTGGCTCATCTCCACTATTATTTAATTTCTAATGCTAATTATTGGTTCCATGGGTTGACCTAATAATAATGCTATTATTTGACAATTAATTTTACTTGAACATTATTTTTCTCGATTTATATTCGTTCATACTAATTTTCAGTTTGGTCTTTCTCTTTCCATGGAAATGAATTCATTGATTTTTACTTCGTCAAGATTAGTTTCCTTATCTGTGAATACGTACCGTTCAATCAACTAATTTTGCTCTATGTCCCTCAATTGTACGAGTCGGAGGCAAACTAAATCAAATGACGGTAAGTTTACGGGAAAAAAGGATCCCTGTAATTTTCAAATGGTATTTATTGTCTGATAATTCATTAAATTGCAATATTTTCTTTGTTTCTTTCGTTTTATTATTTACCTTTTGATCTTATTATGTATTTATAAGAAAATTTTCCAAATCGGAAAAGGTGTTTGATTAACTGACTCGTGAGAACCATAAAAGCACCATTGAACTCAAGTTTTATTGTAGGGAACTTGTTTCTTTTTTAATAAAGAGAGCTTTTCTAACCCATAATTTCACCGTTAGTCCGATTTGTTTTTTCTTTCAACAATCGCCCAGAAACAGTCCCTCGGGCTCCTTGCTATTAATTTTCCTCGACAATTAGTCATCAGAATCCCATCATACATCCATAGAGATCACGCCCAAAGTCTTTGGTCTTTTTAAACTGCCCCCCTGCTTTCTACCCGTCCATTTAATTACGTCCGCAGTGACTTAAAAATTGATGTTTTATCCACAGTTTATTAAGGTGGAAAAGTTTTAGACTTCGGTTGTCATGTTTGTCATCAGCATTCCCTCTTTCCGGTCACTGCGGGGCTCCCCGTATTTCTCCAGAGCTCCAGCACTGCACTGACCTTGCGTCGGGGGAAAGCCACTTTATTCTACGAGGGTCATCCGGAAAGTAGTACCCGTTCGTGAAATAAAGACACAAAAGTAAATATTTACAAACATAAAAAATTTTATTTGAAAGAGGATACTTTAAACTACTTCTCAACATAATCTCCAAGCAAATTAAGGCATTTGTCATAACGTGTGACAAGTTTCTGTATTCCTGCTGCATAGTCCTTCGCCGCCAGCTCATTGAGATACGCGAGGGACCCATCTTGCACAAATTTTTGCATAATGCAGATGGTGTTTAACAATTTCATGAACAATTGTTCGAGAAACATTGGGAAAATGCTCACAGATGTCATCAATTGTGACGCGCCGATCGTTCCTCACGAATTCGTCAACTGAGCTCACCAGTTGGTCTGTAATGACAGACGGTCTCCCCGAACGCTCATCGTCGTGTGTGTTCCCCCTCCCCATGTTGAAGTTGCGACACCACCGCCGAACAGACGACTCGTCCATTACATTGTCTCCATACACCTCCTTTAATTGGCGATGAATATCACATGGGCGAACGTTTCTTGCATTGAGGAATTTAATCACTGCCCTCACTTCACAACTGGCGGCGTTCTCAATTTTTTTAAACATTGTAAACAATCACAGAAACAACACAGGCAATGCTAGCGTCACGCAACTTGGCTCAGAGAAGGCAGACAAGCCACTGAAGCTATCTGACCTCGTCCAGCGGCTACTCGCGTCGCCAGCACTTCATGCGGCACGAACGGGTACTACTTTCCGGATGACCCTCGTATCATGCATTAGTTTTATTCCGAGTCGGAACCATCTCACTAACTCTCTCCTCCCCCCTATAGCCTCTTGCAAGGAAAAATAGTCACCCCCTCCTGCTTTCCTTTCCCTCGTTCCCACTCCAGCCGTGGGAGACGCCTGTTTATGGATTCGGGACATAATGCTTCCTTTCCTAGAGGCTGAGGACCCCGTTCCTTCCTTTTCTTTCTGTTGTCTCCCGATAGCGTCTCCTGATATTATGTGGCTGTCCCGAGGTTTCAGCCGACTCGGTGCTCCTCTTACCCATTCCTCTCCCGCGCCGCGTGTGCCAGGAATTAATTTTCATTTCGTAGCCGAGCGTGGTTGTTTGTTTTCCACACTTCCCTTTTCCCGAAAGCCCCCACCCACTCGCTTTTCCTACCTTCTCTCGGTTGGCTTTGGACCCCTTTTGTTTTTTTTATACGCTTAGCATCCCTTTCCATCCCTTGCATCTTATGCATCTATTTTTCTTGCGCTTCAGCTCCATTCTACCCTGCGCACGTTTTAAATGCAGCAGTCAGTTCAGTTACGGGGTTGGTTTGTTAGTTGGCGGAGGTGTTTGCGCAAGTGATCTCACGCCCTGAGGGGTTTGACTTTTTCCTCGATCGTGCCACATTTATGATCATCTCGCCACAGGATGCGCTTCACGTTTGACTAAGTACAGCGTACTGTTACTTTGATTTGAATACTGGAGAATCCGAAGGATCAACATCTCATAATGCTTTCTGTGATGGCACTGTAAATTCTTTGACGAGTATTTCCAGGTTTATTTTTTTTCTCAGCCCTCTTTAGAGTGATATATTTTTTTGCCGTCATTGAGTTGAAACGGCATTTTACTTATATTCGTTATCGTCCCATCGAAATTCACAAGCATCTATTTTATGTAAAGTATAAAAATGATAATATATAACTTGTGGACAGTTGTGCTCACGGGGACGTTCAAATTTAAATTAAAACATAAAAGATATTCGTGTCTTCCAAATAATTGCCTCTTATTTTCAGAAGGCCGGATCAATACAATACCCATATTCGTTTCATCCTCTCTCTCCCTCTCTTCGAAAAAATAACGCTTCTCTTCCTAACGAAATGAAAATTGCCGTAACTTCGAGAAACAACAAGTCCTACTTCCTCCCCCCACCCACCCAAACAATACTCGTCTTCCCATTTCTCCTCGACACAAAGGGGTAATTGGCCACATAAAAATCCTGTTCCCTCTCTGTTTTGGCGGTAGCCAGGAGTCGTTTCGTGCCACTGGGAATGGGAGGGGGGGAGGCTATGTTACGTCGCAAGTTGAAGGGGATGGGAGGAGAGATTAAGGGGAAAGAAAGCAGGGGAACAGGGTGGAAAGAGGAGTACCCGGGATTGCTCTCGTCTAGAGACTTCAGCGGCCATCGGTGTGTAACATCCCCCTCCGTTGTGCTGGGCCACTTGGCCGGTTCCTCAGATGGAAAACCATGTTCGAGCTCAAAAAGCCGACCTAAAGGATCATTCTTATCCTTCTCGGGAGAGGAGAATGTGGGGAGAGTGGGGGGGAAAGCGAGGGGGTGAAAGGGACTGGGACGAAGACGGGGAGGAGGAGGATAAGAGGTGGCAGCGAGGAAAGGAGAGAGGTGGTCCCACGCCGGGCGATGCCTTCACGTAGCCAGCCATCCAGTTCTCAGCGTGCAGACCTTCTAAGAGATCGAGCTCGAGTCTCTCGGCGTGTCGCCCTCTCTGGGATGCCGGCGGTAATAGGGAGAGGGAAGGAATGAGATAGGTCGGGCAGGAGTATTGAAGAAGCCGGTGAAGCTAAAGGAAAGTGAAAGAGGATGCTCTCTATATATAGTTTTCTCAGTGGAGCCACGGCTAACAATCACCAAAGGCCTTCCGCCGCCGTCGTCTCGGTTCCCGTCCCATGTGTGGGTGTGCAATCATCCAGTTTCAGACGAAGTCCATTCCTCTTCTGGGCTTCTCTCATCCCCCCTCCCCACGTGACAAACTTCAATTTCCAAAAGTGCTCAAGTTAGGAAACGTAGGAGCCCTTACCTTTTTTTTATGGGTCTGGATTAGCGTTGGCACCAAAACAATTAAGATTCCATTTAAGTGTCGGTACTTAACCTGCTTTTTGCACTAAAATGTAGCTACAGTTGGCCGTGCGCTCAGCCATAATGCATTCATCTTTATTTGCGTCAGTTTAATTTTTTTAACCTCGTCTTTCAGGTCCATTTTTGTTTTTTTTCCTCTCTGTATAGTAACCGTTATGATTTGAAGACTGGTCATTTTACGGCTTTCGAGGAAATTTTTTCATTGGTAATTTATTAAACCAGCTACTTTCTCTGAGGTGTCATGATTAGCATTTACTCTTTACGGGCTTGACTTTTTCGCCTTACATCGTTCAAAAAATAAATCATCAATCGAAGATCCACGTTTTATTATCACGGCGCCAGCGATATTGGCACGGAAGTCCGGCTCCCCGTGCATTTCTCTACTCGAACCAAAATGACAGTAAGAAAAATAAGAGCAATTATAGCCATCATTCCTTTGACGTAGCCTTAAATGTTTAAACTATTTGAAAATAATAATTGACACCTATTTTTTAATGTAGTAGTAACTTACCAAGTGAAAATCTTAATTCCCTGCGCAAAAGAGTGTGACAAGATGTCTCGATTATGTCTTGTAGCATCATGCATTGGTAAATCATAAGGCCACTATTAGGAGCAAGTCAGAAAAAATTGCCCTTTAAAATAAAAAAATGCTGACGAAATGACTTTGCAAATATACTGTGTTATTTTTTAATTCCTTGAAGCCTTTCTTGAAATATTTAAAAATAGTTGAATTGCTTCCACTTCTATTTTGATTTCCAGAGTTACCGCATTCGACTTCTGCATTCAGACCTCGATCACGAGACTCATTTTCATGTCATTTTGTCCTTTTTGTCTCCTTGATAATGGTGTCTCTCCCCGTTATGGGCCTCACAGTGACGGTGGGATGGGTAACAATGTACGAGACAAGGACAACTCCGTCCGCCGCCGCAGTGCTAACAAATAATACGGGATCGTGACTCGCGCCGCCTTATTTATTTTCCCCCATTTTGTTTCAACGGTGCCGGGAATAGGGACATGGCGGTACTTGTGCAATTCTGCATTGTATTCACCACACGGGTGAGAGTTCTCGTACAGAAATATCGTTATTTCCGTATTGAAGTATTTAGTAAAAGAATTAATTGACACGATGTTCTTAAGTATATTTTGATATGATTTCTTTTTGTTGCGATTTTTCAGAGGTCTATATTTCCATACTGCTCTAGCTCATTTGCGTCAAATTTTTTTCTACATACTAGGGAATGCCTAGTGTAACATTTCACGTAATTAGGTGGGAGTGTAAAAATTAGTATAGTATTTTTAACGTAGGAAGAAATTCAGGTAATGAAAAAGCAGAACTTCCTGGCGTGACAAAAAAAACTTGATTGAACTAACTGTATTGGGAAGAAAATATATTGTGGATGATGGATGTCAAGTGCCAATACGCGGATTTTCTATCCTTTGCTACAATTTCTGGATTCAGTTGTTACTTAGAAATTACTGATCATAGGATCCTCCCCCTATGCCGGGCGTTGAATCGGCGGTTTAGAAAAAACTTCACTCAAGTCATATAGCATTGTTTTTTTCCTGGGCAGTCACTGTGCGGTAGTTATATAGTCAGCCGGGCTGTCACGGAAAAGGACAGAGGGAATGACGCCACGAAGTATGACTGAAAGGGAAGAAAGGTGATATTCAAGAGCGTCTGCGGCTTCTGAAAAGAAATGGAGAGTAGGTTAGAGGCGCAGTAAGGACGGCTTATGGAACGAGAATCCTGGTCGTCCTTGGTCGGCAGAGTAATCTGTTCCTCGCGTACGTGTACATCGCATGCCCTCCGAAGCAGAAGAAAGGGTTATTACGGAAAGAGGGGGAGTTGACGGTAGGAAGGGATTGTTCATGGAGTGGAAAAGATACTAAGGGCATTTCATCGTACTGGTAGAATTTTTGCTTTCCACAGGAAAACATGTTTTCCGTCCATATTTGCGAAAAACTTGATGTATTGATATACCTAGCCTCTATCAAATTCTTGATCATCCACGCTTTGAAATGTTAATTAATTTCGATATTTTTCACTAAGCTATCGTTTGGTTCCAACCTCTGGGTTGATAAATATTGATAAAATTAGGTGATTACCTGTTTTGTTCTCCGGATAACTGCAGGGAAGAGTACTAACTTTGGAGCTGAGGCTTCGAATATTTGATTAAACTTAAGAAATGCATCATACTCCCTTATTTTCGTTCTTTTGTTCAGAAATAAAATGGTCACTCTCCTACGAGTGACTAATGGGAATCTCGGGAACATTCGGGCCGGCAGAGATGTCTGAAGGAAAAAATGATTTTTTTAAAGATTTATTTTTTTCAGCAAACTTGGGTGATATCCGAGAGGATATGGTTTCGATACGTGTAGTACAACTCTGACGTAATCACACACTTGTTTCCCTTGCAAAGCAAAAGGACCCGAGCCACCTAATGGAATGACAATTTGTATGTGACCCAGGTGTTCCCGAAAAACTCAGGAGAGCAAGTGATCGTGTGGAAATCGCATCCAAAGGTCGGATTGCGCAGGCGATTGTTCGCGCTCCAGGGACATCTTAAGTGAAAACTAAAAAAATTGTTACCTACCCCCAGTGCTCTGAAAATGTAGGCATAGCGGTTGACTTGCGGTCAGATGTTTAGCAAAGGGTGGAGAGTCCTCGTGTATTCACCGTAAGACCAGCGGGATCGGGGAGTGGGGTGAGATATCAGGGGAGGTGGGCTTGCGGGGAGCTGGATGGGTGGGAGAAGGGTCGGGGATGCTGCGATCGGATGCGGTTGACGACGAGTGGTACGGAATCACAAATGAAATAGGCCTCAGTGGGATGCGTTGGGAGGCCGGTTTTTTTTGTGCGTCTCTCAGAGGGAATCGAAGTCGCCTGAATTTAGATTGGCCTTTAATTCGATGTTTTTCTGGCTCCCCGCATCTTTTTTGGGAGATAAATGTGGTCGCGACATTGCATAAATTGCTAATGAGGGCGATCATTTCTCGCGCCTGCCAATAAAATTTTGTCGTCTGCTGTCAAGATTCGAAGTCGTTCTCGTAAGGGTTGGAGTTGACGCCCATTGACTCACAATGCCAAGGATAATGCATTACGTCCTCAGAAATCACAAATACGAATTTAACGTTGAGAAAAATGTTATTTCCTGGGAAAAAAAGTGTCAACGTTTTTTATTCAGCATAATTCACTTCGTGTTTGCTGGTCTTCTGAACTTACTCTCCTGAAGCCTATGATTTTATTTCATATTCATCATAAAAGTCGAGTTATATTAGGATGAAAAGTCTCCACCTCCGATAAAATATGCATTGTGAAATTTCCGTGTTATCTGCTTCTGTTGAAGAAATTATACGCGCCCGATTTTGACGGACTTGTGTCAGCTTGAAAGGGTTTAACCGAAGAGTTATTTTTATCGCCATGGTTTGTTACGATCTATGGTTTCAAATACAAGTACTAATTTTGAGTTCAGAACGTACTGAGTTCGTTTCATAGCAGATTTTCATTACGTTGACCGAGGTACATCCAGTTGCAGGCATGCGTAACTTTTGTCTACCATGCGTAACGTGGGCATCAAACTCTCCTCGTCGCCATCATGTGTCTTCTCGGAATGGGACTGTTGGGCGCATAACAAATTTCTTATTGCTTCCTTCGCCGGCCAGCCTTCTCCCGCGTTCCTACTATTTCCGCGTGCCTAGCGCCGTCGCGCTTCGTTTGTCCGGGAGAACCCCTTTGCAGCCGTTGTTCTTGGTTCTCGTCTCACGCTTCGAGCAACCTTTCTTCTCGCCCAATTCCTCTTTGATGGACAACAAAAACAACGCCAGAAGCGACTCTTTTGCTCCCTCGTCCCTGTCATTACGGGTGTCTTCGCTCCTTTGTTACCGGTCTTCCTGCGTTCTGCTGCGCGCACTCATTCCTCGAGTTCACGCACGCTTACACACGCACGATCAGCGCCTCGACGTTCGTTTTCCTCGCTCCTTTAATTGCTGATCTACTTCTCACCAGTGGCGATCATCGTGGAGAATTAGTAATCGTACATTTATCTTTTACGTTTACACTGTAATTACCGTTCATTCAGACATTCATCTTTAGGTTAACGAATTAAAATAGCCGACGTGCATTGCGACGACGGCAAAATTCACTTCCACGGCGTGTGAAACTTGGGTGTGGGACTGAAGGAACAATGAATATCATGAGCAATGCGACTATCTTGCGACCTAATGATCCAATATTTAGGGCACATTCCACCAGTTTCACCACCTATCCAACTTGGCGACTCTTGTGGTATCTTGGCCATCATCATCTCACCCTGATTGCACTATGCCCATCACAATTTGCTTTTTTACTCTCGCTTATGGATCTTCAGTTATTCGATTACTAAATATTGAAATCTACTCTTTTGGATTCAAATTTTTTAGTATTGAGATTCATGTGTCTAATTCCACAACTGTTTTATACAGTTGTACGGGTCGATTACACTCTCCAGTTCTTATCAGTCCCCTTTCTTTACCATATCTTCTTAAATCAAGTATTCTCGTGAATAACGCCAAATAATTCCTCACAAAAAAATCACGGACCTAACTAGTGCCGATGGAATGGTAAGTTATCTTGACAACCAATGATTTGCTTTCTTATCTCTTCACAGAAGTCTTATTTTTATTTTTGATACCTAACTGACGTGATTGTCTAGATGTAACGCAAATGCTTATTAGTTATTTTATATTCTGAGTATCCGCCTTCGAATTTACGTATTCAACGCAGCATCAACGACGAGGAATTTCATTGGGAAGGTGTTATTCATAATTAATGAATTGAGTGTTGTTGTGGCACGTGCTGATGATGGCTCGGTGTCCTTGTCTGAGATTAATGCTGTAATTCACGGGCGGATGTTCGGTGTTTGGAGTAAGTTATTCGAGGTTATGTATGTTTTCATACGCCAGTTACGAATGTTTCCATGTAGATGACATTACACATTTCACGATATTAAATGTTTGTCCTTCAAGGTGGGTAAAAGTAGAGATGTCGCTTGATGGTGAATGTTGTCAAAGCGATAAAAGGAACCTCGAATTTAATATCGAATCTCCGAAAGCAAGAATCTTCGGTCGCCTCAGACTTCCGGCCCTTTAGAGCCTTCGCCATTTGGCATGGGGATAAAAACGCCCCAACCCCTCTCGATTGTGACGGAGGAAGCAAGAAGGGTCGCGAGACTGAAGATGTCGCATCGCCAATCGGTTTTTTTCTCGCAGACGAGACGCCTCGTTTCGCAATCCGCGTTTACTGGCGGGACGAGACCCGTCGCCACGTCGCTATTCGGAGACGTCACCTCTCCCGACGCGAAAAACACTCGCACGCAACACTCCCGCTCTTCTTTTACAACCGCCGTCCTCCGACCTCATCGCGTGCGCCCGTGCATCCGTCCGCGAGGCACAGGAAGAAACAAAAGAACAGCAAGGGGAAAGGCTTTTCCTTCCAGTGTCGCGACGAGCGGGCCGTATATGTGGAATATATATTCCTCCCCCCCACCCCCCCGACGCTTTTGTGTGTACATGCACCTCTCACGTATGCACTCGCACCCTTCCCTTCCTCGCTCCCTTTTGGAGACGGCGATGGTGTTGTCGAAGGAGGGGAATTAGTGCTGTGCGGTGGCGGCTGACACATGCACGCCGCCGAGTCACGGGTGCCGAACGTGAATGTGCATTCACGGGGTGGTGCCTCCTCCTGCGGCAAAGGGTTGGCGCGGAGCGGGTCGGGTGGGAGGGCGGGGAGGCGTCAGGTGACTTCCTGCCTCCGCGGCAATTAGACGGAGAAAATGAAGGGGTTCGTCCGTGTTATACCGGGGGATTGGGAGCGGTGTTGCTTGAGGTGGGGGCTTGCGTGATGCAACCGCAAGACATTCGTATGGGAAGTGTGGGAGTTCGAGAAGGAGGAAGAGAGAGGGATATGTGTGTGTGTGTGTGTATGTATGTGTATATATATATATATATATATATATATATATATATATATATTTATTTATTTATATATAATATTGGTACGGCACAATAGATCACAAATAAAATAGTAACATTTAAAAGGACACTCACACAGTAAATTGTTTTAGCTTTCGGCCTTCTCCGAGGCCTTCTTCAAGTAAGACCTACTAGAAGTCTTACTTGAAGCCCTCTTCAAGTAAGTCTTACTTGAAGAAGGCCGAAAGCTAAAACAATTTACCGTGTGAGTGTCCTTTTAAATGTTGCTATTTTATTTGTGTTCTATTGTGTCGTCCCAATATTATACTGCTCAAGTGAGTGTTTTCGTATGATCGATATATATATATATATAAATAAATATATATATATATATATATATATATGTATGTATATGTATGTATATATATTTATGTATGTATATATATATATATATATATATATATATATATATATATATATATATATATATACATACATATACATACACACCTATACGGAATGGTCATTCTACTCCTGCACACCCAAGCCTTCCTAGATGTTTCTCGATGCCATCCTATCTCCTCCTCGCCGACCTCCACGGCACAGAATTTTTTCGGCGGTCCTAAAAAGGTACCTGAAGGTATTTCCCACTCTTACATGTATGAGTTGGCCGTAATTAATCAGAGTGTAACAGTTAAAAGACAGGAGGCATCTCTGACGTACATTTGCAAAGCATTTAAAACATGTTTTACTCCATCAACTCACGGTTGGCTGGATTTTAAATTTAAACTCATTAGTGGGCCGAACGGGTTAAAAATTTCCATGGTATTGATCTCATATGTGTTAGTAACACCTTAACTAATAGCAGCAGAATGTAATATACGACTTATGATCAATAAAAGTGACAATGTTGGACGTTAATATAATAAAGTCAATTAACCCGAAATTGAGCCATGGACTTTTCTCTTTCCAGGCGAATGTTCAAAAAAAAGCTATCGTTGCTTCTTTTCTGTGGCCAAGTATTCATAAAACTTAAAATTAAAAGTAAGAGAAAGATATATGCCAGCGAAATAAAATTTCCCTGACAACGTCATTTCCATGCTGGATAGATTCATTGTTCGAACACACTACCTTAAAAAAATTTCCGGTGGGCGGACTACTCCCTTGCCTGGCTGGCTAGTTTTATCTAATCAGGTCATAAAATGTGCGGGCTATTCTCTCGCTTGCTTTGCTTAATTTTACAAGGCAGGAAAAAAGAACCAGACTGCCTAACTCGGGAGCCTTTATCTCTGATGGCCCCAAGTGGAAAGCTCGAAATATTATAATTTGTCCGAGAAATATGAAACTAATTGGAATGGGCCGATCGATGATAATCAATGACACAATTATTAAACTGTAACCGTAATCACATTGCAAAAAGCGAAATTCGTAAAATAGTTTTCAATGAGGCCTCAAGTTTACAATGTGGGTGTATACACTTGGAAAGGGATCACTTTAAGAGTGCATAATTGCTGCAATGTTTCAGTTAAGGCTAGTTTTCAGAGGAAACTGCACAGTACGTGTTGAGCCAGGAGCGGAAAGCCTTAATTTACTCGAAAACTAAATGGTAATTTTCAGCGATAATCTGAAGGCCTCAGATATCACATGCCAAAAGAGGAATAATAAAGACAAACAACTATCGCTGTATAGTTAAAACATTTATTAGTACTCCGTTTCAATGTATGATAAAGGTTAAAAAAACACGCGAGACGACAAGAAATAAATTTGGTAATAGAATGATAACATTTACAAAAAATGGATCATAACGGGTTTCTCTTCTTCGATTTCCAACTTTTTTATATTTATTTTCATGTGACTTATTTTTGTATCGTTTGATTCACACATGGTCCCACAAGGCCCTCAGTAAATTTAGACAGGTTAATTCAGTAAACAAAGGGCTTTTGTAAATTTATTCAATATAACTCTCAGTCGAAAATCTGAAAACTAATGAAATGGAAAAAATGGTATCGTAATAATACTCGCATTTTTTGTTTTTTGGTTAAAAAGTGATCATGTTCATTGAGGAGTTGAATTTTAAAAAGGAAATACTGTCAATTAAAAAGACTTTTTAGCTTCCAGACACTAAAAAGTAATTAGCTCAGCGAAAGGTGATCATCTATTGACTGAAATACGAGTGTTTGAGATATTCTTCCGATAACATTCGTCTCTCCCTCTCTTGTAGGAACTAAGTAGCTGAAAACTCGCCTATCTCAAATAGGAGGGAATAGTTCTTCCTTCATCGTTACAAAAGCGATAGGAATCGATCGCGTTTCTGTGTAGGTGTATTGGGGACAATTTCATATTCTTAGTGGTTAATAAAAATAAGAGAATTGGCGCGCGAAACGTTCGTGGAGCGGGAAGTGATCCCTACCAAATTTAGTCCCGGACGTCCGCCGGCGAGCGAGAGGAAGACGAGAGACAATAATTCCACGCACTCCCGTGTGTGAGCCGCTCTCTCCCCGCTCCGTTCCCATTCTCCACTCCTTCCGCACTTCCACTAATTTTCCTTCCATCTCATCCCCCCGTGTCTCTCTGCTGCCCCCTTAATTTATTCATTCCGCCTTTCTCGTCCCACGCACTGCACGCCCACTCATATTCCTCGGCCGAATGGGCGAGACCGTTTACGTCGGACAGTTATATTCCAGCCCCGAGAGACTCCAGGAGTGCATCGATGCGTCCGTCTTCTTCCTCCATCCCAACACTTTTTTTCGGTGTTGTTCCCGTCGACCTCCCATTCTTACTACCCCTCCATACCTCCCCGGTCTGGTTGGTATTTTATGCGCAAGAGTAACTTCATTTATTTAGACATGTCTGTCGGTGTGGCGTGTGTGTAGTGCATATGTATATAAGCACCCAATTTGCCGATCCCTTTTGTTCATGTTATATATGTGTGTGTGTGTGTATATATATATATATATATATATATATATATATATATATATATATATATATATATATATGTATATATATATATATATGTATATATATATATATATATATATATATACACACACATATATATTTAACAATCATATTGTTGTTTTTTATAGAAATGGAAATTAGAGGCAAAGGACACATCCAGGACGAACATAAACGAGATCTGCGAGGTATGGAAACGCACATAATTTAATACGCTTACACCCTGTCAGGCCCGCTTGCTTCAGCATATTTCGTTAGTGACTACCACTCAGCACATCTGTTCATAGTTCCTTTCTTCGCTTTATTGTCCTTCTCCTGTGTCCATTATTCATTCCCCACCTAACTCTCTCTTCGCCCATGCATATGGGTCTGAAAAACAGCTGTCCGGTTCGGATCGCCCTCCTGAGTTGGGGGTTTATTAAGAGATTAAAGTTTCTTTGAAGTACCGTCACTGTAACCATATAAACTAAATAACTTCTTTTGAATATTCTTAAGCGTCAAACACATCCAATTCAAAAATGTTTTAGGTATTATTATTGTTTTTTAAAGAAGCGTACATTGCCACGCGTATATGTTTCAGCACCTGGGTACCTACCCACCGCACACGAGACCAAGTTACATAGAAGTTGCTGCCTGCGCGTAAAATATCGGTGGTGTGATCTCCTCGTGCTGATGGAGGAGTGGAAGGGGTGGTGAAAGAGAAGAGAATTTGCAGTTGTAAACTCGCCAGTGTGCTGGTGCATTTTGCGTACCGAGCGATAGAAAGCGGCTTTCCTCATGCCGTTTAATCGCTGATGATTAGAAATATTCCGTATGTCGAGCCGTTCACTTATGCAACGTTATTTTTACGACGTGTGGTGGGAAAAGAAGAGGGACAGCGTTCGTGAAAATATTCTTCCCTGTCGCTATGGATTCAAGGTCAAAATAAATACGCTGCGTTATATGAAGTCTTAACTGCTTACTGCAGTAAAATATTTTCAATTTATGCTCGTGAGGTGATTTCTGCCCTCGGTCACTTTGCTGCAGTTTTACTTCATTGAGCTTGTAGATATTTTTCTTAGCGTATAACTTATAATTTATCTATTACTTTGGTGATTATTCCTTTACGTTCGTTTTGATCAAACGTTTTCGTATGTAATTATAATTTGAAGTAATTAACCCATTGATTCAGGTACCCTGGTTTTTTTGGGAAAATCTTTATCCTGACAATTTAATCAAGTATTCATAATGTTTTTTATGACTCCTACATGTAGTTCAGGGTTTTCTCTCTTCTATGTATCGAGCAGTGAAAGGGGCGTTTCCCTCGAACATCAGATGTTTCAATGGGTCACCACTCCCACCTTTACCTTGTCACGAAAGTGCAACATGGGACGAGCCTTGGCTCTATGTGGGACGTGTCGAGTTCATTTCTTCATCCGTCGAATAAAATTCAAGGCTTATTTAAACCCCGGCAAGGCAGTGAAATTACCAAGATTCTGGTGAAGACTTTCGAGAGGGGAGTCATTTTTTACCATTCTCAACATAACACTGGGCTAATGATGAAATTCTTATTTAAATGGTAAGGTTATTTTTCTTATCCCGACAGCACCATAATATCGAGCTTTGTAAGTGAAAATTTTGGAATACTTGTATTCATTATCCATGTCCCGGATTTCATCAAGATAAGGCCCATCTTCAGAACTCACTGAAATTCTGATAGCACATGCTTGCTTACCGCGTAGATTTTAGCGCTATCTTTATGGGGCGACTCCAAGGGTTGGAGACACCTATAGGTAGTACCAGGAGTAAATAATAAAGACCAAAATACATACTTCACCCATCCCATTTTTTTTCCCCCGTTTGGTAAATATCTTTACTTGATGACGAAGTCAGATAAAGATAAGACAAACTTGAACTGATTAATAACTGCTGTAATCTTTCCTAGCAACAAGCGATTGATTGCGTTTTAAATGAAATGAACGTAATGGATGTCTCATGCTTCTTTACTTTGGTGGTTTCAGAATTTTTTATGTCTCTAATAGCTGGTTGTATTTTTAATGGCGAAATGACTAAAAGGGTATATTGTAGGTGAAATTAAGTCACAAGTTTGCGAAGTTGGGTAAGAATAGTGGGCAGCAGGCTTACTGGCATATCCAGGCATCGAGAGTTCGAGTCTCGACTCTTATGTTCTGTATATTGAAGGTCGTTCTTCTTACTGGAAACTTGACGATTTTAAAACGCTTATTGAACTTCGCGGGTAAGCGAAGCTGTTAGCAAGGCAAGAAAAGTAATCCGGCAATCCATCACCTTTAATCATTAAACCATAAAACAGTGCCAGAAAATTGATTGTTTTCTTATGATTCTATGCATGATTGGTTCTGTTTAATTTTTCTCTTTCGCCGGTATATTGCACGACTCTCATTTCAAAACTGGCTCGGAAGTGAATAGGTACAGCGATAAAGTGAAATAATTCGTTTAACTATCACCTTCAATCAGAATGGGTACACGGTCTTAGTTAATGCTAAGCTCTAAATACTCGTAATACGTGATACATTTGTGACAAATGCGTGGTTACAGTTTTGTTAATTTGCACCAAGGGTCAGCCACTTTCGGTTGTATCTAAGCACTTTATGCGTTGGAAGAAATTGGATGTTTTCCTTTTCTCCAATCCATTAAAGTTCCCCTGAATTTTCCGTTTGGGCTCATCCGTTTGTCGTTGTTTACCCACTTTTCCCCTTAATTTTGTTTTGTACCTACGTCTTTTTTATGCTTTCGTGCCACTTAAAGGTAAACTTCAAGTTAATTTTCTGTTTTTCATTCCCATTGCCTCAAATTTCGATTTTACAAAGGTTACCCTACCCGTACGAAGACAGCTCTTCATTCCCTCTTTTCTCGGCCCCACTTAACATACAAGGTATTGCATTCGATGGTGAAATCCTTCATCCTGGCTAAGTTCTTCCCTCTCCTGCTGTCCTCTCCTCTTTCCATTAATAGTTCTCTTGTCACCAACCATTTTTGGGGCATGCTTCCCTTCTTCGCCATGCGGATCAAATCCTATGTCCAAGCTGTCAGGTGACAATAAATTATATGTCTATCTTGAATTATTTTAGAAGACGATTCATCACAGGGTATGCTCGTCGTTCACCCTGAAAAGGTGGGTATCCCCACTTTTTTAGTAGTGGGAACTCTTGCCAGTCATTTGGAATGGTAAATAATCTTGAGTGCTTAATAATAATTCATTTATCACGTGCACCATATTCTGAAAGCTATGTATCAACGCCTCCTATTTGGAGGCGAGTAGCGTAATGAGGATCTTCAGCTATTGTTATTATTTAGTTTTTAAATGAAGCTGAAAAAGAATTTTGTCTAAAATTCTCTTTTTATTTATCGGTCTCGAACAACGATTGAAATTACGTTTCACGATTATTCCTGTAACTCCTGCAAGCGTATGGGCTAAAGACATTTTTAGTGTTGATTTTACCTCCTAGCTACCGCGCACTAGTTTCAATCCACACGCACGTATCTTGCCATTTTAGCATGACTTAATTTTAGTGAGAACTGTATATGGCTACAAAAGTTTATTCCATATAGTTAGGTTCGCATAAACTGTTGTAAATGTGGTTTTGAAACAATATCCTGGCGGCACGTAAACACAAGTCCAAGATTTTGTGCAAAGACCGGAAAAGGTATTTCTGATTGTGTATGTCAAAAGAGTATTTGCCCCTTGATAAATAACAATTAGCTCTCTCAAGGCAATCGTATCACTCAGCCCCTCGATGTTTGAATACCCGATTGGAGTGCGCAGCAGGTCAAACCAACCGAATGCTTCTCCTCCCCCCTCCAAGCGACGTTACCTCTCCTCACTCGCAATTTGCGCGGGAAGTGGCGGTGCGTTGCGTCGGAGGGCGGGGTGGGAGCGGAGCGGACGGCGGTGGGGGCGTGCCCCGCGGCCCGCGCGCGCGATCCGCATAGCAGAGCGGTGGGGTGAGTAGGGAGGGGGGAAGTGGAGGGTGGACTGGTGCTGGGTAGGTTGTCGTGGCGCAATTCCTCCGGCACAGATACCCTTTCCGTCCTGTGCCCATCCTTCCCCACTCCACCATACCCCCTGCATCCTCTCGACGCTTTTGAGGCGTGTGAGGGCATGTTTGCGTGCGTACGACGTTGAAAAACACGAGACGATGTCGGAAATGTAAGCTCTACTCCTCTCACCCGCACGTCCATCTCTCCCCTGTGGTCGCACGATTTATTTTTTCACCTCCCGTGCGCCGGGGTGTTATTTCGAAGCGCCGAGGTGAATTGTGGAGGGCTCTGGCACATTTCTTATGGCACGTCGACTGATTTAAGTTGGGCGGGAGATGGTGACACCGTGAAGTGCAACCGTGAGCTCGAATGAGCCCTGCGTGATCACGCCCTCTACCTCGCGTCTGTAAAATTTTGTAGGATTGAATGTCTCAAGGTTAAAATTTCGAGTTCTGCCTTGAATAGTACAGTTTGTCTCGAAATAACGACTGCGTATATTGCGTAATGGGTTTGAAATTCCTAGCGCCACTACGATTGTTGAAATTTGTCCTAAAACAATAATGGCATCGTATGTGTGCATTTATGAATGAACAAATTGGATAAATCTCTTTTGAATAGCCATTCCGATTTTTTATATTTCAATATTTTTATCAAGGCACTTAATAAAAGAGGGCTCATTATAGGAGTCGTTTTCATACATTCATATCGTTAAGATCTCCTGCTTCGAAATGTTCACTTTCCCATGCACAAGAGAGGCCTATTTGGGATTTATGTCGAGAGTTCACAAACGAATGTGTAACTTCAGGAGCTTTCTGGGCATCGACATTTTTTTTCTCCTCTTCCATAATGTATTATTTCCCTTTCAACCTTTCTCGTGACTGCCGTGCTTCCATGGAAAGAAAAAGACGCAGCAGTCTCGCCGACTGAACTCGGCGGCAAGCACGAGAGGTTTTTGTACCTGCGGCAGAGTGGCAGAGGCATCATTGTGTATCCCGGGGAATAAAAACCGTAGCGCTTTCTTGTTTTGCGAGGCAAAATGAGTCGGTGAGCGCTAGGCAACAGCGTCGGCTAACGTCTGCTGTTGGGACGTCGGCGTGCAGGGGGGAAAGAGGGGGTGAGTCGAAAATCCTCGCCTCGCGCGGCAACGGCGGCTAGAACTCTCGACCCATTTAAAGCGCGACTTGCAGGGTGCGAGAGGAAACGAAAGCATTTAACGCGTGGGACGTCCCTCGGATTGTGTCTAGGTGGGTCGAGGTGAGACGCATTTCCTGCGCGGTGCACGGATTAGAAAGTTCTCCTCCTCTATGCTGGCAGGTCTCTAAATTAACGCGACAGCGTCATTGTGTATATTCGGTCTCCATCTTGTTTATAACATTAAGACCATGTAGGTGCAGTAAGCCAAAATGTTTTTGTTTAATTGTTTCTTTTTCGTCGCTCAACTAGTATTCGGAAAGAATCGATCCATGTTTAGGTTCGTTCTTCGGCGATCATCGACGCAATGTATGTTTTCGTTGTTTTCCGGTGAAGTTCCGATTAAAATTTCATTTTCCAAAGCACCAAAATGCTTCTGTACGTTTTACCTGTTGATTTGTTGTGCTTGGTGTTAGATTTAGTGTGCGAATATATGTTAAATTTCAATTCTGTGTGGGTAGTACACCACATGGTGTTAAATAAATGTGCGTTGCTAATATTCGTTCTTTATTTTCCACAGCAGTCACATGTTATCGCCTCCAAAATGAAAATTTTCCTAATTAGTATCTACGCAAGTCAAGCTTTAATTTTAATTCGCCATATGGTACTAACAGCCAGGATTCATCATTTAATTGCCAAATATTTCTTTTGGTAAGGGATTCGTTGTAATAGTTACAAATTCTGTTTTATCTTTACTTGTTCCTCTTATTTTGAGATTATTTCTAACGCCTGGACGAAAATTGCCCGGGATAATAGCATTTTTTTGCTTCATCTAGTTCTCTTTCATGTTTGCCGTGATCAGAGTATAATTAAGCGCCGTCTCCTATCATCGTGTGACCTTCAGGTGCCCCCGAGGGAGGACAGAGTCGCAAAAAGAGCGAGGTGTCCGAGTCGCGCAGAGCACGCGCCCCAGTCTCGAAGTCCGGAACTTCCTCGCTCATCCATTAATGATTAGCACTATGAAGCTGATATTTTTATTTCTCGAAAGCTTCAACCCTCGAATTTTTCGTTGTTCGTGGGTATTCTGTCCAGAAATTCTTCCTATAACTTTACAGCGAGCTTTGCGTGTAGCACGTTGGGCCACATGCGTTTAGCATGTGTAAATGTCATTCACATAAGGACTTATAAATCTGTTTGTAGATTATTCCACCCAAATAATTTTTGCATAAATGCATGATATAAAAAACCTAAATCTAGGATCAATTTTTATTTTAGTTGTAAATCGCTATATTTATCATCATTAATTGATGCGATAAATCAAACCTTTGTTTTACTGTGAAATTTTTGAACAATTTCAAAGCTGTGTGAGTAAATGAATTTCAGGTAATTTATAGAATTTTGGAACGCTTTTTTGCACTACAATTACTGCACGTTCCGGCGACTTCGAAATGCCCTTTTCGAAAAATCACAAAAAGTAAGATAATGAATTTGCTGCAATCGAATCAAAGCCCCTTCATCGTAAATGAACTAGGAAAAAGAACAATCTAAAACGTACCTAATTTTTGGGTGAGTTTGTCAAGGGCTTGACTGATCGCGATGCGACATCTGCGCCCCCGGGCCCGAGTGTAAGAGATGCAGCGCTGAAGGGGAGAAGGAGGCGTCCTCTCCAACCCCTTCTACCCCATCGTCCTCGGCTCTGCATCCCGCCATTTTATCGCCCCTCCCCACGCCTCCGTTCTCCGCGACTTACCCTCCCCCACCTCATCCTTCCCCCTCCTCTTTCCCTCCAACCCCCTCCGACTCTCCCCCCCCCCCGGCCTCGCGCGTGACGGCCACTCGGGGCGTCGTGAGTGTCGTTCCCTGCACGCGATGCGTCTCGTCCCATTGCGACCACGAGAGCGTGCAAAGAGCACGCCTCGGCGGCTCCACGTCCCATACCTCCGCAGCGGCGGAGCAACAGTTTGCCCACCCCCCTCCGTATCCCCCCGCATCCTCGTTGATCCTTCCCTCGCAGCGAGCTCCTTAAACACTTTCCTCCTCCGAACACCCTCCGTTGCCTCCTCCACGGTATCCCTTCGGCTACAGCCCGCAAAATCTCTCGCTCGCCTCACTCCTCTCCAACCCTCCAAATCAATATCTCTTTCATCCTCCCCGTCCCTTCAATCCCAATCTTTTCTTCTCATTCCCTCAAAACGACCGATCGCTCAACCGAGCAACGCGTTGACGGGTTCGTCAGAGGTCGAGGAGACCGCTGAAACATTTCTTGTTTTTCGCGTCGTTCGACATTTTTGACGTTCACTCTCCCCGCTATTAGTTTCCCCGAACCATTCCTGCTCCTAAGAGGTAGGATGATGGGATCCAAACCGATGAAGCTTGCTGGAAATTTATGCATTTTCTCATAGTATGTATGTATAAGGTGCTTTATATAAGGGATGGATTTTAATCGTGTTTTTGGTCACTCTTGAATTTGTGTTACAGCATGTTAACGCAGAGGTCGTACATGCGACTGATGAATTTTGGTCATTAACACTGACGCCAATTGTGGAACGGATACAAACTCTTGGAAAGGAGATCATTGGAAATGCATACAATTTCCTTTACGTATGTCTCAAGAATTTCTTGTTAAGGCGTTTTTTGAGCCATTCGCCCATTTTTTGTGGAAGTTAATTTTGATTGATTGTAGTTTGTATCGGTTTTTGTATGTGCGTTACGTAGTCGAAGAGAGTAATATACGTAACACTGAAATGCCTCAAATGCGGAGGTTAACAAATACGACGTGACAAGAGAGTGGGGTTCATATTCGCAACCGCATTACAGGAGAGGTGACGAGTCAAGTTTCAAGCGTGCCATGTGATGGAGAGAAACGACTATTATTTTTCGATCTTAGTAATGTAGACGTTAGACGGAAAAAATAGTAAATGTCACCGCGAGAGACGTGATTTCTAAAGACGACGATTTTGTTTTCTTTTTCAGAAAATAGTTTCTCATGCATATTTATGACTGTGCTTACAACCTATCGTAATTCTTTTTATATCCTCTAGTACCTGCGGTAAAAAGTTATTTTTCTAATAATTCTAACGTTTTACATTTTGTAATGCCCATCCTTATCAGATTCACTGTCTCTCGTCCTCCTGCAAGGTGGTTATCAGTTTTCAGACCAATTTTTCAGGCGACGCCTGCTACGGATTATCATCGTCATTGTGCCTTGTATTTTCAGTTCAATAATTTCGGACTATATGAATAGTTGTTAAATAATTTTGCTCAATGTAAGAAAAAGATCGTGCTAAAAGTATTGAATTGTTTATTGGAAAATTCTTTTGAGGCAATGCACGATGACCATGGTTGGCCATCTTTTATTTATTATTATTTTGAGTGTAACAGTGTCGCATGGCTTTAATGCATCGTATATTGTACGAATAGGACTGTATACATTGGAACGAAAGATAAGCGACTATCTCCAGTGAAGATAAATTCAAAATCTAAGCGTGGACAGGTCGTTTAACAGATGATTCGATCGATTAATCAATTTACAGTCGCATGAGTAAATTGTCGTTAGGAAGAAAAAGTAATAAGGAAATCCCCAGCGATGCTATCGGTTCGATAAGTGAAGCGAAAGACCTCGTTCGATAACCGCGTGATAAGGTGCAGGTGAAAGAAACCACGGACGTGGAAGAGACACTTGAGGAAAAAAAGGAAAAAATGTCTTGAGAGGTTTACGATTATGGAAACTTTATATCTCCGTACTCTTTGTTTGTTTACAATTTTCTATTTTGCTTCCCCTCCCGCTCGCTTGGTAACATGATCTCTCCCCAGTTCATCATCATTCCAACCCCTTTTCCGTGATCCCCTCCTCCAATCCCACTACCGTCTTCTTCCACCCAACCCACCCCCAAGTCCGCAGCCTCCTCCTCGACTTACGTAAGTCGAGGGTCTCTCAACCCAACCCTGAAACACCACCGGGCCTCGAAAGGAAGAGCTGACTGACTGCATGATGTGGTCGCTAAACCCCCTCCACCCTCACAAATCCCACTCCTCTACTTCACCCCACCCTCGTCCACTCTACTCCTCCCTTTCCTCGCGTCCTCTCTGGTGTTGCGCTCCGGCCACAAGGCCTTTGCCTCTCACTCCTCCGCTCCGAGACGAGACCGTGGTTCTTAGAGTGGGGGCGAGGGACAGATCTCGCGAGGCCCAGGGGGGCGGAGGTGAGGTTTTCTTGCGGCGGGATAGGAGGACTGGAGGGTCCGGGGATGTCCACCTCAGTTTCTCGACCGCAGAGGCTGGCACCCTCGTCATCCTCCCTACAACCCCCCGACCCCGACTTATCTCAAAATCTCTCCCCCTCTTGGCTCCCCCGCTCTGCCTTCGCCCCAGCAGCTTCCCCCGCTCTGCCTTCGCCCCAGCAGTTTCCCTCGGCCTATCTCTCCTCCTCCATCTCCCCCGCCATCTCCCCCCCCCCGCTGACTTCCCCTCCTCACGGACACCCCACCACCACCTTCGCCATCCTATTCCCATCCCGGCTGTACCTTTGGGAACTTCGCCTGGCTCGCGAGGGAGGAGGTTTCCGAGAAATAGCTCCCCCCTCGTACCTCCCCACATTCGGTGAGGCCTTATCTCGTGTCTCTCTCTCTCTCCTTGAGATAGGATTCGTCTCGCTAAAATCCATTTCAACCGCCGCGCGCTGATCTAAGTCGCGGTGTGGGGACGGAAGGACGCTTCTCCCTACCCTCGTCTCATCTTCTCTCTTCATTCTTTCTTATCCCTCTTTCTACTTCCCTCGACCCACTCACTCTTCCCGCCGTCTTCATCAGCTCCTCTCCGACCCGCCAAGGGTAGGTTGTCGCATTTCTCGTCTGCCTCGGCGAAATAGAGAAAGCAAGGGGAGCCAGAGAGAATGAAACGGAAGAGTGCATATTGTTCGTGTCGTACCCATGTTTTGCCCACACCTTCCACCTATTATGGATGCATTTTTCTCGAGCCCACATTGCCTGGCGACGGCGGGACTGCTTGACTCGGTTTTTTATTCCTTATTTTCTCTCCAAAGAATGCTATCAATTTGCCTCGGCGAGTCCGCAGATGATCTGATATGAGCGCGCCGCCGTTTCCCTCCCATGGTAACTCGTTGGCATTGAGCCGCACGATGTGACCGCTTGTGTGTGTGCGTGTGTGTGCAGTCCGTATATACATAGCGTGTCGCTTTTGCCGATTCGTCACTCGGCCAGATTATTTTCTCTGAATGGCGTTTAAAGTGTTATAACAAAAGAGACGGAAAGAATATGCGCATGATTCGTGGCTCGGTATTGCGAAGGTGAAAATTTGCCACCTCTGCGCTGAACTTTTCCTGTTGCTAACCTGGCGTCATCCTTGCCCGCTCTGCAGCTTCCTCTTAGAGGTATTCGCGTGGAATTCTCCTTCGGAGAAACTACCATTCTCTTTCACGGTCTCCAAGTCCATGTTAATTTTTCGCAGTAAAGTATAGACGGAACAATAGAGCTTGGAGGTGGCTTATTATTTCTCGGGGCGGAACATCAGGTGTTTTTGTTGATTTGCTCTTACTTATCAATATCCTTCACGCTTCGGGAAATTAAATTTCATCGCATGGAGATTTCTTGCCGATTTTTTGGCCGGTTTTCCACCCTCGGATTCCTTTTTCTCAATCACTCTATCCAATTCGTACCCATTCGTTCGTTGATGTCTCTTTCTTCGGTCGTTGATGTCTTTCTGCCAGTCGATCGTACGTAATCGTCCCCTCCATTTCTCCCACTGACCTGCCTATCTTCCTTCCGGTTTCTCTCATTCCCCACTTCGCCCTCAGAGCTCTCGGTAGCGTCGAAATCTCCATAAATCTGCATATCCACATGGAAGATACCAACGCGCTCGGGAGTGGGGGCAGGATGCAAAGGAAGGTGAGCTCTCCCGCGCGGCCGTGATAACGCGGGATGAGCAAGATGCCTACCCTCCTCCGCCCGAAAAACATTCTCCCGCCGACCCCTTCGAAACACCGTGGAAACGGGTCGTCTCCGTAGCTCCCCGTCTAGCCCTCCCTCCCCCCCCCACCCCCCGCCGCTATCGTTCCTCCGGGGGAGAAGATATACGAGAAAGACACGATGTGGTGCTCATTTCCGACGAGCCGTCTCGATCTCACCTCTTCCTTTTGTTCCCCCGGAAAATACGACGCTTTAAAAGAATACGGCGTCTGTTAGGTATGCGAAATTGCACTTGAACTTTAAAACTCTTCTTTCTTCTCCAACGACGTGGGAATTTTTCTTCAGCGCAGCCTCGCTTAATATTACCCCGGTACTCGTAGAGCTCGCAAAGCGTCAAACGAGAGCTCGAATTAGCTTTAAATTACGCGTTCGAGTACGAGCCGGCGCACCTCATGTCTCCGTACAGCCGGTGGCGACCTCAGCCAGGGGTGCAAGAAACTTAGGCGTGAAGGTGACAGGCATTACATTATTCAAGATAAACGATTCCCGAAAGGCGTCCTTGTTACTAAATGAGATTCGCGTGTTTGTAATTCTCATCAATTCATTGAATAGCTTCGTGTTAAAAGGGCACAGGTGAAAACCTTAATGTGCCAAAGCGTCAGGAAGAGTTTTATATCCTCCTTTTCAGTTTTAGTGCAGGTTAGATATGCATGAATAAACTGAGTTTGAAAAGTTTTATTGATATTCATCTCTGCTTCAAGTTCCTGTCTCAGTCTTCCTCCGGTTTTCTTTATTTGCTCAAGTAATCCGAAATGTATACTTTGTGGAGTAACTCGTCATTCTTGAGTTTCTGGTTTTCTTGGTATTTCTTCAGTCTGATTCTTTACTTCCGTCTTCGTTAGTATATCTACATTAGTGAGTATAATCAAAAGTGTATTCGTACTTTCGATTAGTGAATGAATATCGTAGAGACGGCACCGCCTACACTTAGGCCTACACATCGGTATCCATCCCAACATATTTTCCCTGTTCATTAAGCATTGATTGTCTTGGCAATCCCTAGGACGTGTGGTTCCTTGTTTTCACTTCCCGGTGTATTGTGTGGATCAAGCATTGTTGAAATGAATTGGATGGCAGTAATTACACCTACTGTGCATGATGCAAGTCACTATTAGGGTATGTGAGAGGGGGTTATTCCACACGAGTCGTGCGTCAGTAATATATTTTTCTAAAATGTTAGTTACCATTAAAGATGACAATATTTCAATTAAAGGAGCTGATGTTAACTGCAACTACATGCGTTGCGGTATCTTACTGAAAAATACTTTTCTAGCGTGAGGTTATGTAGTAAGATTGAAATATTCAGCAAAATGTTCAAAACTGTTGTATTCGTTGATAAACAAGTATGTGTTTTGAGTGAAAAAATAGTATGAACACAAATTTTGTAATGAAGGATCTCAGTTTTTCCCGGCGTATTGTATTCAGGAAGTTCTCTCGGGTTTCCCACCGGGTCAGCGTGGTGTGCACCGACGTTTCGACGGCTAACTCTGCCATCGTCTTCAGGGTGAAGTTCACTTCACCCTGAAGACGATGGCAGAGTTAGCCGTCGAAACGTCGGTGCACACCACGCTGACCCGGTGGGAAACCCGAGAGAACTTCCTGAATACAAATTTTGTAGTTTTTCAATATAAGTAAATAGATAAATATTTAAGTAATGTAAAATAAGTGTGTAATGGATTCCATCTGGTTGCCGAGCAGATTTTGAAGTAGGCAGATGAAAAAAGGGTCTCACCCAAGATCCCCCTGAATCTGCTCAGTGTAGCCTGTCATGTGGAAGTATAGCCTCTGCTAGAAGGATCTCTATTTATGCCATGTTCGAAGAATCGACTTCATTTCAAGGAAATGGAAATTTAATGACTGTTAGGCGAATATTAGGACTATGTTGTTGTTGATGGAACGACTTAGATCAGGAGGGTGGAGCATTTAACTGCTGATCCTGGGGTTTTATTCCTGGGAACTTCGCTTGGAACCCTCAACTTCACTTAAACTGTGTGATTTTTGGGTACCAAGTCTTCCTGGGAAACCGTAGGCGACACAGGGAGAGGAACTGCCCGCCCACGCCTACCTTGAGGTGTGAATTTAACAGGCCACTAGATTTAGTACTGGGTGAGTTCTATCCTCACCTATCGAACCAACCTTCCGGTTGATAACTGTGGCCATTTTGTTGCTGCCGTCACAGCAGAAAGCTTAAATGGGAAGAAAATGATCGAATTCGCTTATTTAATTGAACACGCAAGTTTTCAGGGCATGTAACATAGAGGAAATAGCAGAAAATTGAATTAACGAATTGTTTAAACATGATATTTTTCAACTATGCCACTCTACTCCCGCATGATCTTCAGCGGCGAGACACCCCCATTGTAATGAATCCTTCGTACGATGCCATTAGCGCGTCCATCCATCTACATCTTTCGGTGTCTCACGTGCTCTGCTACTGCCCACATCCAACACCCACCAACAACTTTCGTCTAGCGAGGTGTTTTTGCAATTCATGTCGAGCGCTCATACGATTTAGATATCCATACATAAACAATAGTCGGCAGTTCTGCCAAGAGCGGTACAGAAGCACTAAAGTCCGTTTGCCTTAAGGTGGAGGGGCCCACTTAGCATTTTATGTTTCATGACTGGATGATTTTCCATTGGACCTCATTTCAGAGGATGCTACGCGACCGCTGTTTCTTTGTCCCAGACCTCTGATGCCGATGCTAAAACACTAGTATTAAAGTTACTTTACGATTTATGGGGGGAAGCTCAAGCGGCTCGTATGATCACGTCACCTGTCCCTATCTAAAGTGGGTAATTTTTACCACTAATTGCCCTTTGTGGTTTTAATTTTCGCGAATTATAATGTATCTTTTATTTCACCATTGTAAATGGTTCGCTAGTGCATTATCCTCAATCAGATAAATGGCTTGATACTTGAAGTTACAGAAATTTATTTTTCTTTTGAAGTTCCTTTGTTCATCCTTTGTATGATCATATTAAATGCCAGCAACGGATGGAAGATGTAGCAAAATTAATGGCAATATGACAGAATCCTAGTGCAATAAATTTGCAAAAAGGCAACTTTATGGTATTTTCTAAAGCTATTTATTTTACTGCATGTTGCAAAATGTAAGTCGAAATTCCCAGTAATTACAGTTAAACCCCCCAATTAACAGTATTATGAATTGCAGCAGGTGCGTTAATTCTACTCTTGTTAATTCATAGTCGTCTGTTTCGATTAGCTGGAAACGACTTATTTCAGAAGGGGGAGATAATTATTAGACTTGGCCTTTCATTCTTTATATTATCCTGAATCTCATACTCATTCTGATATTTATATTCTAAAAGACGTGTATATTCCAGTCTCATATATTAACATCTGTATGGAGAACTCTGCAGCGAAGAAGAACTAGGTATATTGGGCACACCTTGAAGCATATTGTATTAGTTAGAAATAATGTAGAAAATAAATTAATGAATAGATCCCGCGAGAAAAGCGCACAGGACGAATTAAAAAGGGCGAAAAACAGAGAAGCTATCGGGGGTGGGGGAATAAACTCTGATGGAGAGGAATTGGAGACTGTGGTAAACCCATCTTAGTATTGAAATATGGATGATGATGACCTTAATATCTGTCACGTGGTTTAAAACCGTGAGCGTGTATCAATATACACATTTCTAAGGTTTATAAATAAAAGTGAGAATTTTTTGTGAATCTTGTTTTGCAAAGAAAATGTGATTTTGTTCTGAAAATGTGATTCGTTTGAACGAGAAGTGATTCCCAATCGTCAGAAAGTGGAGAAATACAATTTTATTTGCTAAATTCATGATAATGTCGTAGAATTCTATCAAAGCATATTACTGGTGTGTCGGACAAGTGATGTAATTACACTTAATGTTTGTAGTGTTCGCCAATAGAATACTTGAAGCGCGTTTGTTCTCATGTCGATTTTATTATCGGATTTTTCTTTCCGTGCCCTCCAAGATATCCATCAGACTTGCTATCCCCTCTTCACATCCGTTCCTTTGGGATACTTGTTGCGTAAGGTCTTTGCTTTCATTCCCGTTCTTTTTAAAAAAAACTCTTCTGTGCCTTTCCCTACCCATCCTCCTCATGCAAGAAAGCGCTATGAGTAGGTCGCGGAAAAATGTCCAAAAATGTGGGAACATGATTATCCATCTGGATTGCCGACAAAAAATAATCTCTGGAAGAAATCGTCGGGTATGCGTCCTCTCGGAAAACCAAACCGGTTACCGGATTCTTCATTACGTTCTTTTTCACATCGATCTGTAGAAAGTGAAGGATGAAAACCCTGTGGCCGCAAAGGGAGCAAAGGAATTGTTCGGGCTGTAATTTTTACGTATAAATGCGAGGAAAGAGTAAAGGATCGAGTTAATTGTACAAGAATTGGAATATCGTCATCAGAATTCATTACGGTTTGGGATTTGGCCTACTCATTTAACATGGTTACCTATAATTTCCCTAGAAAAAAAATCCAGTAGCATCAAATTTTTGCTTGTAGTTTTTAAGCATGTTTTTAATTAGTAACTGAGTTCTTGGAAGTACGCTCGAAATTTTCCGTTATCCGAGGAGTAATATTCCGTATAAATGTTGAGCAATAAGATTAAACCCAATTTCACACTGCAGTGGGCCAATGTTTCCTCTGACTGCTACGATAGTCTCTATAATCCGTGTCTTAACGCCTTTCATGCATAATAGTGAATTTGAATGAAATCAGTGGGTCTTATTAGAAAATTGACAATCGGATTGAACTGTACGAGGCAGCATCTTCCTAGATTTGACGAATAAACGAATCTCATACGATATCAATTAGAGGCCTTCGCTTGCCGGGGGGACCGTTTCTCTTCCCGAGAGAATTGATGGATGGATTTCCCGTTGCCGTCTTTGAAAACAGAATGTCAGTTACGGTTTCACCCGGCGATATAGGCGTTTCAGCCTGAGAGTTTTGGCGTCTCCTTTCCCTCACTAGGATACAGTGATCCAATTAGCGCTTTTATCAACTTTCACCTGGAGGAAGTGAGAGCCATCTTTTGGAATGGCGGGCCATTTCATACGGTGCGCGACATATCTTGCTGGCTCCCCGCTTGCACCTCCTTCAGCGGAGCGTGGTTAAGAAAGAATTCACGTGACGCGGTGCCATATTTACCGAAGTGTCGAAGATAATTTGCATCGGTGGAGAGGGACGAGCAAGCGAGGAGGAGAAGCACAATTATTTTTTTTGGTGAGGAAGTCTTTCCCGTATTTAAACATTAAAGTATTCGTATATGGGCAGGAAGCGAGGGGATGAGAGCCGTAGTCGAATTTGCAGGGTGAGTCGGTTGGTGGGGAGCTTGCGGATGAGATGGAGGGCTAACTCATTCACTCATTCAATCTACTTTTTTTCCATTAATGGAGTCCCCGGGGTGAGGAGGAGTTGGAGGTCGTCGCCGCTCCCAAAACAACAACAGTGAGGGAGTGGGTTGTGGTCTTCCGCACTCCTTCTCTTTACAGTGAGTCCGAGTTGGAAAAAAATTTGCATCAACGATCTCAGAGTCAACAGCAGAGGGCCTCCCCATTCTTCCTCCGCCTGTTTGTTGTTTTTTGGGCAATCCCATGTTGTCCCTCTTGTGACTCTCCGAAATTCCGGCCTTAATGGATTCCGCTGAACTGATTAAAATGCCGACTTGAGAGCGTTTTGAGCGATTCGCTAAGTGTAAAGGCATTTTCCTTCCCTACCCTCCCGCCGCTCGCACGAGGTCGTTGAAGAGTAGGGTGGGGGTTGATCCTCCTCCTCGATTGCTCGATTGCACCGCGCCCCCTCGTGCCCCACCCCATTCCCGTCCCCTTCCCCCCCGGTTACGGCTGGGCACGCGCGGGGACGGAGTACCCCAATCACCGCCTTTCAAATGCGGCGACTCACATGGCCTACATACGAGGAGGTGTCGGCAATGAATATTAAGGGAGCCACGCTTTGTATTGACTCAGGATGGGCATCAATGCGTATCTTGATTGTGTCCAATTATTACTTTGGTCGCTGCTCAGTTCCATCCTTGACGGCCGGGGCCTCCGTTTTTTATCTTCCAACAATAAGTATCGCCATCATTCCTAGTTCTGGCTCTTATCCTCAGCATTGAAAGTTGGCGTCGAAGGACCTGGAGGTTGAAGATGTGGTCCAGATGAAGTGAATCCCTCGCTCTATTTATCACTCCTGTCATTTTATGGAAATAATTAAGGAAGAGACAAGAAAGAGCAGCGGAGGAGGAGTGCATATCAAAATGAAACACCCCGAGGTGTTTCATCCATTGGTCATTGAAGTAGGTTCCCCTTTGCCATTTTATCTTCGGGGCCCATGTTATCAACCTGAGACAGAACTAATTCCAGTTAATTTGAGAAGATACGACGACGGATGAGGTGGGTTATTTGTGTGGGGCGCAGACAACGGTATCCGATCGCCCAAAGTGTTAGGTAATAATGGATTCCTTCCGTTGAAAGGCTCGGGAGAGAAATATGCAAAATATCGATTGGAAAAAGAGTAGATGGCCTCTTAGTGTTCGACTTAAGAAAGAAGGGGCTCACTTAATTCAGAGCGTGAGGACCTCCCAGTTCATGACCACGGTTTTCGCGTGGCTACTAGAGTCTCCTAGGAAACCCTTTTACATTATTTGTTTTAATTTATACGTATCATTTCTTAAAATTATTATTGGTCCCGATGTTATTTGGAATGTTATTTTCTGAACAGTAATTACAAAGGGAGTGAAAGAGGTTGGGAAATATCGCGACAATATATTAATCTATGATGCGGTACTTAGAAGGGAAGAGAGTCAACTACTAAGGGTGTAGCTGTGCAACATTGATATTGGTTAGCTCTCCTTATGTTGTGGGTTATTAACTCATCATAATAGTCCCTTTGTATGATCAGTTTGATCAAGTCAGTAAATTTACAGGTCTTTATAGGTTATTCCCTTATTTATTCTCCATCGGTAGATGTATATACACGAATATTTGTGAGAATTTATTATTCTTGTATTTAATTTTTTGGCTCATGATTCGATGTTTACCCACCGCCTGAGCATTCAGTCGCAATAAATTGATGATCAGATAGAATTAAATTCCCCTATTGTCTAGTGTACAGAGAATGAATATTCCTCCATAGGCGACGTTTTCATGTCAAATTATTTGCCCTCTTAGTTTTTTCGCATACATCCTCTCTGGAAAGACATAGAGCCGCTTTCAAAACATATTCCCATCCCCCTCTCTATGTTGTACCTTTTGATTCTGTCAACTGGCTGCTTGTTGGCAATATTTAGAGTTCTGATATGTATTGTTGGGCGTTCTACATTTGTCGCGGCACCGTTAGAACTTCTCCATCGATGTTGATGGGAAGTTCCCCGCGTCAGAGGGACCGGCGCACTCTTTGGTTCCCCGTCAACGATTCACCCTTTCCGAATCCGTCCGAGACCACCTCTCCCGCCCTTTCTTCGGCGATAAGAGCGGTCCGGCTACTGTCGATGCGTAAAAATGTATAATTTCGCCCCTCCTCGAAAAACGTCCGGGTCAGGTAATGAATCTCTAGCTCCACTCCGCGGCAGCGGTCACTCCGCCACGGCAGGGACGCCAACCCGCTGGAAGGTGGAATTATTTATCCCGTCGCCATTTCAACTTTCAAGCCACCCGGGAGTAATGAATCCCTCTAAATCCCGACACTGTGTCGGCCAGTGCGCGCGCGCCCCCCGCTCTCCGTTGCCGAGCGGTCAGCGGGGGGGGGTTCGACTTAGGCAAGGAGAAATTATTTTTCATTTCGGGGACGGTGGGAGGGGAGAGGCACGTAGCCTCATGACGCCACGACCTCTATGAAATCAACACAATCTCCTTCCTCCTCCCTCTCTTTCTTTCACTCTCCACCGTGGTCACTTTTTTGCCCTCTCCTCGCGCACGGCTTACTTCCCTGTGCCCCCTCGAGGCACGCCGGACATGACACCTCCCTTACAATTTTCCCGCTCTTCCCTTCACTCGTGTCTGCTAATTAAGAAGGAGTCATCGCAACGCCTTCCCCCTTCACCTTACCCTTCCCTCCCCCCTCGCTGCCCTCCGCCGCCTCCTCCCTTTCTCCCTCAGTCCCTCCCTCCCTCTCTCTCTCTCATAGCCTTCACATTCCAAGTATCCCATTTCATAAAAGAGGCCTTTTAGATACAAACCATTCTCCATCTCGAATGTATCTTTCTTCTCCTTCAAAAAATTTCTCAACGTTCAATTTAAATCGTGCCCTCCCCTCGGGTTGAGCTGTAAAAACATTCAGTTGCAAGCGCGAGGATTTATTTTACATTTTTTCCCCTCCTCTCAGGCAAGATACTTACAGAACCGTTCGTTAAAAGGGAGATATTATTCCTCATTCCCACCATTGTTTTCCCTTCTCATTTTCAATTCGTCCCCTTTTAAATATCACCGCGCACTGGGGCGCACGTCATGGTTTCGACGCCCGCGGAGCCTTTTATAACCACCTCCCCCCAACTCGTCGACCCCCTCCCCTTGCATCTAATGAGGGGGTGTATAATCCCTTTTAACGAGCCTTGTGTGTCCGACCCTCCCATGGTCGCTTTAACGCCTCAATGCTCTCTCCAGGGAGCGTCGCCCCTGCACTCTTCTCGTCCGCGCAATCAGTCACATGCCACGATCCTCTTCATTCCGCATCTCTTACCTTCACCTTCCTCCCCTTCCTTTTGCACTTACGGACTCCCTTTCATACCACCCTCTCCCCCCTCAACCCCCACCCGACTACGCCTCCCTCAACCCTACATCGAATCGCTCATCCTATCTCCCTCTCTTTACTCTCTCCGGCTGTGCGTGTAATACGTCCATCCCGAAGCCCCATCCAACTTAACCTTACCTTCAATCTCTGTCATCTCTCGAGAAACCTCCCTCTCTCGTCCCACTACTTTATCCTCCTTTTCATCTCACCCTTTCCTCTGTTCTCTCTCCGCCCCCTCCTCCTCACCAGCCTCCTTTTTAACCGACTCACCCTTCGGATCCCTTGCTTGCTCGTTCCTTCCTTCTCCTGTACCTCTCGTTTAACCCACCGCTCTTTCTTCCCTCGGCTGTTTCAAATCTTCCACCAGGAGCCGCCGCTCAAAAGATCGTTCCGCTCTTGTTTTCTAGTCGCTCTGAGAGAGCCGTTCTCCCTCGGGAGGGAAAAATATACCTACGTCCTCCAAACGTCAGGTTCTGGAATGATGGCGTGAGTAAGCAGGGAATGAGTCTCCATATATTTTTAAATGTTCGCATTCCATGTTTAATGATTGTTTCCGAGAACCTTTATATCGGTGAATACCAAGTGGCCGGCTTCAAGGTTTAAGTTTGGACATTTTTCCGTCCCTGCGGATGCTAAAATCGTGTTGTTACCTTGCAGAAGTGACGAGTGAAAAATTTTATAATCACCAGATGGTGTTCTGCCAAGAAGGGCGCACGCTAAGCGTTCTATTTTTCTTCTTTCGGCACAAAACGATGTATTTATGTTGTGGTTCCTTATTTTATATCGAGTTTTTTTAAACCTGAGGTTTATCTCATAATAGAGTAGTCTAATTGTGAGGATCTTGAAATTAGTAGTCCTTAGTGAGCACGTAATTTATGTCCCATCGAGCACTGTACGGTGTAAAGAATGGAGTCACGATCAAAAGCGGAAACCTCGAAATAAAATTTAAACTTGTAAATTTGTGTCACCTTGTATTTAATTTTTTTTCTCCGGGCAACGCTGGCTGGTCCCTGGTTTTTGAGGGACCTGCCAGCGGGCGAAGGAGGGCAGCTGAGTCTCCTCGTACCCTGGGGGAATATTGGAACGCGTGCCATCAATTAAATATGCAAATGGGAATCCGAAAATATTCTCCGCCGTCCGCCCCCCTTACCCCCATCCATCTCTCTCTCTCTCTCTCTCCCCTCCCTCCGGCTGACCTGGTTATTTTTTCTCCTCTTTCCGCCTCCTTCCACTCGTCCCTCCTCTCTTCCCAAGTCAATCTCTCTTTCGTCCATTGTTTCGCCCGCCCTCTCTCTCCCCTGAGAGAGTTATCCCGACGTACTTGCGAAGCCGCCGCCACCGTGGGATGACACAGAGAGGGACGGAGGGGGTGAATCACATGCGACCTCCTCTTCGCCGCCTGGTAAACACAGGCCCGGGCGAGGGGGGCCTAAAATAGAGGGAGTGGAGGGGGGTCGCATGGTGTGGTGAGTGTCGTCTCCTCGCCCGCGTCCATTTACAATTAAAGCAAGCTCCATCGCCGCCAAACATCCTTCTCCGCCTGCCTTCCCCTTACCGTCCCGATATCATCCTCTTCTTCCACCGATTCTTGGGGCCTCTCCTTGGTTCCCCGCCCGCGTTCTCCTTCCGCGCCTCTCTTCCACCTACCATTAAATCCCTCCTTTCCTCTCCAGCCTACCTCTTAACGTGAGATCGTGGCCCGAGAGTTGAGAATCCCCCGAACCGGTTCCGGAGGGAGGGAGACCATGCACGCCATTTCCCCCAGACCACTCACCCCTCCCGACTCTCTCACCCCGCCGTCTCCAATGCTCTCTCTCCCATTCTCGAAAAATCCAAAACTTTCCGATTTATTTCATCCCAATGTTCAAAAGTCCCCTCCTTTGCATTTAATCTTTTCCTTTGCGGGCTTAATCCATAGATGCGAGTATATACCTCTAGCCTACTAAGTTCAATAATCGATTATTTCCCTTGTTCTCGGTCTCTCAATTCTATTCTACATTCCGGACCTGCAGTCGTTTTCGTACACCGTTTTTCTTTGGGGGCGGAGAAAAAACTGATTTCATTTTAATGTGTGAGCTTGTGTATGAGGTCTTTTTTCAGACCTCGTCCGACATGACACGTTAATGACCATTGGATCAGGTGCGTAATCGTGTGAATCATCACAGCAATTATTTTGATAAATTTGTTAGCATCCATTTTATAATTCCTTTTTCACCGTGGTGTATCACGCTGAACAAAGAGATGTCCATGACTTTTTATATCGGTTCTCCATCCGCGTTTTCAAAAAATGATTTTACATTAATTCCTCCGCACGATGTTCAACCGCTGAAGTATTCATGATTGTTTCCCACGCTTTTTGGATTACCAGCTTAACTTTCAAACTTTTCCCAGCAAGGAAATTTATCACGGGACTCTTGAAATTATGTTTTACCTTTCATGACGCTGAGGAACGAATCAATCTTTACGATCGAAATGCGTTGACTTATAGAGACCATTTTGTTTTCTTAATATTCGATAGATAAGATAAGATCCGTATTAAACTTAAAGGAAGAAAGTTTCTTTTCATGCAGCTGTAACCATAGTGCGGGGACCATCTAGCGATCATCGGAAGCCTCCCTTCGACCTTCAATTTCATTGGCGATCTAGGGATCGCGAATTGTTGATCTGTGCCGTTGAAAATTAATTTTTTTCGCATTCTTCTCCCTGGGTTCAGTTCTATCCCCATCCTCTTGGACATGTTCCTCTGCCACGCTCCACCTCATTGTCACCTTGAACCTTCTCCGTATTTATGCGATACGCATAATTTTACTTTTTTTATTTCCCTTTACTTCCATTCAGCCGTTTAATTCCCTCAGCTCTCGTTCCCCCTTGCCCACACGCCCTTCCATGTCCCTCCCATCACCTGTCGCCTTTGTCCCTGAATTCGACCCCTCTGGGCCACTTGTCGGGCCCGCAGTGGGATAATCTGCAGTGAAAATAAACACCCTCCCGTTTCTCACGGGCTCCCCGCTCTTTTTTATCTCCCCCACTCCCTCTCCCCAACGGATCTTTTCTTTCTTTTGTTTTTAAGGCGATTATTTTTATTACCTTTCGCGTGTTTATATTATTCTTCGGAAGAGGGGGGGGGCGATGGAGCGGGATAAAAGGGTGCTTGCGCAAGTATTTCTTCCGTGATACGCTCTCCCCCCCCCTCCTCCCCCTCTGCTCCCCACTTCCAATCCCACCCCCTAGCCTCCTTCCACAACCAACTCCTTCTCCATAACCATTACGGAATCGATTCCCTGAAGAAAAAAAAAAACATTTCCTTCTCATAGTCATACGGTTTTATTACGGCGAGGTGGGAAAATAAATTGCGTCATTAAGCTGTTGGTTTTTCTTGGAAGTTCTTTTTTCCTTTCGACCGGAGAATTTCTCGAGGCTGAGAAAATAACCATTCTCCCTTGTCGTTCGCGATTTTCTCGGCGCGGTGCAGTGTGTCACTCCGCGGTGCATTTTGATGGCTAGCGGATGAAGGGAGAGGGGCGTGAAGAGTGTGTGTGCTAGAGAGACCGCCGGCAGGATGCGGTGCCTTCGAAAAAAAGTCGACCAATGTCGTGACGTGCTTCATTATATAAATGGTCCTACGCCCTCCAAAATTAACCCACAAAAATTTGCTGATTAAAGGGATTTCTGTTCTGGTTGCGTCATTCTTTTGACCGCAATTTCATTCTCCGCTCAGGGATTGTAAATGATAAAAGTTGAAATTTGTGCGACATTCCTACATGGATTTTGGTTTGTTTTGGCTGAGGGTTTTGATTTACTTGATCCATTTCATCGTGACCAGTTTCATTATAATTATTATTGTTATCTGTGTTTTCAGGCTTAACGGCGTCATCCTTGGGGTACCTGAGGATCACGCCGATGCGTTGAAACTAGTCGTTCGTGATAAAATTGGTGGAAAGATACATTGTGCACTTTTTGGCTTCTGTGATAATTATAATTCCTCACCATGGAGGATAATATCTTAAGTATTAATGTCTTCGAGTGAATATCCGTCCCGCTGAACGTTATTACATTTACTATTGAATTTAATACTTTCTTAATTCGTGTTTAATAGCTCTGTATATCTCACTTTTAAACAGCATTTTCCATCGGCATCCTTAAAACATTCCTACCAACGATTTACAGTACACATTTTCACCCTTATTTATGCTCTATCCTTTCAACTTCTTATATTGTCTCATGCCTTTTACCTACATTCTCCTATGCTCGCCTGTAAAATCGTCTTTTATTATCTCCGAGACCTTCTTACATATCTTGAGAGGAAACATTCCTTCTACGGTCTCTTTCTCCCTCTCATTCCGTCCATCCATTCCACCATATTTAACCCGAGACGCCATCTGCCTCCTTTTAGTTCCCATACTCCGTGCCTCCTCGGCATTCCCACCCCGACCCCCCTTTCTTATCTCGCTCTCGGAATTCCTGCGTGCATCTTAAGGGCACAACTTCTCGCTGTCATTGCTCATCTTTCCCCCACCTCAGATAGCACAAGCCTCAGGTATCCCCCGCGACCCTTCTTCCACCTCCTCCTCCCCCCCGTCGCGCCCGCCTCCTGCGTCTCCCGGCCCGGCTGGTCTCCCTGCTCCCCCTCCCCCCGACTGTGCCTTCATCTCGCTTCTAACTCCAATCGGCTTCCCGTCCGCCCCTTTAAGTACACTCCATCGTCACTCTGCTACTTTTCCCGTTCCCTTACGTTCCCCACCTTTCCCACCGCTCTTTGCTGGTTCACTTGCCGACCGACAGAGTGGGGAAAGAAAATCCTCTTCCTTATCCTTGCCTAATCCGCGATTAATCGCGATCAACTTCGAGCATCCAGCGGCAAACAGTGGTTTCCTCGCGCACAACTTCAATCGCGCCTTTGTTATTTCGTCAAGTGTGGTCGGAAGTCGTAACATTTGGACGTTTCGTCCGTGTCCGGAGTGTCCATTCCGGTCGCGGGGGTGCATTTATGTGGTTAGGCAGAAGCTCTTAATCGGTACCTGAACTGTCGCGGCGGAAGTGGCATATTGCCATTTTGCTTATCCCGCAGCGAACGCAAAACAATCACTGGCAGTACCTGTGACTTTTGAAAGCAATAATCACTGTTACTGCCAGCAGCTATCAATTAATTCAAGGCACTCGCATATACCAAGCGAATTTTCAGCGTTTCTACTTCTACAACTACATAATTCCCCGCCAGCCGCCGCAAGGGCGTGTGGCGGGGGTGTTAGATCACCAGCCAGGCATGCACAACCACAATAATGATCTCTAACAGTTAATGTTGAATAGGAATGTTTTGGAACTGTTATCTTCAGACTGTAATTCTTCGTAGCTGTATTTTGGCGAATTTCCCCGCGACCCCTGAGGAAAAGGTCTCTAAAATGCATCTTGGCCTCAGCCGCATTCATCTTTAGAGGCAAGCACACAGCCCGGTTAGAATAGAAGGACCAGTCGTGACCAGTGCATGCCCACATTTAAGGGTAGCGATATTTCCAATATAAGCGAGAGTTATCATGCCACCCCTCATCATATGGAGGTATTAACATATTCCGGTACAACACTTGATTGCCTCAAAACTCATCTCTTTGCTCGCATCCGTTCCATCATCTTGATTTTCCTTTGCCTCGTTCCGTCTCTCTAATCTCCCTTGATCCGCCTCTTTTTGTTTATTTATGTTTTTTCCTTCCAATGAGCATCTCCCGCGCGAGGATCTGAAGAGATAAGGATAGGGGCCGTAAGCGTGACGACTGGCATTCCACCCCCGTGACAGGCGTCAACCCTAAAACGAAACAAAAACGGGCGCCTGGTTAAATTAAGCTTCCGATTAAACGAGACTTCTTCCCCTGCTGGGAGATTTCTATCTCGTCCAGTCCTACCCGCACCCAGGCAACGTCCATGAGATTGCCGGAAAAGTCAGGAAGAGTAGTGAAGATATGGCCAGATGCTTCGAGATTGTAGACTATTTTTATCGAATCGTGGTTTTATTTACACTCTATGTTTACGATCTGATTTCCTCCCGTTTAAGTGGAGGGTGTAATTAGCATCAAGAATGTAAGGCGTACAAACACAGGGAGTCGTTCATTTCCTGCAGCTCAAAGGTATTAGGTATCAATTTCGATGTGTACCATTTTTTTGCCGTGGGGTAAGATAATTGCATCGTCTTCGGACTTGATCGAGAAAGAGTAAAAACTGTCACCACTGGATATAATAAATTCGGCCACATGCTACTACAAAATGTAATGACCCGATATGACCTTAAATTTTTCTCGAACAAATCATTTCTTAGTTTTGTAAACGGAAGCTGTTTCCAGATATTTCACACATAAATGAAGCAATTGATATGGGTGTTCATATCATGTATTCCTTGCAGGTTCAATCTTTTGCGGAGTATGAGATTAGTAAGCACGTACTCCTGCAATATGAAAACGGAGGAAATCGGTTGGTAGGCATTCTTTCGCTCGCGAAAAAGTTTTCCCGACAGGAATCTCGAATAGGATGGGAGACGAAGGGGACTACCTTCGCCACCCCGCCGGCGTCTCTCCCATGTCGCGATGAGATTAAAAAGAACGCGCTGAGCACCTGGAGAAACGTTTTCAACTTATTTTTTGCTCCTCGGTTCCCTTTGTTTCCCCCGACGCAAAAACTGTAGGGTGGTTAAAAGAAAGAGGGCAGGTAAAAGGGACCGGAGGCGCGTCGCCGAGAGTTATGGGGAAGACGAGGTCGTTTTTAAGGGTTTCCGAGCGGTGGTGGATACGCAGAGGGGTTCGGGTTGAAGAGAGGGGAAATGAGTAGCAATGGAGTAAAAGGATAGGGGGAGGTTGCGGGCACCGAGCAACCATACGCGACTCGGCGGCGCGGGTTTTATGCCCGTGCCGAAGTGGCTTCAATGCGGTTTCGCGCCGGGTTAAGGGTTTCCGGGGGGGAGGGCGTGGGTGGGTGGTGCAGGGCAGGACAGCGAGGCAGGGCGAGCCAGCGTGCACGGATTGGCCTTATAAGGCACTGTGCACTTCGAGTCGGGGAAGGGGGGGTGGACGAGGAGTGCCCCTGGGCGACAGGCGCCTGCGTCTCACCCCCTCCCATTTCTCAGCCCGCGACCACCTTGGTGGAGGAAGGCGGTCCGAGCTCAAGGAGAGACTGCGCAAAGCTTTCCCAGGTTTGAGAGAGTGGATTGCCAGCCAGTGTTTCCCGACACTTGCTTTTAGGATTGCACGCATGAAATATTCGTAGGAACGTTCAGTCGCTGTCTATTTCACGAGAGAATTTTATCTACCAATCATAATGATCAACGCCGTTGATAGCGTTAGGGAATCAGCCATGAAGTATACGAATAACTGGTAAGACAGAGCGTCACCCAGATAAAAAAAAACACATCTTGTGGTTTTGAAAATTAATGGCACGTATTGAATCCATTATGTAATTTTCTGGTTATATTTTCGGAACTCCAGCTGCTTAGGTGTGCGTTTGAAGGTTTCTCCCAGTTTCAGGAGGTGTCTTTGGGTTGAAGTAGCGTTCGTAGGAATCATGCAATAGTTGGACAGACAGTCATCATAATGATATAACAATTATGGCTGAATATTAGGTAAGTACAGGAGAAATTGATGAAAATTTATTTAATTCGATTGGATATTAAAAGGGAAATTCGAAACAGTTTTGTAAGAATAGTTTTTATGTAATGGGTTTAGCAATGCTGACGTAGAGAATTAAAAATAGTCAGTCGAACTCCAAAATGTAATATGATACTTCAAAGTAAATTGGAATCATATTTTATTTTTGGATGCCTGAAAATTTAATATTTTTCCCCACAGCTTCTTTTACTGCCGAGCAATTCGAATCACGTTCTCATGCTGTTCTCCTCGGCCATATCTCAAGATAGGCCTTCCTTCAACTCCTTACGTAACGCAAACGCTATGTGTTTGCGTTATTTTGGTCACTGAGTTGAAATTATGAGCATTAATAATTAAGGGGATGTGAGACTGGAATTCTCTCAGCTTATTTTTATCCACGGCAAGCGTCGGTGACACATTAGCCGCCGTTTATTTCTGCCCATCCTTATGAAATCTGAATGAGTGATAGGAATCCTGTTGTCGCCTCCGAAATGTGCACTCTTCCCTCCCGTTCCCCGGGAGAGATGTGGGGAGAGAGGGACCGGGGTCAAGTCTAGCGAATGTGATTAACCGATGCGAATGCGATGGCCCCGAAGAAAGAGGATTAAGAGATTTGTGGCGATGCCGGAGATTCATAGGGGAGGGACCGAAGGGAACAAAGGGAGAACTGAGGGGCCTCGTCCTCCACCGCGTCCCGTGGCGATGATGCATTATGGCCTTCTGGAGACGGAGAGAATTCGCGGAACGGCATTCCTCTGCATTTGCAGAATACAGAGAGTCCTTAAGGAGTGAGTCGAAACGACGCTTCGCGAATTCCTCCTCCACCTTGAAACGATCCGCCGGTCAAGGAGGAATTCGGACTGGAAGAAAAATATTTCTGGATTATTTCCTCCTCTGGCGGCTCACATGAGACACATTTGTGAAGGGGTTCGGGGTTTGGTTCCCATCGTCATATGCACAGAGACTTTTGAAAAAATTGCTTTTTTTTCTTGTTTCAAGTCCTTGTGCTCCGAAGTTGGCGCCGCTAACGTTTATCGTGAAGACTGGAATCATATATAAGTCTGAATATTAGATTGCCATTCATATCATAATGCACCCAGTCATAAAAGCGTTCGTCTTTTCTTTGGGAGACTTTTAGCGTCCGTATAACTTACAGTTTGTCTAGATGATGAATGGCATCTCATGTTAAAGGTTTGGAGAGAATGAAAATAAAATTTTGATCCATTGAATATGATTTCCAGGCGCTGCTGGCGTTCTTACGTTTCGACGTTCGGCATAAATCTCTCTTTTTTCCGTATTTTCTTTCATTTGTCTAGAGGTCATTAACGTTAACATTATATTATAGCAGCATTTGTGGCTAGGTTACAGGAAGTTTTGCGAAATCATCTGTATATTTTTGCTATTGTGTACTTTTAACGAGGAAAATGCTCATGCTCTTTCACTTAATTTTCCCTAGCCACAAGCCCTAAGCTGTGGCTTGCAGGGGACTTATGTAGAAATAGAAATATGCACTATACGTATTGTTGTTTAGTTAGGACACATTAAAAAAGTTCCATGGGAAACCCCCTTCCCATTCGACTGATTTTTCTTCTTCCGAAACCGCTTCGAGAGGGCGGAAGCGTCCCCCACTCTTACCCGAAAATAAACGCCTCACGGAGTCTATCACGGATGGCTCCTTTTTGTTTTTCCACGCCCATGGTGTGAGCGCGGTTCACATCACGCAACGCTTCATGTTTTTTTTCTTCTTTCGTTCTCGCCTCCATCCGTATTACTAGATAACTTTAATTGAGGCAAAAAAATAATACGTCAGTTGCAGCTGCCTTCCTGCCTGAAAAGACCCAACTCTTTTCCTGTTTCCATCGCTCCAATTTGGGCAGGTACCCGATAACGGAGGAGATCGCCCCATGTGGGGGAGGAGGAGTTGTGGGCGGGTTAACATGGAGAGGCGAATCATGGCGGACCGTGAGCCCACAAAAGGCCCCATTCTGTTCTTGAAACGCGTAATCTCGCGTACGGCTGCTGCACCCTGGAAGCCCTAAAGAGAGGGATGCACTGTAGCAGCGCCAGTTCTACCACTCTCAGGCTTTCCGGCACCGAGCCATATGCTCTCGACTCTCGCTCACTCCTCCCGCCCTCGCTCCGTGGGTATGTATATTCATGTGTGCGCCTCTTGTTGGCTGGAGCCGAGGCAGTGAGTGGCGAGCTGATAAAGAGGGTTCGTTACGAGGGATCGGACCGAGGGTTGATCTCAAGACGGGGCTGGTTGCGAGAGAGTGGGGGGGGGGGTCGAGAGCCGGCTCGCGGGTGAGGGTGGAAGGTGAAGGCTGGTGAGAAGGGAAGGGGAGGAAGAGGGGCATCATCCCATTTGTTGTGGGAATGTGGATGGGCCACGGTTCACGCTGCCAGGGGTCGTAACTCCCCTCCCCTTCGAAACCCCCCTTCGAAACCTCCCTTCGTTCGAGTGCCTTCCCATCTCGCCCAATGATGGAAGCATTGTGTCCCCCCCGTTTGCCCCATACCTTTTGACCCCCTCGCCGCTCCTTCATCCCCTCAACTTCGAGCTACCCCGCCCAAATCACTAAAGACCCGAGCGCCTCTCCCTCTTTCAGAGGCCGATGCCGTGGGTGAAGGATGTTAGGTATTAATTGCGCCCCGCATGTGGTTATCTGTGATGCCTCTTCATGCTAACTCCCTGCCATCACCTCTCTCCTCCTTTTTTGTCGCTTCATCCCATTATCTATACCCCTTATTTATCTAACTTCCTGCTGCATCCTTGGCTCCTATCTCTTAGCTTGTAGTAATATTTGAACATTGTCTCGTCCAAGTTCTCGCCTGCGTCGTTCATAAACAAGTTACCATGCGACGATAAATATGTATTTAGCCGTATTGACTGCATTGGCAACTAACTGTCAATTGATATCGTACAAGGTACAATAAATTATAATTATTAGCCATATTCCAGGACATAGTAGCCCGATCAATAGATACGAACATTTGTAGAGAAAGAAATGGTCACGTGTAAAAAAAAATATTTACATTTTTTATCGAATATAATCGTACACAGGAAAAATATTTTACGGTCAAAGCAAAATGTTCTCGTATGATATTTGGATGTCCATTGAAATACCACATTGCTGAGTGGTTAATTCGGGGACGACGAAACTTAAAACATTCCAATGAGAAACTCAAAATTTTCTAGACTTTTCATTTTTAAGATTTGCCTTCAAAAATCGGACCAACTTAGGTTGAACAACTGCGGTTGTTGACCAACATCAATGAAGATTATTGCCAATATTCCTTCCCTTTTCAGAATTATACGATAAGACATTCTCAGAGTTCACATACACGGATACATTTTTTTTAAATTCCTTAATCCCTTTCTAAATGTGCTTTCCAATTTCAGTATGAGTTAATGTAATTAATTGCTTCATTCGGGTTGCCGGAAGGCAAATCCATAGTCTCAAGTACGAATGTAATATCGGAAATTAGTGATTATTTCTTCATGCTGGCGATAATGATTACGCTGTAATTTGAGCGGGAAAAAATCTTGGATGTGGAAACACCTGAAATAAATCTAAATGATAATCCTTCATAAACTGCCACTGTATAGTAATTTTGTCTTGTATCCAAAAACTGACTTGCGTCGATGTATTTGTTATTTTATTTCGATATATCGATCGATAGCACCGCTAGCATTGAACTCCGAACTGTTGACGGGAATGCGCGATAATTCCCACATAAACGTGTCAATCAGGGCAAGCAGGACGGAGGGATCTCCAAGCGAGAAGGGGTATCCATGTAAGATGCCATCCAAGTAATTCCCCGAACTCTTTTACACGCGTCGAGCTTCGCCTTTTACCGCCACTTAACACAACGTCCACCCATCCCCCCTCACACCCCACAAATGAATTTAACCCGCCCCTCCCCAACCCAACGGGCCCCACTCCTTTTGGGCTCCACCAAAGTGGTCCCTCTCTTCATCGTCCCTTTTTATTTTCTAAGACTTTCTTTTTTCCTCAACATCCCTCAACAACCCCATTTTTTGTCTCGCCCCCCTTACCTTCCGCCCACCTCAAACCCTCAACCGGCCCTTGGCTCTATCCCCTCCGACCACCTCCACGCACAACACGTCGTAGGTATATACTACTACTATATATGGTGCTTCCTAAGCATAGACCCAGGGCGTTTATCACTTCTAACCTACACGCCAACAAGCGCAAACTACACGTTTCACCCTCTCCCCTCCACACATCCCCGGCTTCCTATCCCTTCTTCCCGTTGCGTGTACCCCACGCTCCCTATGTCTCACTTTTCCACGCCTTTTCATTATATGATATGGGGGCTTTCGTAGCACTAAAATTCATGGTTTGAGGCTTAAAAAAAATTTTCCGGCAAACCTTACATCATTCGTCAAAGGTGGCTACGAGCTCTCCGAATGTCAATTAAGAGTTTCATAACATTTCAATGATTCAATGTCGAGTAAAGTTGTTTGATGATGTTTTGTTGAGTATTCTTTTGACATGGGATGCTCTAATCAAAGATATATTTCTCAATAGACAGTAGTCCGAAATAATATTCCCGATGACGAATAATTTTATTCATAAAATTCATGGAGAGGTTTTTTCATCAACTTTAGTCAAGCTGCTGTTTCAATCCAACAACTCTTATTAGAATAATACGCGTTAGCCAACTTTTTGCTGTAACTGTTGCATTAACCTTCGAAGTCATACCCAAACTTTTATAATCATCAGAACGGGGAAATGACAACCGTTCATAAGTGGAGTAAGCACTTCAGGAAATAAAATCAATGGTACTTGGAGAGTTTATATGAGTGTCCGGGAATGGTCCTTAGAAGGAGACTAGGTTTAAGCCTGTCAACAGCGTTTTATCACCGCGGACTGTTTCTGTAACGAAAGTTAGTTGTTTAACGCCGGACAAAATGGACACGAATTATCAATAAGTAAATATTATGAATAAAAAATATCGCTAGCGCTAGCGAAAAATGTATGTTGTGAAATTTTATAACATATTTCTTCAATTACTCCAAAGATGTGATCTCCGTCTTCTACAGTATCTTTCATTTCTCCATTATCAATTCCCAGCCATTGCCTCGCCATCATGCACGTGAACATCACGACATTGCACTCCCCATATACCAAGTCGTAGGTCGATCCCCGTTCCGCAGAGCGTCTCCATCCCTCCACATATACACACACAACCTCACGTCTCGGAAAGAAATTAGCCCGCTCCAGTCCGCTCTCTCTCTCCCCTCCCCGACTTCCACCCTGTCTCTCCCCTCCCCGACTTCCACCCTCTTACTCTGATTGCACCTCTCCGGGACCTCTTATATCCCTCGAACCTCTCACCTCCATTCCACACCTCCAAGAGGCACTCAACATAATCCCAGTCACGTTGCTCCCTCACCCCCCACCCTCCCGCTCTCTCATTCTTCCTTCCCCACACCCAGCCATCAGCCCCTCAATCGGTCGGCCACTCCCTCTCCGACCTTTCCGGGCCCTGGATAGACGCCATCGGAGAACTCCTTCCACTCAATGCAGGGCCATCTTCCCCCTCCGAACTTCCCCTCCTCTCCTCGTACCATCTCTCCCTCACCCCACCTCCTCTGTGAGGCAATGCTCTCCTCCAGATGCCTCTCACCTCCATCTCTCTCCCTCTCACTTATGTTAGTCATCTCCATTACTCGCCCCTTCTCCTCCCAACGATTTCGCCGCCTACATCGACGTTTCATTCTCACCCTCCTCCTCCTCCTTCCACCGTCCGTCCCCCCTGGCACTTCCCAGTACAGCCACATTACCATATCGCTTTTTCGTTTTGCTGCCCAAACTCGCGGGGATTATATATTATTTTTTTCTTCCTTTCCGATCATGCCTCGTTTCTTTCTTTCCCAAACTCCCCTCTCACACTCTCCTTTCCCTTTTCCCTCACCGGCGTGGTATTTCGTCTCGTTCCGTCACCTCGGGTGAAGACGCCAACCACCCGTTTCGTTATGCCTTCTTTCCCCCCCCCCTCTCTTTTAAGTCGTACGCCCTGGAGATTCGGAGGAAAGGGTAGGATGATGATTTCTCCCACCCCGTGCGTCGTGGAGTGAGTCTCCTATCCCCTCGATCCCAGGGAGGGGGAAGGCGGGGGTGTTAAATGGAGGAGGAGGAATGGGTTCACGCCTTTGGCCGGTTAAGATCCAAAGGGGAGGAGGGGGTGTTTGAAAAATGTGGAAAGGAAGGTGTGTGGAGGAGGCCGGCAGTCGAAATCATTCCAGCCCTCTCTTCTCCCCGTGTGCGCCATCTCACACACAAACGCGTTCGAAAGTGCGGCGCCGTCTCGTGATTCCCCGGGTGATTTGGTAGTCAGAAACAATTTAGGGAAGGTGGGTTGAAATTAACGTTGTCCGCCCTCCCAACATCACCTCGTGATCCTTCACGGATAGAATAAAACCTATTTTTTTGGAGAGAATTCTGCTTCCCAGGAGACCGACGCAAGATATTTCTTTGGGATTTGAACATCTCGCGGCGCAGGGTCTACCAAATTTGTCAATTCCCTTATGTCGTGATATTAAAATTTTTTGAGGGTGGATATTATTTGGCGGATGAGAACTTCGCAAGCTTAATCGGCGCTGGCTAGCTATTTTGTATTTCTAAGAGGCGAGTGAAAAAATTGGTAGACTGACACATTCATCACAGGATATTCATAACAAGCTTTCATCCTAGGACCACCTTGTACCACCGATCGCTGAGGACTCCGCTATTGGTATAAATTTTGGAAGACTCGTGTATGTTAAACAAGTGTAGACTTCAATCTAGGTTGTACTTAAACTGCAGCTCACAGACGAGTGGAATTTTAAATTAGATTATTTTAGATTCAGTTAATATTGCCTTCAAGGTTCCTGGGGCTCAAAAAAGGTTTCTTACGTAGTTTTAAATCGTTCGTCCATTTTCAAGGGATATTATTCTATCTCGATGGGGAGATGATGGTACCTACCATTTTCCTCGGCCCAAATGAACTAATAAAAGCAGTAAAGCAGTCACTCCTAACTGCCGTGTAAGAGGCTTTCATCTTCTAAAAGCTCGCCTTCGTCGATGAGCGACGCCAAGGAGGCGAGAGGGGAAAGTAGAGGGATTCGAGTATGGGGAAGGATAGATGTACATGCTGCGAGAGGGTATGGGGTGTTTCCGAAGAGACGATTTCCACTGCCGCCGTCCATCTATCCCCGAGGCTCAGGTGAGATGTCGAGGAAGGGGAGTATGGAAGCTAGAAGGAGGAGGAGAGTGGTCGGCTCTCCTGCCCTAATGGAAATGGTGAGGTGGTAAAAATTTGAAAGGTGAATTAGTGAGGAGAAGGGTCTTAAAAGATAGTTTTACGGCACCGAAGCACCCCCTCCCCTTCCCACGGAGCGCTGGCTCTAGATCCTTACCTTCTTCGACCTCTCGCAGTCCTACCTCACGCTCGGAGCACAAACCAAACTCTCATCCCCCCCACTCGTACACACGCCCTCATCGAAATCCCCACACTTCCATTCCCCCTACTCCCTTTCCAGGGTCCTCCACGCCGAACTCAATTTTTGTTTTACGTCGATAACCTGTCTGCTGCGTTCCTCCCTCAGCGGAGGATGATGGAGTGCAGCGGCGGGCGAGGTGGGGAGGGAGGGGCGGCGACCAGCGGGGGAGAGAGAAGGATGTGTCTCGGGGAGGGGCCCCCGGAGCTAAGGGCGACCTTGACGGCGAAGGAGAGGGCGGACAAGAACCCCACACCTCCGCTGCCTCCTCTTCGCCTCCCCATCAACCCCTCCGTCGCTCCCACCGGAGTCCCTCCCTCCCGTACACCTTTGGCTCGCTCAACCTTCCTTCTTTGCTTCCTTCCTCGTGTGCACCTCGGTGCAGCATCCTTCCCTGTTGCAGCGTCGGCGTATCTCCCCCTTCTCCTCCTCTCCCTCCTTCCCCGCCCCCCTCCATTCCAGTGGTTGCTCTTCCTTACCGAATGCGCTCGGGTAGCTTCGATTGTTGTTTTCAATTTTTTACGGCGATCGCGCGTCAGCTGGGTGGTGATTTCATTAGAGCTATTTTTTAAAGTGGTTTAATTAGTTTTTTTTCGGTTCTATCCTTCTCTCGTTGTTTTCATGGTTTTCGAGTGAGATGATGGAGTCATTCTTTTGTCGGGACGTGCTGAAACATTATGAAATTTGGCGACCGGAGAGGTTAGTAAAAACTTGGCTTGTTTCATGGTGATGCAAACTTTCCGCATCCGCCCTGCGATCACTCTTCATCATCCAAAAGAGATCCATCATTACTTGTATCGTGGGTATCAACACAAGCTCTAGCTGCCCGCTACTTCTCCGTTCCCTGACCGATGTGATCGAAAGCCTCGATTTTAATTTTTATTCTTAAGATATCGAAATGAGTCGATTTTTTTGCCGTCCCTCTCTACTCCTCAAGATTATGTCGACTTCCTTTTAACCCTTTTGAGGGATAGTGAATCGGACAAGGACACAGGGTGAGTGTAAGCAATATGTAGGTAAATGAGCGCAAAGGAAGTTCGTCGATGCCTGGAAATCCGCGATGCGGATTTTTCCACCGTTTCCTCATTTCCTCTCGTTTTAGTCTCGGAAGCGATTATATACTCACCGGAGTCACGTTTACCTTTCTCCCCCTTCCCCAAAAGGCCCACTTTCTTCTCGAACCACGGAAACAATCTTTTAAGACCCAAGTGAAAAAAGCTCCGTCTAACCTAAGCCACTCAAGCTTTATCTACAGTCGTTCCTACACTACCTAAGTCGCTCTCTTCCCTATCCCCCGAACGCCATACCCTCGTGTCGGCTACACCACCCACTCTCCCCCCTGCCCCGCCGTCGCGTCTCCTTTTGTCCACCTCCCCCCTTCGCCCCATGGCTTTGTGAGCGACCTCAACCCCCTTGGCCAAACCCTCTTTGCCCTTCCAAACTCCCATTCCCTACTCTTCCACTCCTCCTGCCCTTCGTATACCTGGGCTATTTCTTTCTTCCCGTTTCCTGGAAGGATAGTCTAGGTGGCGGGAACAACAGGTATGCGCGCTCTTTTATTTTTTATCTGGAAGGGACTTCTCCACTCCAGTGTATACGTGTGTGTTTGAGTGAGTCTCCCTCGCTACCCCGCCACCCCAAAAGTCGTGCACCCCTTCATCGTTTTCCCCTCCAACACAAGATGGTTCACTCTTTCGCTCTCTAGTCGCCCGATGGAGGTACCTCGCTCGCTTGTTTCCCCCGGTTAAGGTTTTTAAGTATTTTTTTTGTTCTTGCACGTTTTATGGAACACTTCGCGTCCAACATTTATTTGCAGTACGGGCGCAGCGGTTTTATGGCCCAAACTCTTCGTGTCTTTGGCCGTTGTCGAAAAAAGGGATGCTTACATCTTGGAATGAGTACCTTCTTCACCCGTGCAATTTAGAATTATTTTCTAATGAATTGCGCGCTCAGTTTACCATCCATATAAATCGTCCGTTGTGCTCTCGCAAGGGCAGTTTTGGGAACTAGGTAAAACTGTAGAAGTGGAAGTTTTAATTCTCCCTGGGATTACCACGTTTTTTTTACCAATCCGTCCGCTCAAATATGTTGATCGAAGTTGGTTGCGTAAATAAATTCAGGCTGCTCTCTCTTGCCTGGGTTTCACACGTGCCCTTCGGAGTCCATATTTCTGCGCTTCTGGTGTATCTGTATGTCGCCCTAACATCCCCATGCCGAAAACAAAGGGTCCTTGCCATTATGGTCGACCGGCCGCACCCTCAACCGACCACAGTATATTTTGCGCAGGGCGAAGTGTATTTTGGGCAATAAAAGGAAGGGTTGTTTGGGCCGGCCTCAGACGCCGCTAATGGCCTTTTATACGAGTGAGATGGTGAATTGTTCGTTCCCTTTAAAATTCTGGACGTTGAAAGAAGTGGAAGGAAAGTCTTTTGAGAGAGAGTAAGCGGAGAGAACGTGATTAATGGTTCGATGTATTTTCGATCACCAGGCTGCGACGGAAGTACACTGAAATATTTCGGATTTTTTCGCCTGAGTTTCATTTGTGATAACAGTTTCTTCTTTGGGTGTACACATTTTTTTACTTTTTCGAAGAGCATGTAAGAGTTTTTATTTTATTTGTTCTCCGGTTTATAAATATGTAGTGCTATTCTGTAGTCAACTTCTATTATATTCTTTTTATTTGTTTTTCTTTACAGAGGGACTGTGCCGCGTGAACAGTTATCCATTGTTCACTTTCCAACGAGAGCCCAATGAATCTTCACCTACCCTAATAGCTTTAAAGGTATAGTATTAAAGCTTTCAGTTCATAAATTTTAAATCTCTTGAAAATATCAACCAAGTTCATATTTCTTTCTACTATAGTATTTCCATTGGATCAATACTACAAGGCTTGTACTCGTAGATAATTCGGCCCAAGTTATCTCCGTTGAGGAATGCATAGTTATTGCGTCAAAATTGCCCATTAGAAAAGTTCTTTTTCATCAGTTTAGTGGTTAGAAACTATGTAAAAAACTCCTTCCAATGATGACTTTGTTCACTTTTACTTTTTGAATTAGGTATCGTGTAGCTATCCATTGCAATGATTACGCGAGAGATTTATGTTCGAGAAGTAGTTATGGATACTTAGTAGGTACGTTCATTTATGATACGTCAAAATGTTTTCATTTCCGTTAATGTTTCCTATCCGGTAATTTTATTTCATACCTCATGAACAGTATCCTTTTCTTCTTTCTCGGGCCTTAGATTTTACTTGGTCTTCCTGGTATATCCTCTTCCCACCGGCCCCGCGCTCCGTCCCCTCCGCCCACCTTCAGCCCATTCCCCTGCCCATCTTCTCGCATCTGCTCTCATCTTCAACAATGTCCGAGATCCACATTCCACGATTCTATGGATTCCGACGTCGTATTCCGGGGAGAGAGAGAGAGAGAGGTGGCCTCGCTCACGAGAAAGAAGTAACCGCGAGGCGCAATTAAAAAAGTGCCCGCTCTCTCTCGGGGGAACAATGCTGGCGAGTCGGTCTCTAGGGACTAGGCTCGCCTCAACACCCCCTTCCTCCGGCTCCCCACACTCTTCTCTCTCCTTTTTTCGTCCCCTTCCCCGAAACCTCTCAACCTCATACTCTGCGCCAAAAGCCCTCCGCAGCTTCCCCCGATATCATCTGTTTTGGTATTGTGAACGAGGTGGAGAGAGATGGAGGAGGTGGAGAAGAGCGACTCGAAGGGGCTCGCCTTTTTATCTATCAAATCGCACGTTTCATATGGACGGAAATAAATCTTCTCATATCTACCTACTCTCGCTCATTCTTTTCCCCCACCACCCTCCTCGCCTCACTCCTCCAAATGGCCACGAGCTAAGAGTGGAGATATCTGCCGTGCATAAATTACATCTAATCGACCTTTATTGCAAAAAATTAGTCCAGACGTCCTCTTGCGAGCCGGCGCGGAAGTCTCTTAATATTTGATATGTAGGGAGGGCTAGGAAATATTGCTATGATGCATAATCGTGATAAAGGTTTTTAAAGCTATTCGGGCGATTATTCAGCGTGAAGGGGCCACAAAGGATTTTTTTATTCTAGTTATAGAAATGATCCCCCAATTAACAATCACTATCACAATAGATTTGGCATGACTACCGGTCAGTATCAATTCTTTAAGGCTGTTAGTTTCACTAGTTTTTTAAGACCCTAATTTTTGTTTGCATAGCATTTACATTGAGTGGTCATTATTTTAATTAATCTAAGCTTCAATAATTTACATTCCGACTCTAAAAAATGAATTTAGGTTTACCTGGTGTTAATTACTTCCGGTTTACGAAACTGCTGATTGTGAACATATAAGAATTTCTGCCGGTACCATTCCTCTTCATCCCTTTATTTGTATTTTCCGGCAAAAATATCCCAAGGTGATTTTTGCGATAGATCTTACTGACTCCTTTGTGAAATATGAATGGATTAGATATATTAGCATTGATGGTATGGATAAAATTGTACTTACTTTTCCGTTGCCATAATTATTGAAAACTTCCACACTCTTCAATTAGCTCGCCGGGTTTCCTGAAAGCGGTCGAATCGATAACTAAAGAAAGGCCAGGTGCTTGGCCAAAGGGATTTTATGTCCTCTTGCACCGAAAAATTCAAAATATGGGAGGGAGTAAAAAAAAGGTCAACGGGGACAGATGTCACGTGGAGTTTTGTGAGAAAAATGTGAACCGAGTGACAGAAACATTTATTTTAAATTATTTTACAGATCGCTGTAGACATATCCAAGAATATTAACTGTGAACAAAAAAAGTCTGTCAGTAAACATGTTAGTTAGGTTATCCGTTTGGGTAATTTCGCCTCGAAGAAGGGTCCGTAAGTGGCTGAAACGGACGGAAAACTTGAAAAATAAAAGAAATGTAAGGGTCGCTTGTCACACACTTTGAACAGCTTTGACTCAGAAGGGTACAGGGCACGACTCAAAATTATTTTGGTATCCGTTTTATCCTTGGTGTCATCTCATTCCACTTCTCAGTCCCGGCTAATATTTCACTTTGATTAGTGGCGGCCTTTCGGTCACGACGATTTTCTGGAAAGGAAATGCTCTCTCCTCTGCTAACTCTGAGTGAACGAAAGGGAGTGAAAAGTGAGTGAGAATCATACATTCATACAACAAAAGAATCATACAATCCACGCGTCCCGTTTGCCCCCGATCCTCCGTTTGCCATCCCCCAGGATACCTGTACATCCGCCCTGTCGACCCTCACTTGCTCTCCGCGATCCCTCACACCTTACATCCTGAATCGATTGCCTGTGATCGTTCCGAACGTGCCCCTGCCTTCCCTTTCCCTCAAACATTTGCTCTTCACCACCTCCCCTCCCTAACACACCACGTCCCTCCTCTCGAAGCGGCGCGCGGGTTAGATGAGGTCACTCCTTTCATGGCAAGGTCACCCGACTCGGGCATCTCCGGGTGAAATAGACGCTGGAAGAGAGGGAAGAAATGTTCTGGACTTGGTTATGTCGGGCATGTCGAGTGGGAGAGATGGTGGAAGAGAAAAATCAATCGAAGTGAGAGAGAGGGGAGGGAGAAAGGCTTGGGATAAGGGAAGGGGGAGGAGTGCATGGACGGGGTGCTAATTAGGGAGGAGGGTAGGGCCGGTTGTTGGTTGGTAGGGGAGGGGTGAGTGCCTCTTGCCGTCCTTCTGAAGGTCTCCTCCCTCGCATCTCCTCCACTGGATGCTGCCACTCTTGGTTTTTACTTTTCTCTGCGCCGCTGCATCTGGTTGTCCGACCAGACAGTTTTCACTCGCAGTACTGCAGTTACCAAAGCCTTAACTAGAATTAGTATTGGCTGTCATTATCAGGAAAAGCAAATGCGGGGCTGGATAGTTTAAAATTGTTCATAGTTCGAATACGCGCTCGTTGTTTCATTTATTATCTCCATAAAAAAAGTGTCGCTACGAAGGAAAAAGAAATATAAGCAAAGGAGTGGTTCCTCGCGTGATTTGTTTCCGAAACATTAATTCTCTCGGAGGATATCTTTTGGGTTCGCTTTGAACCCACGTTTATTATCAGTCTAATACAAGTGTCCCTCGATTAGTAATACTGCCAAGACACTCTACCTACCTTATCCGGATAAATCGATATCCGTTTTTGAATGAAAATAAATTAACCCGCGAAGGTGGTCACACCGGACCGAACCTTTCAGGCATTATCTAATTTTGCTCGCCTTCGCCGTTTAAGCGTGCCTATCTCAGCCATCCCGTCGTCGTTTTTTATGACGCTTTCGCGAGGGACTTTGTTATTCGTTGCTCGGGAGGCGATTGGAAGGACTTTAAAGACTCTGCGCACCCACTCGTGCGTGGTGAAGACGCGTTCTACGCCACGACCCTAACCCCTCCCGCCTTTTTCCGAAACTAAAACGAGTTGCTCTCCATCCCGGAGCGTCACGCCACGACCCCATGCCTCCCCTCCTACATGCTTTCCCTCCCTTTCCCGCGCAAGTAATCCCCGATCTCCGCCACTCACTCCCGCGTCTTCCGTGAGGCGCTTGATCTCCACGCACGGATGATCAGCCCCTCCCAACCCCTTACCTCCTCCTCTACCTCCGTGGCAGCCGTCCGGGTAGGTGTTACCACGGGAATGAAGGGGGGTTCGGTCGGACCGACTTTTCGTTTAACTCGGCGATCCATCCATCGTCCCCCTCTCCCTCTCCAGCCCTGCCCCGCTATGTCACGAAAACGTGCTCGCTCCCGAGGCAAATCTCCCCGCGGACTGCGATGAGCGCCCGCAATCTCTCGTGGAGATAGTGTGTGATTCCTCAATCGGGATTCCATGAGGAAGGGAGGGAAAACGTTTGTTGTTTGGGGTCATGCCTCGGGATTTCCGTCAAAAATAAAGCGTGCTGCACGACTATTTTTTTTTGCCTAAAAGACCTTCGCAGAAGTTAATCTGTGTTGTGGCGTGCTCAAGAGGGAAATTCGCTTCCACGGCGTCGGAGATATTTCATCGACCCAACTCAAGAGCTGTAAACAGCGTAGCCAGTGTTCGACGTAGTGCCGAGCACTCCAACCAATGGGTGCCTCGCGAAATGTTTATCCTATAGTGCTGGACGAATTAGAGACTGAATGTCACTCACGTGGTTGCTTCGCTGACCACGCCGGCGGCGATCCAAGTAATGTATGATTCACTTGATTTCTGCGTTTCTATCAATCGGGCCTTGCTTATTCCTTTTTTTAATAATACCCCGTAAGCCGCCGCAAGGGCGTATGGCTGGCGGTGTTAGGTCACCACCCGTAAAAAGGAGCGAAACTACGAGCAAATTCAACACATCCATGCAAACCTATTATTCTTCATAATGTGGATATCCTTTCGTTTCCATCGTGAAATCTGCTCTCGACTGATGAGAGGTCGCATATTAAGTAGTTAGTAAACTTTTTACTTCCGTAGTTTTAATTATGCATACTCTCCAGAAATTCCAAACCTCGTATTAATGCATAATGTGGAGAGTGCATGCCTGGTTTGGAACCACATGCCAAACACCTTAGCCGGTGGCTTATAGGGTACACACGGTTGTCATATGTGTATTCAGAGTCGTTGAGCCTAGAGCCAGAGCCTAGTCGACCATGATTTGGATATACTTCTTCATTCGCTTATGTCTCGCCATTGACGGAATTTTGTTCTGCAGGAGTGCGTTTCCCAATGGCAGACCCTGGGTACAAGTTAACTCAAAGCTGACTATACCCTCGAAAATGCAAACAATGCTGCCCTATTTGGTCTCCTAACCACTTTTTTTGGGAACAATTTTACAATTCTCGTGCTGACGTCTTCCGTACGCTCCGTTTTCTATGCTTATGTTAAAAATTTGGCCTTCACCGGAGAGATTCCCAAGACGTCCTCGTAACTTACAGTTGATAAATATAAATAACCGCTTCATGAATTTACGACCCCGATGAATTCGTTTAGAACTCTTCTGTTATGGGATGCCCCTTCTCTCCGCTCGAGTCCCAGCGGGCGTCAATTTTTTCCCATCGGCCTACCTATAAAATGGAGGTTTTAATATATCCCGTGGTCACCCACCGATTTCAAGAACCAGAAATTCGTCACGCCAACTCGAATTATAACATCCAAGCTTGAGAATCTCATCTCGACTCCGGGACCTTCATATTTTTTCGTATCGTCTACACGGATGTATTTTGGTGGCATATCATAAAGAACACTGTCGGCCAGGCTCAGTAAAGCAGTCGAGAGTCGCGCGATAAGTGGATATGTTTTTGGGAAAAGAAAAAAAAAATGTTTTGCATAAGTAGATTGTGGCATCCAAATCCCGGCTGCTCATGGTCTATTTTTTGTGTGGACCCACCTTAAAGGTTCCCTACAGGTGTTCCTCGGTCTGAATTCCTCGCAAGTGACGACTGCCGATTCATCTTCTCAAGGCACTTGCCCTCCCCAGGCCCCGCGGTCTCCTAAACCAAGCACCTGTGAGCCCCAGGGGCGTTAGTATGTTCGACTAATTATCACCTAGCGGTGGGCTCGGAGGATGCGCGTTAGCATGTGACGCGATCCGCTGTGTATTAAGTTCACGTGAATGACAAATGTGAGGTTGAAATGTTACGTGCGAAAATATTATATTTTTTCTCTTAATTCGCAAGAGCCCGCGGATTTGTTTAGCGTATCAGTACCAAAAGCACTGAGAGGAAAAGGTCTCGATGGAAAAGTTTTGAAGGCAAAAAGCGGTGTCTTTGCTTCATTATATCTCCTGCCCAAACATTTGACGGGGTCGATAAAAAAGTCCGACTCAATAAAAGCGTACTTAAATGCTCGGTGGGTTTCTTGATCCGTTTCCCTGAGACCGTCAAAGTCGTTAGTTGAAGTGTTCTCTAAAACCTTCGTGCTACTTTCCGGGAGACTATACCATCTTCCTGGGTGTATTCTTATTTTCTCCTCGAATCCAGAAGTTTATCAAATTTGTTAAACAGGTATTAACATGCTTTCATTATCACTATATAACGTGAAATGTAAGGAATTGCTCATGATAAGAACACGATTTTTGATGGTGATTTAATCCAAAATAATTTTGTCTGTATATCCAACACTATGATGTACCGGTTATGTAGAATAAAACGAATTTTTGGTATTAAAGTAAGAATTTCAACAAAATGAACTTGATAGAGGTCTAATATATTTATGGTGTCGTTCGAATTGTTTTAATGCATTTTTTACCGCGAATTGTATAGGTATTTGTGTAGGAGTGAAATATGGCGAGTTAGCGCAGGGCTGAATTGAGTTGTGGGCGTCTTTGAGATTGAAGGGGTGGGGAGGCAAGGGATTCCTTGGGAGAAGAGTGGGATGAGAATTTTCTTCTCTTTATTTGCATGTACGAATGGCTTGGTGACGAAACCCGCCCACTGCCTCTCGGGCCGTTTAGTAAACTTTGGAAATTTTCGGAGCTTTGGCCTTTCCTATCCTTCCTCTCCTACGCTTTCTCCTCTCCATTTGACTCGATTGTTTGCATTTCTGTGCCCATTCAAACTCTTAAATCATTGTTCCGACTTCCTCTCAGCCCTAGTGATTTGCTTCTACCGTCCCATCGCCCACTCTTGCTCCAGCTACCTTTTGTTTCAACGTTCCTTCTCCAGCACGAGCAGAGTTTCACGTCCCGAGTGCGTTTCTCGCCTTCGGAGTCATTCACATCACCAGACAAACCCCCTATACTTGGAGTGACCGACATGAATTACTCCTCCTGTTCTCCCTCCGGGCCTCTTTGTGTGGTCTTCGGGTGAAAGGGAGTTCAGGGCGCCACTTAATCCACTTCCGGTGATTTCTGGTGTAGTAATGTCTTACTGAACTTCCAAAAATATCAACAAACCAAAATATTCATTATCCGTTAGGTCCATTGGCTACCAACCACACGTTGAAGTGCGGGGAGACTTCATAACGTCATTTCGCCTCAATTATAGTGAGTCTAATCATTTCGTGGAAAAAGTTTCAATTTTTAGGACTTACCGTCAATTTTTCCTTCCTCAAGCAATAGGCAATTACTTTATAACCTCGAATTTTCTGCCGAAAAACCCGTGTTTTTCTGCTTAGCTCATTGTGATAGCCGATAAATCTACCGATACACTTGTTTTTTTAGCCTATCCTGAGTGCTCTGTCGCCACGATAAAAAATATTCCGTTGGTAAAAAAATTCCGTATTCGTATAATTTTTAGCTCCACTGCAATTGCTACCGTCTTCACCGAGCTTCCTGTCGTTATTTAGCCTCAGCATCCGTCCAGATCTCTCGCGCGTGCTATCGCATTAGGGCCCTGTGTCTGATGCGATCAGAGGTTTTTCCCAATGCACTTCTCGCCTAGTGGCTCCCCCAACCCTCCCATCTCTTGATTCATTTCGTTTCTTTTTTCCTCCAAGTGCTTCATCTACCCCTCTTCGTCCTCTTCCACCTCGCCTCCCCCATCCTCACAATCGAGTCGCTCTTATGTTGGGGATTCTTTGTCCGACCGCTACCTCTCACCCTCCCGCACCATGTCAGCACTCGGTCCCGTCTCCCTCCGCAAAAGGGTAAGAAATGAACATCTCCTTCTCCCCTTCGTCGTCTCTTACTTCAATTCCATTTCCTTGCCGACAATCCTCCGTTACTCTCTCCCATTCCACACCCGAGTCCGGTGACGCGACCACACGCACCTGTTGAATGATTTTGCCGCGGTCAACGAGGGCGCGATGTCTGTAAGATCATTTCGCTTTGGTGCTGATTGGCGGCAATTTTTTCCCGAGGGATGAGTTCAAAACGGTTCCCATAACTTGAAAGTGTTGTTGAAGCTTGAAAAATTAACACGTTGCGAATCCGATACCAGTCATTTGATGCCGCGACTATGGTTGCGATTGATGCCAATTTTGTTGCTAAGTGACCTTTGCCGTTAACCTAAATGGCATGGAGGGCAACCACCTCCACCAACGCATGCTCAGCATCATTGCCAGGTTTTCAATTAACGAGAGACACATTCTTATTTTTCGTCAACTGTGCCACCTATTCCTTATGTATTCATCTGTTATTTTTTTGTTTTTGGGAACTAATGAAAGTATTGCCATTCGTTTATTGCCCCTTAGCAAAATTCCGCTTTCTTTCTCATGTCAAATACACTATGATATGGATTCGGGACTTCCTTGACTAGCCGTAAACACCCCCAGCCAACCCTTTGGGACCGCTTGCGAGTTAATGTGTATATGTAGATGTGTGCCGTCAATGTAAAATCCGTTGATGATTATGTGTGTCGCAGGGTTGGTCGTGAAGTAAAAAGGTTTGAAATGGACTAAGAATTTTTTACCGACTGCGAAATGAAGAAATACGGCAAAGTTAGCAGAAGCTCCATTTTGAAACTCGTTCACGTCCCCTTTTATTTTATCCTTACTGTAAAAATATTTGAAAAATCATCTTTATTCACCGGTGCTAAAAATCTGAGAAAATATCCAGAGGTTCTACATCTACACAATACCCCAAAAGTTAGCGTAAGGGCGTGTGGCGGAGGGTTTTATATTTGCATTCACAATCTATACAAATATCAGTTTGATCGTGCATTCGAACAAAATAAATCACACAAAAGAAGGTACTTACATGAAAGATATTCAATAGTAGGATATATCAAATCATGCGGCTAATAGCAATGTTATAAAGATGGGTTTACTTAAAATTCATTCAGGATATCGGCAAAATATAAACACTGCCAATACTAATTATCCCCTTAGCACCTGCGATCATGTCTATCTTGATTTCTACTCGTCCGAGGAAAAAACGACATTTTAAATCCATCGGTTCTACCATCTCCCTGTTTTTATGTTCTGATAAAATGAGAATTCTGAGAAATGAGTGATTCGGGGCCTGTAATACGTCTCGAACATCCTCGGATAAGCGACCTATCTAAAATTAACCCAGCAAATGTAAGCTGTATTTCAGCCTACGGTCAAGTAGTAGCTTCCATCCTAATCATTCCGATAGCGTTGTGACTTGTACGTTAATCCCGCTGCAGACGAATATACTAAGGTTAATGCGATTTATGTACACGTAATTTCCCGTTCCCTTCTACCAAGGAGGTTTCAACTTTTTTGCTCTAGACATCAGTTCCTAGATTTAAGTGGCCAGACGTGGTGATTTAAACCATGGTGCCCGTTGTTTCAAACTCTGTATCTCGTAGTCAATTTCTAATTTGAACCCCTATTGTGAGGTAGTGATGGATGTGGGAGTCATATAAGTAAAATCGTATGCGCAACCCCCGCGAATGGTGGGTGCATTCATCTCGCCTTAGACAAGTAACGCCCTCACGATAATCGCATAGGAGTTTTTTATGTGTGGGAGTGCTATGACTTCTGAGGATTATATCCCTCGCGAATAGTCGTACGGTATCTGATGTAGTATTGAAGAAGATTCAGCGGAACAAATAAGTCATGTTTTCTGGCTTCAACTAAACGCATGACGTGCACCAGTCGAGATAGTGGCTCTGAATTGCGCTTAACTTTTTCATCCTCCAAAGGGGAAAGTAATTTTTGGGTTTTATCATTTGTATTGCCACATTCAGGTCCACATTTTCAAATGGGCGAGAATGTGTCATGTCCTGGACTTAATGTGACGGAATATATTCTTTAGCGTATCACAGAAACGTACTCGTTAAAAGGTGACGCTTTTGCTCTTCTACATCTACATCTACTCAATACCCCGCAAGCCGCCGCAAGGGCGTGTGGCGGGGGGTGCTAGGACACCACCCATAATTTAGAAAAGAAAAATAATAAAAAAAAAATCGCATGCAATAACGACAAAATCATATATAAAAAAAAACATGGCATACATTCATGCATGAACACTTACACCCCACACACATGCAAACACTCAAACTACCAACTAACATACACATGCACCTGAAAGTATACCTAACATCTCTATAGTGTTTAATTTTGTTCCGACTTGTAAATTCAAAGTTTTTAATATTTCTAAAGTGACTTCGGTTTCTTGCTATTATGATTACTGATTGTTCGGGGAAAGAATGAGTATTTGTACCTATCTGTCTTGGAATCTATCTCCCTTAGTTTATCTTTGTGGTCTGATCTACCTAAGTAGTGTGCGGCCATTATAATTCCTTCAGTGTCATATTTAAACTCGTTTGTTCTGAACCTTTCCCCAATAATCCTTGCATCAAGCTAGGAGGTGTAGAGGTGTGAGGCCGTGGAGGTGTGCCTACTTGAGGATAAGAACCCGTTTCACTCAAAATGGATAGTAACTTTACCATTTTAACATGCATACTTCATACCATATTGCCGAAATGAATTCTTTGATCCATGAAAACCTTAGCCGTTTTCGAAGGGGACACTTTGATTCCTACTAGATGGGTGTACATAATTTTGTGCGCACGCAATAATCATCAAATTCAGTGGGCTTGCCGCTGCCTCGTGCCTAGCCAATGATAACATTTTCTTCCTTATCCCCTCGTTGAACTTGGGAGTATTTCTTGGGTTACTGCGCGATAAATCTTTTAGCAGACAGAAATATCGTGGAAGGTTCAAATTCTTCTAGAGAATCAACCCTCCTTTTCCACATACGGTCACGGATTCATGATCCAATTGATGGCGAAGTCCCTCAGCCGGCGGGGTGGAGGGTTGTTACTTCCCCCAGTCCCACGGCAGTCCCCTGAGAGCAAGAACGCCTTCCACCTCCTCCCCCCTCAACCGCCACTCCTCACTGCCGCACCCTCCTCGCCCTTGAAGATCACTCCGCGACTATCGCCCCAGAACGGAGGGTAAACAAAAAGCCTCGATACACATCTCAACGACGACCGAGGGCCACTCTTTGAGGCTCCGAAAACAAAGATAAAAAACAGCAACAATCGGCCATCGCGTCGCTGGGTCCCACTTCCAACCTCTGCACGCCCCTCACCCCTTCACCCCCTCCTCTCTTCGCCACCCTCTCCTCTCCCGGCGGGAAATAAGGCGACCCAGGACCTCGATCTGACTCCCCTTTGCCACTCGACTGGCTCCTGTCCGGCCGACTACGGAGTCTGGGAGGAGGGCATCGTGGCGACCGACCCCCTCGTCCTCACCCATAACATAAGAAATCACACGTCGCGTGGTCAGGGGGGGGGTTGAATCTGTCGAATGGGGAAATATTTCAGGGGAGAATAGGGAGGCTGGGTCGAAGGGGTAGGGAGAGTTGCTCTCGGGGGAAAAACAAAGGGGTAGAGAAAGGTTGATGGGGGAGGGAAGGGAGAAAAAAAGACACGAAGGGGGTGAGACTGCACATCCGATAATGTATGCTGCCACTTTCCCGCCCAATCGACCGGAATGGGGTGCCCGGGCAGCGTCGGGTGAGGCGGGTGGAGGGTGCGGATAAAGGGGTGGTTGGGTGGGCTGGGTGCGAGGGGTCGGTGGACACCACGGATGGGGAGGAAGGAAAACAATGGAGGTCCCACGTCTACTGTGTGCGCCTTTTTCCGTTAATAGAGTGGGTAGGATGGGGTAAGTTGGCCATGTGCACATGGAAGAGAAAAGCGTCTCTTTCTTCCTCTCTCGTCTCCTCTCCGAGACGAGAACTTCTCGAGAGGAACGGCGTTCTCTTGTGCGACTCGCCGTCCCTCCCTTTCTCTCTCTCTCTCTCGCTTTCCGCCTCTTCTTCCGTCCACTCTCCCTTCTCTCTGTCCGCCAGGTTTTCGCTCAATCCTCCGGGGCTCCGGAATACATCCGAGGCCTGTGACTGCGTCGGATCGAGTGCCTTCCTACACTCGGGCAATCGTGGGTTTTATTTATGCGATGCCAGATAAAACGTTCCCTCGGACAGTAGAATGGATTCGATTAATGCGTGCCCTCCGATGCGAACTCGGTCGGCCGCCGCCTCGGTCAAAAAGAATGATTCGGTTGACCGGTGTTCCGATCGATCTGGGCACAAATCTAAATTTTTGCTGGCATTGCGATGCTTCGTAGCTGCGGACAAAATGTGTGAATTTAGGTGGGATTAGTGTTCTTTTACGAGGGCTGTTTGTACAAGGTCTTGATAACGAAGTTTCGGATTGATATGTACTTTTGGAATATAGGAGAAATATAGTAGGTCGGAGTATTGAGATGCTATTTTGGTCTACTTTCTACCTAGCACACTAAAAACGATGGGATATTTGGTGTTCCATTGTTTCCCGATTCTCTCCTGTCCCATCTTCATTTAAATTAGAGCGATCAAAGAGATGTTAGTTATGCATCTTGATTCCATTTCTCCAACATTTTCAGAGCAAAACATTTTTTAGATAATCCGTATGATGTTTTATATTAATAACCTACTTCTTCATTAAATGTATTTCATCAATCGTATAGGATACACGGCCTCTCATGCTTCTCATTCAAAACATCTAAAGAATGTCATCGTTTTAGTTTTAGAGTTGTTTGATCTTAAAATATACGCCATTTTTGACAATACGCATTGAACTGCTGTACTTGTGGCGAGGGCTTGGCAGATAAAGACCCCTTAAAGATTCTAACTTCCTTCATTAATGTTAGAATTCATCAATTGCAATCGCCCTACCTTCGGAATTTAAAATCCTGCTTTGGGATCGGTGGTGGAGTGGTCCAAAGAGCGAGTGACAGACGGTCAGAGTGCGCGCGAGACATCGCCACTGGATGCTCCTCTATCGCTCCATTCGCTGCTCGACCGCCTGACGAACCTGCCCCCCCCCCCCGCATTCGTACCCTTAATCCTTCCCTCTCCTCGCTACGTTGAATGAGAAGAGCAAGCAAACACCTTTTGTCTCCGACAAACTTTATGCTCTTTGCCAGCCTTTGTGTCAACGATAAAACAAAAGGTATGTTTTCCTTTTTCCTGTCATAACGTTTTATTCTGTGTAATTTTATGCACTCGATAGTTTTTTTGTTTTTCCTACATGTTTAGTCATCTCCCATACGGCTGTTTTCTCCAGCTAGAAACTCAGAACCTTCGTCTTGAATTCCACTTTGTCCCCGGCCAAGGATGTCCAGCCTCGGGAATAAACCGTGAATCACAAGATTAGACACGGGCCTTCAAGAGTTTAGTAGCTTTTCCCATTAACGCGATGTAGAAATGTTGGAATTGTGAAACACTGCTCAGTTTAGCCGAAGAAAATTTAGATTTACGTTAATAACCTGTGTGTGTGTGTGTCTGTTGCTCAATTAATCAGCAAGTCGTAGTATCTAGCCGCAAATGGTGTATGCGGTTATATTTTATTTAAATACTGGAATTTTAAATGATGTTAAAATTTCTCAGTCGTCATGGTGCATCAGTGCTTTTAGGGTCACGCCATTAGCAATACTTGGATAATGAATTAAAATGGCGGAACTAATTTCAACTTTCGCCTTAAAAATGTTTACTGTGGATCTTCAATGAGCATGCAGCTCCATCCAGTGGCTTACTTTTCTGCAAAAAGAGACGTTATCTTCCGGTGAATATATTACACCAATATCAAATTTCTGTGGATATGAGGCCCTTCCACGTCAACTGTTTTAATTTTATGAGAAGCAATTAGTCGAGAGGATTGCCGCCGTTGAATTGCCACCGCCAATTACGTTCGCATTCTTGACCGCTGTTTCATTTCCTTCCCTCGGTCTCAGTGGCAGAATCATTCCACCCACGTGACTCATTACTACGTACATCTCCTCCTTTGGCCGTGATGCGTCCCGCGCGACCGAATTTTCATTCCGAAAAAATGCGAGCCGAGAGCGATGGTGGGAGAAAGAGAAGAGCATTTCGAACTAATGGAAGATGCCTGTTCTTCGTCCCTCATAAATATGGCCGCGCACAACAGATAAGGGACACGTGTTTTTTTTAAAAGTGGATCCCTTTCGGAATGCGCTTGAAAGAGAATGGGAGAGGGTAGGTAGATATGATACGGAAAGTGCGCATACGTACGCTGGATGAGGATAAAACGCAAAGAATGTTGAAATGCGTCGATGTGTCCCTTCCGCCGCCCTCCCCACCGGCGAGGGGAAGGGGGAGCGCAAAGGCTTCTCGTTGCACCCGCACTTCCAATCGTATCCCATACCCCTCTCCTATTTTTTTTCTTTCACAGTCCCCATCACTTCCACACTTTACCTCGAAACGACCATCTTATTGCGTTCAATCCGTTTTTCTTTTATTTGACCCCTTCCTCTCCATGTGTCCGGGACAATAAAGAGAAAGAGAATGATTCGATCGATCGATGGGAGGCTCTCGGCGATCCATCGCCCCGTGGTCAATCGCAATGCCTTCGTTCGTTTAATGAGCAAACGAGCGTGATACAGTCGGATCGTCCAGAAAAGCTTTTTGCCATCCTCCATGGTCTTATATACATCTCCAGACGGTGCTCTTTCCTCCCTGTGCCGTTTTTTTCGACCGCCCGGAGAGAAGCGAAACCCCCCGTTACCAAAGTTGAGGACCTTTGCGTGTTTGTCTCTCCGATAGGTGCGGCGGAGTTTCTCCCTCCCGGATGATTTCTTAATGGGCTCCAAGGACACCTCACAATTAGGGACACCGTCGTGTACGGCCGTCCATTCATTAAAGCTTGGACGAGGACGAGTTTCTCTCCGTCGTGGGTATGGGCGGGGGAAAGCCTCCGTGGACATTTTCATCAGTCTTCCGCTGTTTTTGCGGCAATTTTACCGATGATCGACGCCTCAGTAATCCTCTCTCCGTGATTTTTTTTATTTTCGAATGCTATCCTCCCACAGAAAGAGCGGCCCTGCGGTCAAATTTCGGTGAGCGTACTTTCGCATTTGTTTATCGGCGACCGCTGGATTAGATTTAGCCTGACTTGCTCGAAGGATGATAGCCTTTTCGGCGAGAAATTAATCGTCGAATACCCGCCAGGTTCCTCTGCCGTGCCGGCGTCGCGTCATGGAATATGTGGCTCGTCTACTTCCGGGAAGATTGGCCGCCTCCGCGAAGGTGACACCGGGAAATAAACGATCGCCTTCCTCAGCTCGACCATGAGATATTTTACATTTGTAGCTCTTTATTGTCACTAAATCCGAACGCACCATAAACCGGGGCGAAATGGAATCCTTTAATGGATTAGTAATCCCATCGTGCGCGTTATCCGAAACGCGAATGGTTTGAGGGGAGACACATCACTTTTTACGGCCGCGTCGACTTATCTTCTTACGTCGTGTATTAACATCTTGTGAAACGGGCTTCTGCCCCATCAGAAATAAAAAAATGGGAAACGTTTTGGCTTCTCTCATTCCACACCATCCCTCCTAAGGGCCGAGGGCGTACATGCTTGGGAGTTGTTGGCATAACCTCCCCTCACCCCGTTCCCTCTTGTTCTCTCCTCCACTCTGGCGTTCCATTTTGTAGGCGAGAATCCTTGCAGTCCTCGAAAGGAAGGTCATAATCACTCTTGGTACTTCGGTATCGATTCCTGGGTGGCGTCGATGCCAAAAAAATCATACGAATAGCTGGGTGGAGTTTCTCTCGTCGATGCGTGTGATGCCGACTTGCCTGTAGTTTCGATCGTGGGCGGCTAACGCTACCGGCACCGCTCGCTGTCCTTGCACACTCTTGACAAAAGGCGTCCCTATCTGCTCGTGAGAAAACGATTCCGGCCCTATCAATATAGTTAATTGGTGTGCGGAGTGGTACTCTATTCACTCCGACACTGCCAATGTCATATTTCCTAAGCAGTAGTGGTAAACTCGTTTCTACCGCACACGTCTACATTTTCTCGAGTGTCGTACGTTCTTTTTTTACCGGTCAGGGAAGTCGTGTAGAAGTAGTGTATGATATCGATTTGTTGTGTGTTAAATTCAAATAGTGATGTCGATGACTTTATCCGCCTTCCAATTCATATTTCGCCGGGAAATACGTATGCGAAAGATGAGTCGTGTGTTGAACTCTTACCTATGTTGAATTAATTCCCTGAGGAAATACCAGAATAATGTGAAATCACAAACAATTTAATACATTAATTTACTTAAATATCGTATCTTACCAAATTGAAATTTGAACATGGTCCCTTGGATATTTTTAAACATCGTAGTTGAGGTTTTCACTAGGGCAGCGATTACTGTGGGGGAGTTGTAAACAGAGAATTTGGTAGAGTCCAAGCATCAGAGAGTCAGTCAATCGCGTCGTCCCACCTTCCCAATCCCCGCCCCACAACCCATCCACTCCCTTCTCTCCCGTCCACCACGACCTCCTCCCCTCCCTTCCTTCTTCTTCCCCAATCCGCCGTTGTGAATGGCGAACCTCTTTCCCTCCATACATCCCTACCCGCTGGCCTCCTCCTCACTCCTCCCTGTCCCCCTAGCTTCCTCTTCCCCCTTCCACTCTCCAGCTCCACGGCGCGTTACCTCCCAGCATCCACTCTCGACTCTCCTCCATCTTCCCCCACCCGCCTCCCCAACCCCAAAGTTTCTCTCCTCCATTCATCCAGCCAACTTACTCCCCTTCCACCCCTTTTCTCCCTCTCTGTCCTACCCCCTTCACATCCATTTCGTCTTATCTCTCTCTCTTTCTCTCCTCCCCATCTCCCACTTTTTTTAAGGCGTAACAAACCACTTGACCAAACTATCGCCCGACTCTTTCTCTCGTGCCATCCCAACCCAGTTAACTCTCAGCAACGGTCTACTTTGACTTTACGTATTTTTTGCGATGGTGAACTTATTTTATTCATTTTTTTGTAGAAGGGGGGGGGGGTTGAATGGGTGGGAGGCCAGGTGGTTACCGTGCCTTCTTCGCTCTATCATGCTAGTGATCTGACAAACAAAGTATGTACTGGTTTGTTATTTTCGACTTATCATCGTCTGCGAAGTCAGGGGGATTTTCGGCAATTCTCACATATCCTCCTCACCATGCTCAAAACGCATGTTCTTTTTTATTTCTCTACTTTTGGAATATGATGGGCCGAACTTCGGTGTCACGTGTAATGACATTTACGATTCCTTAGTTGCCCTCTTTGATGCATTTTTATGGAGAATTTCCGCCGCTTCGCCTGCTCTCCCTTGTATTAAAGGTCTTGACGAGTCCGTTGGCTATTTTCCGTTTCCTCATCTTCTTTTCGGATTAGTTTTGATTTCACGTGTTCCTCGTCATTTTTCGCAGCACCGGTATCCCTCCGGAACTATGGTTCTTAATTTCCAGCGTTTCGCCAATTGTGATGAACGTCGTCGGGGGTATTGGCACACCACGGATTTTTTCACTCCCTGGGAACATCAACGCCTGCATCCAAACCTCTCCACGTCCTCCCTTCCATTCCTCCCTCTATTTTCTTTTCTTCTTCCTCCTGCCTGTCCTTACCACTGACCTCCTCACACTCCTCCTCACAAGTAGATTTTATTTTTCCTCCCGTCTCCCCTTTCGGGGTCGCAATCGCGAGCGTTCGATCGCCCCTTGGTCCACGTCGTCCCTCTCCTCAATCCCCCTCCCTCCCGAATCCCCCCTTTCCTTCCTCCCCACTCCGCGCGCCAAAGCAACGATGCCTCCCTCCCCTTCGCAAGGTCAGAGCCCGAAGGCTCTTCACTCTTCGCCCGTTTCTCTGTTTGCCTCACTCCTCCTCCTCTTTCCCGCCGCGTCTTTCGTGGGAGGGAGGAGGAGGAGGCGTTGGGTGGGTGGATCGGTGGGGAGGATGGAAGGCGTGTTTGTGTGCGTGGAAAAGGGGGGTTGGGGTCAGGAGGTGGGAAAGGAACGGTGGGTAGGTGGCCGTATGGTGGGGGGATGCCCCTCCTTCAAACGGGGGAGGAGGGAGAAAATGGGTGTGGAGGCAGGTCCTGGAGGTGGTGGACTGGAGGGGGAGGAGGAGGAAGGATGGCGGAGATAGCTCTCGCCGAACCCGCCCGTCCACTTCCTCCTCCTCCCCCTTCGTCCTCCTCCCCCTCTTCTCCTTCACCGTCCCTCCTCTTCCCTCGTCTCTCGCTTCTTATCTCCCCCACTTGGGCTCGCACATCTCTTTGAATCCCCTCCCTCCCACTACCCTCTCCACTGAGTTTTGTCGAGCCTTTGGGGTCATCATCGTCGTGCGCTTACTAAAAATACCCCGAAGGTCCTTTTCGCGGTCCTATATCTTTTCCTCTCTACGCCTCACACCCCCTCCCCGCGATAGACAAACGGTCGGTCGCCGATACTTTATTAATATTTTTTACTCCATAAACGTTATGACGAGAATGCCATGTCCCGTAAGTAGTTGAAAATACAGGTATCTCGAAGAAAGAATGTTGCTTTATATTTTCTATTTATTGATCTAGAGTGGATGTTGCTCTCGGTATATGTGAGCAGTGCCCTGATTTTAGTCGAACATCACTGCTATAGTTTTATCAAGTCCCCATGGAGTATTAGTTTTTAGTGAAAATTGCATCCATGCACCAGTTTATAGATGGCCACTTTTTTATTGAGTTTGAAGAATATCTGCTGCTACAGTGGTCATGTTATAAAATGATTCTCCATATTGTTCGATATCTCTATGAACAGCGATTACGCAGAGAATCGACACTCGTTGGCCGTGAATTTCTGAAGATTTTTCTTAGTCATCTTTTTGGGCCATCACAGTTATGATTAAAGATGTCCTCCTATGCATTTGGTATGCTAATGGAACTTTCGGAAGACCAAATCTCCCTTCTAATTCCAATAATCGAGTCACTGTGGTATTTGCCAAATAACCGTTGATCCTGCTTTCAATTTTAATTGGACACTAGTGATGGTCAAAAATTGTAATTGGACGTCATTGCCTCTCAGTTTCTCATGCATCCCCTTTTCAAGGTTTCTTCGAAGTTCTCCCCACAGCCGTCTCTCTTTCCCTCCACGCCTGGAACCACATCGTTTGCTTCCCTTTCCTTCCATTTATTTTTCCATTCTCCTCCACACCCCCGAATATGCGATTATTCTCATGTCACCACGACTGAGTTTTTGAATCTTACAAAACTACGCTCCATATTAAGTTGTTCAGTAGTTTTTCTTTATTTCATGACTTAAGGTACCTTTACTCAACCCTCGCTGCTGTACCTAAGGCAATTCTTCTCTTAATGTCGCCACCACTCTGCCCACCATCATCCAAAACACTTCAACTTAACAATAAAAATCATAAAATGGTCCCGAAAATCAATTATGTGCACATTTGAGTAGCTTTGGTACTGTGTTTTTTCGGCAACACTAATTTACCTTGCTTAACCATAGTCTAACCATAAACTTTCTCTTAATTTGTTCATTCATTTTATATGCATATACTCCTCAATTTCGACATTTTTCACGAACACATATTTGGTCGATTACAACGTTACTATAATTGTTTTCCTTTGTCGTTGTGAGAATGCGATATTTTCATGCCCATTTGAGAGACCATTCCTATCTTGTGTGCTTGACATTTCTGCCATCCTGTATCCATTCCCAATTTTGGATCATCCACCCAGCCATTCCATCCGCTCCCCCACCCTCCACAAGTCCACGCCATCGTTTCCATGAAATTTCCGCACCCTTTTCCTCTGGACGTTTTTTTGAATGAGATAAGTCACTCTCTTCCTCATCCTTCACTCTGATTAAACCTTGGAGACTTGAATGAACGAAAACAGCGGAATTCTTGACGTCCTTTTCAAACTAAATCCCTCTTTTCTCCCCGGGCTCTTCTCCCCGTGCCTCGAACTACAGCACAACACTCACGACCTTCTACACCTGCACCCCTTCCCTCGTTTCATTAGCCCCCCTCCCAATCCTTGACGCCAGGCTATCCCGCCTCGAGGAACAGACCAAGTCACGATCTCGAGTGTGCGTAATGACGCTTCGTGCCTCTTTCGGAGTGCATGTGGCGGCCGCGAAATGGCTGAAGCAGAGAGATAGACGGAATGAGAAGAAATGGATGGATGAAAGGAGAGGGCAGTGATACGGTGTGACGTGTCCATGGGAGAGCACACGAGAGAAATTCGAAGGATCGTGGACGGTTTAGACGCCCCTTTTTTTAGCTTTTGTGACGAGAGCGTGTTGTGCTGGGTTATTAGTTTGAGAGAGAGAGGAGAGGAGTGGGGGGTAGGCACCGAGTGGATGGATACATTTGCAAATAAAAAGAAACAGCCTTCATTGTGCAATCGAATTCCATAAAATGGCACATGAAGAAGAGGATGTAGCAGAAAATCGTATACAATGATAAAAGTACGTGTGGTCAAATTCATCCTGGGGGTCGTTAAATTTTTTTAATGGAAGGACTGAGTGGATGACATAGCATGAAAGTGCTAAAATTTGCACATTCATCAGCGGGGCATTCAGAGCAACGAATTTTTCAAGTATACGGTAATTATCCAATGAAGCTCGAAAATGCATACTTTTTAACCATCTGGTATTTCACTCACACGCTTTATTTGACTACATTTCTAATATTGTCGTGTTAGCGAAAGAGGTGATGTTTGCTTTTTGGAAAGATTTGTATGGATGCCGTGTTCATTTCCAGAACACACGTGCCCAACTTGAATCATCTAGCCCAAACACAACGTCCACGCACGGTTCAGGACTTTAGCCTGCTGGCCCTAAGCCGGTAAGCTGTCTCTCTTATTCAGCGCCTGGCGTTGGCTTGTGCAGCCATATCTTATTACCACAGTGGATAACCCAGTAAGAGATTGATTTTCGTGGTAGATTAAGTTGGAGTATCTGATTTTATGGCACTTGACTACCACGTGCCTCTTCCTCTCATGGGGACGCTAGGAAAGAGAAAGCACGACTTTTTTCTGAATCATATAAAAAAGGGTGGTCGCCGTTGGAGGTTTGAAATGCCGAGTTCAATTAAAACCCATGGATGCCTTTTTGGTCGCCTCTTTCAAATTTCTAGTGGAGGCAGTCGGCGGGAGTGGAGCGGATCTGTACGGCGGCGAAGGTTCACCCCCATTCTCAATACCGGGAACCATTCCTCTCCTGGCGAGAGCTTATTAAAAATTAATTATCCTCTCGATTGAATCGATGCCCAAGGGATTAAGGGAGCCGTCCTTGGAGGGTGAAAGGGGGTGGCGCAGGAGAAAAGGACCGCTCCGACGTCTTGCGATTTGTTTGGAGAAAGAGGATGGAAAAAAACTTTAGGGACGCGACACAATGGGCGGGGGAAGGGAGAGAGAAAGGTGGCAAACAGTTGTGCTACAACAGGTTCGAAACACGCTCTATGATTAATGATGTCGGTGGCTGCAATGGAAGGGAGACATTGATGAAATGAGAAGCGACGCGCTGCGTCATCGCCTTGGTTAAGGGCTTCGAATTCCATCGCAGTCAAAGGCGAAAGAGGAGGCCCAACTCCAAGCCGTTCCATTACGTAGCTCGGTTGTTGATGCAGCCAACAAAGGACTCCAATCTCGGGAATGTAAGGCCAAAAGATGAGTTTTTAGGGCTCATCAATAAGTAATGGGAGTTTCCGTCAAGGATATCGATTGGATTATAAAAAAATGTACGCTGAAGATTTCATGCTTAGATATACGGAGATATTTTATAGGATTGATTTATGTCACGAATAATATTACTGATTAATTTATTTCATCTCTTCGTAAGTTTCGTTTTTAGACATTTTTGATGAAAAGGAGCAAAGAAAGCGTGAGTTGACTCATTGTGGACTTAAATGCGAAGAAGTTGAATTAGAGGCCAAAGTAAGCGCTTCAGAATTGTTCGGAAACAAGTCTTTTCTACGAAAGTCTCTGCGTGCAGGTATACCTGTGACTACAGTGGAGTAGGCCATAAATGAGGGAGGTTGGTGATTTAATTTCGTGCGCTCTTGGATATTTTTGTGTGCGGTATGTTTTGGATAGATATTTCACTTCATTCCCCTGGTTTAATAATTCCGATCACGAGAAGTCGAGAAAAATATGCCTGCTCCGCAGGGGGATATAATCCGTAACAGCTTATGTTTCTTTAAATGTTTTCTTTATATTTTGACTTCTCAGTATTCAGATTATAAATCCCTTCTTAGTCTGGTAAAGAGAATATTAGGGGGTTCGAATCTCGCTCCTTAAATATTTTCACGCATTTATTAGTTTAAACAATGTTCAACCCATATTCTCCATTGGGTTTGTTACGGCCACCTTGCGAGGCAGCCGCCCTTGATCCATCGTCGGATCTGATATTTTGAAATTTCTACGGGCATCTTTGTTTTAAAATCCCTTATTTCGAGCATAGGCCTAGGCTTCTGGCCCGAGGCGCACACTCACCGGTCCACGTCAACATATCTCGACCCCAACACGCCGCACGTTCGCAGTTTTTCCTCCACTCCACAGTTCGCGGATGCCATCACTCTACCCCGTGTATTTTTGTTTTGTTCTCTTTCGGCTGGCTCGTTGATTTCGGGTCGACAGAAGGAGCCGCGGCAGATGGATAGCGGGAGAACCACTCACTCACTCGTGTGGAGAGACGAGCAAAGGATTCGTCGAGTGTTTGTAGGAGTGGGGGAAAGGGTTGGAGGCGGGGATATTTCGACGGAGGAAGAATGAAAAGGAGGAGAAGGCGGCCGAAGAAGGGCGAGGAGAGGTGGGCAGTGGAGAAGGGAGTCGATGGGGGGGGGCGTGAAAGTCCCCGCACACATCCCGCAGTGGGTTTATGAGAAAGGAGGCGAGTGAGGAAGGGAGGGAGTGAGCGAGCCGTGAATATGGTCGATGATGGCTTCTCGATAACAGCGGCGTTATTGAGATCGTGACTTCGTGGTCTTCCACATCACATCGCGGCGGCCACCGTGGTCGATGTCCTTCTCCTGGACCCATCCAAATCCGACCCTCCTCCCTCACACCTATCTCCACCCTCTCCCTTGGTGGCGATTCACTTTATCAAAATTCGATATACTCGTGTGTGGTAAAATCGGGCTAAACGATGCATCGAACATCAGTGTTGATGGACGAAGTGAGTGTACGATTCTTTCAGCCGTTTTGGGACGCTGATGCGATGTGATTCTTCCGACTCCTTAGTAGCAGAGTGTTCGGTGGTCAGATGGAGTCAACTGACTTTCTAATAGCAAAAGGTTCAAATTCGAATTATTTAATTGTCCCAGCCGAAATTTTGGGAAGCGTCGCCAACTTGCGTGATGATGAGTAAGTGTAGTGATACCAGTCATAATAAATCCATTTAATTTCCAGGAGCTTAAGTAATATTTAATATTTCCATCAAATACTTGCGGTTTATCTATCTAGAATCGCAGACTTAGGATTCACTGTGAACCAGGCAACAAAAAGAAAGAGTAGACTGCCCTGTCTGTCTCTAAAGTTAGATTAATTTCTGCATTCGATTGTGTACAGCGTTGAGAAGCCAGATTTGTTAACCGTTTATATGATGAACTCGGTAGGGCTTTTCAATTACTAGAGTGTTGTACTAGTTTGGGAATCACAAACGGGGCGAAGGTTAAATTACAGATTTAATCTCTAGCATGAATTGGGAGCAGGTTTATTCAGCGAAGGTATTGGAAATGCATAATTAGCTCCATATTACTACTTAGATTGTGATAGTAATATTAGAGAGATCAAGGGTAGAACCGACAGATTTAAGATGTCATTTTTAACAAGTTACCAACCAAGACAAGTTATCCGAAAAACTAAGCGATTGCGGCAGGGGGAAATAGTTTCACTTCTTAAATCTAATAGTATACTGCGTTATCATTAATTCATATAACTTTGGTTTATTGATCGTATTGTTACACGCAGCTTGTCTAATCCGCTGTATTCCTGGAAAATGGTTCTCTATTCCGGAAATGTGAAGTCGAGACACCGCAGTTTTTTACACGATGCCGCCGATTGAATTAATTATTTGTTGGTAATTTGGCTGGTTTATCTCAGTTTTTGGCGTTTATAATGTCGCTACTTGACTTGAGATCGGTATTGCCGGTGCACGTGACGATGCCGTGAGTGAGCATACGCTCGATACTCGGTATAGAGCTTCGTTCCTCGCCCACACTTTGGTTGAGGGGTGGGATACTTTTGGTTTCCACCCTCCCCATCCCCCGCCCGCGGCATAATCCCCTTTCTCCTCTTCCTCTTTGGCTGCCACCCCCTCTCTCCCTTGTTCGTGGTTTTTTCAACCCGCGTCCAATTTTTATTTCCACGACCTCTCCTCTTCCCTCCGCGGGGTTTCACGTGTGCCTCCTTCGTGGCAACAAGAAAATCGCGGCGTAGCAAACATAATATATAAAAGCGGGCACCCCAGGGAGTTCGCCTGACGTGGACTCCTCTTACACTTCGTCACGAAATGAGGGTCCATTTGTTTCCTTTTAGTTACTTAGTTCGTTAGCTGTTTGTGGGGGGCGGCTGGAGGGAGGGTAAGGAGATGCCGGAATGTGAGAACGGGGCTTTCTTTTTTTTCCCGTTTCTCTATTTTTCGTGGGATGCTCGTGGAGTGCTGGGTTATTAATGCATGCGGAGCCTCTTTTATTTGGTGCTTTGACTCTTTTAATTGGCAGTTTCTTCCGTTCCGTTCGCGGTCTTTTTTTTGGCTCGCGGCAGACATTTTTTAGGGATACTTCATGGAGAGCTGGAACGATTTCAACTCGATTTAAGTTTTTCTCATTTGAAAATATTCATAAATCTTATCTTCCACTCCGATGTGATTTATTTATTTTTCACTCCTAGCGTGCGCTTTATTCCTTTACGGTAACAGGTTTTCGTTTTCTCGTATATTCAAAAAATCTCTTCCAGATAATCCTCTTCACCCGGGTCTTCTTCTGCTCCGCACCGTGAAAAAAAATTTTTTTGTTGGTCCAGCATACCAATAGCCCTCTCCAGGCTCTGTAATATCTTGGAATGACAAAAGTGACAGCGTACGATCGAGTACAAAGCTACCTCCAGGAGTATTCATTTTGCGCCAGGTAGCCGAGATTCCCCCCATAACCGCCGCCGATGGCTTGCGGATTTACAACGCGGCCCGGAGATACGTTTTTATCGGCTTCCCCGTCCAGCGTGAGGTTTTGACCGCATTTTCAGTTCCGTAGCGTCGGCGATCACGAGTCCTCGCGGAGGCGCTCGTGCGGTCTCCGGCCCCGTACCGCCCTGCTCCCACTCCTCGCCGCCGTTAAAATGCTAAAATGTCTTGCGCCGAGACACACCCCCTCATCCACGAGCATCGCGAGGAGTCCGTCGTAAAGTAGTCTCCTTTTACCCCGTTCCTTCCGTTTTTTCCCTCCTCCTCGACCTTTCTTAGCCCTCCCATCTATCGACTCCACTTCATTCCCCGCCTGTCCCTCTCCGTTCCACCACGGGCGAAATATCCTTCTGCCCCTCGGAGCCGCCGTAAATACTATCGCGGTGGGGTAATAATGACGGGTGTTACCTTAATCACCTCAGGCGAGAATTCTGCTCCCGATTGTGACCGCCCTGCTCCCTCCCTGCACCCACTCCCCGCCCTGCTCCCTCCCTGCACCCACTCCCCGCCCTGCTCCCTCCCTGCACCCACTCCCCGCCCGTGTGCTCGATCTCGCTTTCAACCCCCTCCTCTGCTGCCCTCCCCGCCTCCTAATAGAAGGCGAGAGATTGAGAACACTGTTGGCCGAAGGGGTTGTGTTTTATGTTCGTCGCATTCGCTTAGGCTCGCAGCACCTCACTCGCCTTAACGCTCACCTATTTCATCAATTACGGTTCGATAAGGCGCGTGCAGTGTAAGAGGCGGGCGTTATTTGAGCTCGACCTGGACCACGCAGACGTGGATGGAGTTGGTGCGTGTGATCATTGGATGTGAAGAGATGCACTTCGGGTTATCTGATCAATAGGCTTAACTTTACCGCTTATTTTGGCATTGAAATTTCTGACCTCTGCATGATATTTTATGGCGCATTTGATTTCAAATAATTGAAACAAATATGGAGTTTGCCTGACGTTATTTGTTGTATATGCCTAGTTTCTCCGTTCTTTCAAATTACTTCATGCGCGTATTCTGGAAAGCGCAGCAGAAAGAACATAATTATGGCGACTAGATTAAAAGACAAACATTTGATGAACCACGGTTGTAATAATTATTTTTTCGATCGAACGACTATAATGATAATACTCCCGTATTTCTAAGTGAGTTTTTTCTTAGCATTTCCTGTCTTGCTTATTACGAGGAAGTTCTGCATACTAATGTCCTTTCAGCGACAGGCACTTAAAAAATCCTATTCTGCCCCAAAAACGTTTAAATGTAGCTAGTTGAAAAATAAAAAAGTGACAATTTTTATGACCTATAGTCTTGAATTTTAAATTCATGAAGGAGGACTTGTTCTGTATACCTGCATTTATAAGAAAAATACAGATTTTGAAGATAGTTTTTTCCTATTTTCCCTAAATTCTAAATTACTGCGAATTTTATGCTGAATATTTATGGGGTTGGTGAAGATATAATGATTTAAGGTATTGCTTCCTCGCAAATATTGTATCTGTTATTTCCGTAGATGACACTCGTCGAGACAGTTCATCGCCGAGAGATGGCCATCGAGAAATTTAGCTTTTAGAAACCCATTTCATGCATGAGCGTCGTTTAAAGTCGGAGAACCTCGACTCCTTTTTTATGGCTTTCGATAACTTTGGAGCCAGAGGGAGGCGAAGGAACACGGAGAAAAAAGCCCATAAAGAAAATTATGAAAAATAACTCTGGAGGGACACGACTATAAAAGTCGGCGGGCGAATCCTACTTCCTCTCCCCTCTCTCTCTCTCTCGCCTCCCTGTTCCTCACACCTCTCTCCACCTCCAAGCGAAAAAACATAAGCACGACCAGAGAGAGACAGAACCACCGCCCCTTTCTTTATGGCCCCTTCCGAAATGAAATAAATGAAGCGCCAATTCCCTTTGTGCTACTTCTCGCCACCAGGCGACGAAAACGGGTGGTGTAGGCTCTAGGTGAGGCGGTGGATAGGGGGTAATGAGGAAAGAGAAAGAAGAATGGTTCATTTTTCTGGGGGCTAATGTCCCCTGAGGGCGTAATCGTGGACACGCGAGTACATAATTTAATGTTGCTATGTAGACTAGTACAATATAAGGAGGGCATGACAAAACAGCCTAAGAAAATCCTTAAGTATAATCCAAATCAAACTGGAGAAAGAAACACTAGTAAAAGGAATCAATTTTGTAGACCCCTAAAACAAATGCGACAAAAAATAGAGGGACACACAGAAGTAAAAAAATATAGTACAAGCTACAAAGACAGTAACAAGGAAAATTTTCATGTAAATCCGAGGGACACAAGATTTGGGAAATGACACAAGCATTTCTTCTCTCGACACGGGGAAGAAGGACTCAGTAGTTCGGGGGAAAAGTAGGGATAAAAAATATATGAATACCTAATATTTTTATGAGAATATATTCAACAGATTCAGGTGAGATGCAGTGGAAGTTTGTCATTATGAGAAAATTCGTTTTCTTTTTTAATTAGTTTTTTTATTCCACATTTTTTATTAGAGCATTATTTTTATAAGAGTGCCTTGGTTTGGGGTTCTTAAACTTTGGCTCGAGGTTCTTAAAGGAGAATTGCCAACTTCTTTGAAGAGCAATAAACAAACGAGTGCTGGCGGTCCGTAGAAAATGAAAGCGAATGGTGGAAGAGATTGAGGGAGAGAGGGTGGAGGACGAGAGACACGGGAGGGAGGTCGTTTCACGAGTCTTTCTTCCCGACCAATATCTCGCGCTGTTATTACCGCGCGCCCGGGTATGATGAGAAGGATCAAGAGAGCGGAGCCATGCTAGAGGAGGGAGAGTTGATGGATAGAGAGAAAGATAATAGCGGGGAACAGAATCTGTGGAGCCGTTCGGTGGAGTGAGTGAATGTGGAGTGGAGTGAGAGTAGAGTGGGCGTCGAGGATGAGGCGAAAGGCGAAATGTTAGGGTTTTTTTTTCATTTCAACGCGCCGTGGAGCTCAAAATTCCATCTCCCTCCGGCCCCGCAAACAACACTTGGTACGCCTTCCTTCCCTCGATATTTCATTTCTGGCTTCCTTCCATCCTTTTCGCTTGGATTCCTCCCATTCTCAAATCCGCGAAATCTCATACTGGAGGCTTCGGCGTTAAGAGTGGTGGGGCGAGGGAGGATATGACGGAGAGTGAGAGAAGATGAGATTGCTTGCTGAGGCCGAGGAGATGTGTTGTGCGTTCGTCTTCCCTACACCCCTAACCCTCCTCCCACAGCCGATCCATCTCGAGACGTGTGGATACGTAAGTGGCGGTTACCGAGGGATCCCTTCGAATGCGACGGAATGCCGGGCGAGGGAGACCGGAACACCATCTCTCCCGCTCAGCTCCCCCTCCGGGTCTTGGATTTTCCTTCCTACGTGTTCTCCTCACGCTTTCCTCCTCCTCCCTGCCAACCGTTTCCCATCTCCTTTCCTCGGCGGAACCCATTCATTTCTTCGCCGTCGGATAGTGGGCACCTCAAACTCCTCATCGGGCCGGGGAGCTTCGTGATTCGCACCCCATCCCACAACGTCCCCGCCTCTCGCCACCCTCCCCCTTGGCCCCTCCCCCTCCCTGGACTGACGCCCACGCACAGAGGGGTCCTCGTCCTTTCCCCCTCTATCCCCACGTGCTACAACACTTCAAGTCCCTTCAATCGTGGCTTTTTATCGGACGGGATTCGTTTGTGGGAGGATGCGCGACCCTGGGAGTGGTCGCCGCAGGTAGCGCGGGGAGAGGTTAATCGGAGAGGTCGGGGGGAGATGCGTGTTCGCCTTGACAGATGACGGGGTCCGCGTGGCATTCGACGTCAGCGGTGGAGCTCATCCCTGTCCCTCTGTGTAGAGAGCGTAGTCGGCAAGTTGGAGGAGATGGGGTGGGAAACATGAAACGGGGCGGGGTTGGAGAAGGGAGGGGAGACTCAGGAGTAATACTTCGTAAGAGTATGTTACCTACCGTGAGGTCGGTTTTAAGTAATGCCATTAATCGTAATGGCAATAATCGAGGTAATTACTGACATTAATTTAAGTCCTCACACGAAAGTATCCATATTGCTTCATGGCTGGTGAAGGTTTGTATAGGATTGATGCATGTTAAAGGTAATTACCTTGATTTTTTTTAATTTTAACCATATTTTTTACAAATAGTGATACTAGCATTCAAGGAAAATTAGTTCTTTTTGATATGCTAATTCACTTTTGAATGCCTGTTTTCCCCAAAATTTAAGTTTTTACTTTACTACTTTTGGAGTACTATAGAAATCAGGAGAGATCCCTATTGTGATGTTTTGCTGAGTTCACAAAAAAAATCCGAATGTATTAAAATAATGGAAATTTATACTCAATAAGCCCAAACCACCGCGGATAAATAAAACTCTTTGCCAAAAATTCATTGATACTTAAAAGTGATTTATAAACTGACTTTCTTCCACGTAATATCTTTCATTAATTTTATCTGCGGAAATAATAATGTCCCCTTTCTCAAATGCCTCTTATTAGTTGATCGTTGGATATCGTGTAATTCTTCAATGAAACAAAACGTGCGGGGGCAATATCTAATCGGACGTTGAAATCTCCTTGGTAATCCCCTCGCGATTAATAAGAGCAAATGAATCATTGCCCTAATGACGTGTAAAATCATCAAAACCTGCTTCATCCCGACTTACCAAGTATCCTCTTCCATCTTCTAAGTTTTATTGGTTCGGGGTACGCTCAGAGCCGAGCGCTTCTGCTCTTTCCTTTTCGACGTCTTTTGCTCGGGGAAAAATCCCGTGGAGGTAGGCCTCTTAACAACTGAAAAATAAGATTATCTCCATGGGGTATAATTCTTAAATTGTGTTTTTCGTGCCTCGCGACCAGTGAGCCTTGCATAAAAATCCCCTCCCACTCACGGCCCCGTAAATAGATTCGAAGAGTGATAACAGAGACATCTCCGAGGGGCCTCGTGAGCAAGCGTCGGCGCGCTCCATCTCTCCCCGTCCGCCGCCTTCGCTACCACCACCTCCCACCTTCTCTCCCTCCCGACCCGTCCGTCCCGCCCTCCCTTTGCGGATGAAATGACTCGCTCCACTAGCATACTGATGAGGCGGACGATAGCGATGTTTTATTGGGCGAGCGAGGAGCAGTGGAAAGCGGAATGTGATGTACGGACGAGGAAGAGCGAATGAGAATTGACGGAGGAATGAGAGGAGGGGGGGATGAGTGGTACGTTGGGTGAGAAGGAAGGGTCATTCAGTGTGACAGAAGGAAATTGGGGGGAGGGGCAGGGGATGGGGAGAATGGGGCTAAGGAAGGAGAGAGATCCTAAACAGCATGTTTGCGACAAACACTAAAAGAGAAAAGATAAAATCGAGGGTTGATTAGGACGAGAATGCGAAGGATAATGCTTAATGTACATTGCAGGTCTCTAATGCGTGTATTGTGTTACAGTCGTCAGAGTTAGTGAACTAGAACCCTTACTACTGAGATCAGGTCTTGACCGGACACCTGCAATACCTTGAGAGACATACGAATGTTTAGGACTAGGTCCGTGAAAGCTTATATTTGGAGGTGATTAGAGCTAAAGCCAAACGGGATAGATGTATCAGAGGTTTAGATATATTGACTAAAGAGCGTTTCAATGCGTGCTTGTACTTTTGCTTCCACTGGTGACCGTTAACTATCTTTCCGATTTGCATGACGACCTTCAATTTCTCAGCATCGCACTTGGAACACGTTTCACCCCGTGGTAAGACGGCCAAAAATTCCCGCGGCGTTGAGACGTTCTCAAGGAGAAACTCTTAAGATTCGTTTACCAATGAGAAGGAAGACAATGAACGGAAGGTTACCTAGCGCTCGAGAACACAGATGCATTGGGGTCGTAGACACATGTATGTTTGGCATAGATGAGACACGAAGGCGATGGTGGAAGATAGACGTGGGGAGGAATGGGTGGGAGCAGCGCGACGGGATCCACCCCTATTCGTGGAGAGAGATTCGATCGAGCAGATAAAAAGGACCCGCCTGATATTCGACGGCGGTTCGGAATGCCACGCGAGAGATGGAGTGCGCGGAGGTCGAGGGATGAGGGAGATGGCGATGAGGCGTGAGTCGACCTGGATGTTAAGGCTTGGGAATTTTTGAGAGATTTAGGAGTTGTCAGTTTGGAATCGATTACGCGATCCAAAAGGCGGTCTGGGAGTGAGAGAACAAGGGAAGTAGAGGGAAAATAATGGAGGGGCGGACGAGGGATGGCTGGGAGATGAGGAGGTTGGGAATGAAGCAAGTTCGGCGAATTTTTTCAAACTTATCTCAGAGAGGTTAAATGGTCCAGGAGGGAAAGTGTTAATTGGAGCATTTTTTAGAGAAGCGGCACGGTGCACCAAAGCAGCCTGGTAATATATTTTCGTATGCTGCCATGCGTGCGTTCTTCGCGCAGAGATTTTGATCTTCGCCATGGAGCATTGCAGACGATTTATGGAACGGTTGAAATGTGCGTGTGATGCATAGCCGTTGAAGACGCGTTACGGAAGAAATTAGATCGTTTTTCTGTTATTAACGCAAGGGATAAAGGCCGGTGGTCATGGCTTTGCATGATTTTACGGATCGCTTTTGTTCCGTTGAGTTCGCAGTTTATTGTTTGTTCCTTTCAATTGAGATCTCGCCGCAACTACGAATGATTTCAGCCACACGTCTATAATTAAACGTTGGAATAATTTTAGCGGCGAGGTATATAAACGCGTGCCGAAGTTCTACTGGGTAATGAATGTACTCAGGCCTGTCGGAAGTATTTCCTCCAGAGGGTAAAATCCATTCAAATGGTAGTTGAACCAGAGCGATACATTTTCCCATCATAGAGAAAATCAGAGAGTGCTTAAACTATTACAACCCATTCCCTCACTGACCAACCTGTACTTATGTTACCTTAAAGTCTTCTGGCCTTAAAATGATTTACTGAATGCGGCTAAAATATATTTCTGAACGAAACCGGACTAAATAATCGGTGAGCTGTAATTTAATTTAATGTGCAGTTTAGAGGTTTCGGTTATTTTTAGCTCCAACATCGCCATTATTTGCATCCATACAAATTCAACCGTAATGGAGACAGTATAATATTAAGATGATCAATATTGCCGCTGAATTTGTTTTCATTAAATCACGGATTTCGGCTAAGGTTTTTTATTTTTTTTATGTTTCCTCCTCCAATTAGTCGAGATGCTCTTTTCTTGATCCACTTAAAGAATGTTTCCTTCATTTTAGTTACTCCATTTTTTATTCTTGTATGTTTACTCCTTAGAGAATTTTTACCAACGTAGAAGACTTAAAAAATGTGACTTTCCCTTCGCCTCTACCCTTAGGTATCCTCGCTCCTTCGCTTTCATTTTAAGTGGCCGTGGGCAACCTCGGTTTGTTTAGCAGATGTCGCCGAATTCCCGCTCCAGGGGAAAACTCTCCAAGAACGTAATGGCAATTATGGCGATCCTTTGAGAACCGTTTCGCCTCGATGCCGCTACGACTGAGGAGCCCATCTTTCCCCTCGGCATCCACTCCCTCCCCTCTTTCATCCCCCGGCCCCCTCACCCTGTCTCTCGATGGAAACTAAAATTCCCCAACTGCCCCTGATCGGACCGCCCTCATTCTCCTCGGTGGTTATCTTAGTCGCTGTTTTAGTCAATGTCCGTAAAATGCCCCAAGGAATACATACTATACTATGTACGGGGGTGGTCTGAAAAGTTTCCGATCTAACAAAGATATAAGACATTTTTTCTGGAATTTTCTGGGGTCAGAAACTTTTCAGACCACCCTCGTGTGTGTGTGTGTATGTATATATATGAGATATCTCCATTCATATACGCGGAGTGAGATATACCTTCTTGAAGTAAGAATTATTTGAAGTAAGTCTAACAATCTACAATGTGAGTGTCCTATACATATATACAGGTGTGTGTGTGTGCGTGGGTCGGGGTAGTTCAGGGGTAGAGCGTTGGACTACTGATCGGGGGGTCCGGGTTCGATTCCAGGTCAAGCCACTCCGGGACCTGCAGCTCCACCCAAGCTATGTGATTTTTCGGGTACCAGATCTTCCTGGGAGCGGCACAGGGAAAGGAACTGGCCCCCCTACCCTGATTTGTGAATTTCACACGCCGTCGGGCTTAGTACTGGGTGAACTCTACCATCACTTACCAAACCGACCTTTGGGTTGATTACTGTGTTTACGGTTTATATACGAGGATACTACGAGGGTCATCCGGAAAGTAGTACCCGTTCGTGCCGCATGAAGTGCTGACGACGCGAGTAGCCGCTGGACGAGGTCAGATAGCTTCAGTGGCTTGTCTGCCTTCTCTGAGCCAAGTTGCGTGACGCTAGCATTGCCTGTGTTGTTTCTGTGATTGTTTACAATGTTTAAAAAAATTGAGAACGCCGCCAGTTGTGAAGTGAGGGCAGTGATTAAATTCCTCAATGCAAGAAATGTTCGCCCATGTGATATTCATCGCCAATTAAAGGAGGTGTATGGAGACAATGTAATGGACGAGTCGTCTGTTCGGCGGTGGTGTCGCAACTTCAACATGGGGAGGGGGAACACACACGACGATGAGCGTTCGGAGAGACCGTCTGTCATTACAGACCAACTGGTGAGCTCAGTTGACGAATTCGTGAGGAACGATCGGCGCGTCACAATTGATGACATCTGTGAGCATTTTCCCAATGTTTCTCGAACAATTGTTCATGAAATTGTTAAACACCATCTGCATTATGCAAAAATTTGTGCAAGATGGGTCCCTCGCGTATCTCAATGAGCTGGCGGCGAAGGACTATGCAGCAGGAATACAGAAACTTGTCACACGTTATGACAAATGCCTTAATTTGCTTGGAGATTATGTTGAGAAGTAGTTTAAAGTATCCTCTTTCAAATAAAATTTTTTATGTTTGTTAATATTTACTTTTGTGTCTTTATTTCACGAACGGGTACTACTTTACGGATGACCCTCGTATATTTGGGTGTGTGTGTATAAACTACATACTTGTAATCTTAGTAGCAGCAACACGTGTTGTAAATGAAAGTTTTTGATAGTAAGTGGAACAGTGCCATCTTATCTATTTTCGGTAGACGTCCAACCTCATAATCCTTAAAGCAGAGGATTTTCTTCAGGAAAATTTCGCCTCATTTGGCTTCAGGTCGCGATTCGTGCAATTTTATAGTAGCTTTCGGGGACCCGGGAGAAAGGTTAAGTTTTTTCCCTTCTCTCTTCATAATGGACTCTTCGGGCTCAAATATTTACCACCGCGCTCCACTGCAACTCGAAAAAATAAAAACCTGTGTAAAATCAAAATTTTGCGAGGGTAACGAAATTCCGTCGAATATTTCTTTTTTCATCACAGAGGTCGTGAGGCATTCAAGAAAATAGAGCGCGTCCGAATATTTTTGAAAACGCAACTGGAATTTGTTCTCATTAGATTTTGGAATCATCTCGCTCAGGTGGTGATGCTGAAGTCCTGTTTTCGTTTCATCCTTGGGCTTTTCCCCTCCATTGCTTAGGGTCCCCCTCGACACTGGGGATGTGTGCTTACTTGCTCGGCGCAGGCTTCGGGTTCTGGCGGTCGCAGGTCTGGGTGCCAGCAGGGAGAGGGCTGCTTCCTCTCCTCCATCCGCCCCGAGCGCCCCCCGGGGATAAACGTGAACTCGAAAACGTGACAGGATTAGTATAGCATCTCGTTCCTCGACCGAAGTGCCCCCCACACGTCAAATGTTTTGATGCATGGCGACGCAGTCCGTCCGGTCTTAATGTAACGGAAATTGGCGGGCGTATCGTTTAAAATATCACGGTAAACTTGTTCTCATTCCTGCGTGGCGTATCCCTGTGAAAAAATCGCGTGAGTGGCGTGAATTTTCGCTGGCGAGCGGAAAAGTATGATTTAGCTACGTCGAGGCGCTGCCCTGGATCCTGTGCATTTGACAAAATTAAATATCATTAATGGTTGATGTGAATTCTATAAAAGCGAGCCGAGAATTTTTTATTATTTTGATTCGTATCGCAAATTATTTTTCGTATTGAGATTTTTAAAAAAGTGATACTTAGGAGGGGGCGTGATACTGCATTGAGCATTCGGCTGCCGTTGACTTTCAACCCATCAGTTTCACCCAAGAAAAGTGATTTTCCGGGTACCAGATCTTCTTGGGAAACTACAATTATCGTAGGGAATTGAATTGCCCCCGTACCCTGATTTGTGAAAATTACATGGCGAATATGGTTTATTACGAGTTTTGTGCTACCCACGTCTATCAAATCAATACTCAGGTTGTTTATTCCAGTAGGTGATATTTAGGGATCTCACTTAGTTATTTATTTAATCCATAAATCCAATAAGATTTGGCTTGAAACTATTTGAATGTTTTCTTTAGCAATGCCTTGGATATATTGTTGATAAACTTCGGATGTCGACCACAGTTTTTTGGGTAATCAAATGGAATTGGTATATATCTTAACCCCTAACTCCATTCTTGAGTTTTTAACTCCACCATCACGATCTGTAAATTGCTTTCTGTCGTCATTTTGGCCGGTCATGTTAATCCATTCTCGATTGCCTCCGTAAAAGCCATAAAATTTCCGTATTTATATCTTGGGCTATCACGCAACCAATCTCGCAATGGGTGACACTTTTTTCCATCCTCGTCCGTAAAAATTTTCCGAGACGGAAATCTTCATGCTTCCTTTCCCAAGCCTTCCCCAAGTACAAAATATTTCTTAGATATCGAAATCCGACAGCATTCCATTCCCTACCGTCGGTGGAAGCTGGGAGCTCCTGAGTGCTTTTTTAACGGTTGAAATCTTCGGGGAAAGCATCCCTCCCTCCCTGCTACCCACCTACCGATGTCCCTCCAAGGAACTCACGAAACGAAATGGGAGAAAACGGTCCCATCGCACGCCGAAGGGTATTTATTAACTCTTTCGGCCCTTTCATCGTCGCAAACCGTGACGTTCTTGGGGATGTTGGTAGAAAACGAAGAAAAATACGGGCTTAAACCACATAAAAATGGTCCTTAGGTTTAGGGATTATGAGTCCCGGGAGCGAGCGACAAGGGATACGAGTAAGAGTGGGAGATATATATATATATATATGAAGAGGAAAAATAAAAAGAAAAAAAATTCAAGGGAGTTGGTAGGTCGACCGAAAGCCTGGAGAGAGGGAGAGAGTGGTTGCTCCAAAGTGAAGTTGGTCGGTTGGTTGAAGTTGATTGTGCTCTGCACTGGAAAGATTAGGCAACAGTCCTGTACAGGGGAGGGTGTGTCACGGGTGAAGAGTGGGAAAAAGGGAAGTTGGCAAGCATTTGGATTTCTTCCCTTAGAACCTCGAGGAATAAAGTTGGTCATCAGGCGAGCTCTTCCTTTTCCCCTCTGTGGTAGTTTCTTTTCCTTTTTGGTGTGGCGAGTGAATTTGGCGGATTTTCTCTCATTGACATGAAGACATGCCCCTTGCAGGTGGAAACAGATGTTTCATTTGCAGTGGCTTGGTTCCTCCTCCCATAGATTATTCCATGTGAGTGCTTGACCGTTACAGACCAAACGCAATACGTACTACTCCCAGATCTAAACAATTCCCTGTATTGGCATCTTAGTTGCTTATTCCCTCCGAGCGGTATTTTTGGTATATGTATGTATTCCGGCGTTTTTCTAATAATTGTTTGCTTTCGACATTTTAGCTGCTCACTATAGAGTACTACAGCATTTTTTAGATGCTCACTATATCCTACTACTCTCGACCGTATAAATTCAAAACCATTTTATTCATTGCGTTCTGAAATTCTGATTCGATCAAAAAGTGAGTTACTATAACGTTTTTTAGAAACGTTATCCCAGTATATGGACATTAGTCGAATATGATAAAATGGATTGAAGATAATACTCATGGTCACCGCAGGATTGATAAAGATTTCCTTCGTCTTAGGACATGGAATTGACATGGTCAGCAGTTGTATTTATCTTGTAAATCGAATACTCATTTTGATGTTTATTTTCCCCTTCTTTTATACGTAAAAGTCAGAAACGCAAATCTAACGATGCTAAACCACTAAAATGCCTCATGTAAACCGAGCAAGTACGATTCCTTATTAGGTAAATCAATTTCATTTCTTATTTTTTAATTCGATTGAAAAATTTAATTACGCTGCAGGACATAATGTTAATTGATTCCTGGCTTTACCTTTTTTATTATTGTACTTTATCGACACTCGGACTCTGGATATTTGAAATCAAAATATAGCCTCTGATGTTAAATCGTAATTAATTTAAATTTTCATTTGATCACGAATCGCGTTTTATCTTTTGTATTCATCTACAAAACAACGTGCTCGCCAAAACATGACCGGACCGTGATGCGTAGAAATATTTGATTATCGGCGTCCCGCGGGGAGAAGATAGGAGCTGGCACGACAGGGAGGCGATAAGGAATGAGGGGGATGGAAGGGAGAAGGGGGCGATGGTCGGAGGTAGAGCCGAGAAGACCACGGCGGGAGCTCACGAGGGGCCGTCCATGGCGGGGGTGGGAAGACGGATGGGGGTTGGAGAGGGGTTTGAGCAGGCGGATTGCGGGGGCGGGGTGGGGGTCACCCGGCCGCCGTAGCCGGGAAAAATAAAGGGTCGAGATGGGTAGGGGGCCTGGAAGCGGAGGAGAGACGGCGGTCGCGTAGGTCGCTCGGCATTTTATATAAGGGAATGCGGCGAGGGATTCGGTGAAAAGGTCTTTTCGCGAGGCATTGGCAGGAGAAAGAGATCGGCCGGGACGTGGCCGGCCTCGTAGGACGGAGAGAGAAGAAGAATCTTAGGCCTAGAGCGCGCGCGAAAGAGGGAGGGGATCGTGTCCAGGGCAGAGGGAATCCGGTTCAAACGGAGGCTGGCTCCCGCCGCCACCCCCACGGGGGAAGGGAAAGGGGTCTCCTGAGTCGGAAGGGAGAGGAGTAAGGGGGAAGGAGATCGTGACATCCACTCCCTCTGTGGAAGGGAGAGTAGAGTGGAAGGTGGTCGGAGAAGAGACCGCAGGGACGGAGGCATGGATTTCCCTGTCGAGATGAAAAGAAAAGAGTTTGGCGCTGGAGCGAGGGCGGAGAAAGGGTTTGGGGATCTTGGATGCAAGTGGAACAGTAGCCCATGTCGATTCTGATTTGCGGAAGTGGTTTCGGAAATCCCACATCCACAATATCAGCCTTTTCATTCCTCACACTAAGCCCAATTCGATTCCACGAAAATATTTAAGCTGTATTTCGTTGCAGTTGGCGACCCTACACCCCCCACCATTCGCCCTTGCGGCGGCTTGCGGGGTATTATGTAGGTGTACCCGGTGCGTTTTTTGTTTGAAATAAATTCACCCAAAATTACCCGTCGTCTTGTACGAGACGTCCTGCCGCTTCCACAGCTTGGAGAACACTGAGGCCGGTTTCGCGGCAAAGCTTCTCGCCACTTACTGCAAGTGGTTCGATCCCGCTCCAACCAATAGGAGCGGCGTGGGAAATTCAATTCCATTACTTTTGTAATGCATTTTGTACTTAAGATAAATTTGGATGATGTTTTTTTACCAATGTGACGACTAAACTTGGTCTAAGGCTTCTTCGTTTCTTGAAATGTATTACGCCCAAATTGGGAGCGTCTCATATGCTAAGTCAGGGGATAATATTTGGTTATAATTTAGTTTTAAATATTTTAATATCTACCACATTTATAGAAACCTCTTTATTTGATTTGTGCGAGGGTGTAGGTGATTATAGTTTCTCGTATATGAGTCAGTCTCCGCTGTTCGTGCGTCTACCAGATTCTGGAAATGAATGTGTCTTCATTCAATTCTATGGTATCTATTAAATTACTGTTTTTTATTGCATATTTTTTCGACGATTTTTTATGAAAACTTGTTTCTTTGAATATTGAATCAGTCAACTATGCTCGAGCGTGCACTACATACTGTACATGAAAATGTCTCAATCGTCCAATCGTCCCGAAAAGGATCTGAAGTTACAATATCGATTTAAATCTCTATCCGAAGGATTTCAACAAACTAAGCTTCTTTTTATGTATTGACGATTTTACGTATTCCGTGCGAGGGTGATATGTACTTAGTTCCTTGTGCATCTCATCCGCCAAGCTCGCTCCAACTTCCTACACCCGCATCTAAAATGCCTTCCCCCGTCGACGCTCAGAGCAGCGCAAAGAGAATTCCAGAAGTCGGCGGAGTCAGTGAAGGAGATAGAGGGTGAAGGGATGCATTAATATTCTCCCCCGAGAGAGATTCACCCATGAGCCACAGTCCAGAAACCCCATATATGCATGCAGGAGGTATGGCCCCCACCTTATTCTTGTCCCGTCCCGAACCACCGCCGCAATCACGCGGCTAAATCAACCGCCCTCTCGTGCTTGCACTCCACTTCTCCCGAGTCATCACGCATCTCCCTCCGCCTTTTATGGTGACGCACCCGCACACACACGCGGGCGACGCGCAACGGGGAAAACAGCAGCCATAAATACGTGAATATCGGCCTTAAATCATCCACGGAATCTCTCAGCGCGAATAAAAGCAATGCGATCTCCCTCCCCTCGGGCGAGGACCGCGGGTGGGGAGGAGGAGGATGATGTTCTGGGGGCGCTATCGACGGTTCTCCCTCGCGCACACGTGAGGGATATTGCGACGAGGGGGGGGGGACGGCTCGGTCTCTTTTTCAAACTCCCCTCGCCTATGTCCTTCACTCATCGCTTCTTCATCTCCCCCGGTTCCGTTCGTTCCCGTCTCCTTCTCTCTCTCTTTTCTTTCTCTTTCCTCTCTTTGCCTACCGGGCTGCGTCTTACCCCCCACCCCCATAGGCACCCGACCGACCCCCTCCACTCCCCCCCAAGGAGTCTTGACAGCTGAGGAGGGAAGAAAGCGTAAGAAGGAACGAAGAAAGGGAGACTACTGGGAAGGGAGGGGTTGGGGAGGCTCTAAGGGTTTTTAACGGAGTATCGTGGCGGGGGCGGAGAAAAGGTGATGGGGAGGGCCAGGCGTCTTGAGTAGGTGCCGAAGAGACACGTATGGGTGGGTAGGGGCGTAGGGAGATAGGTTGCGGGTGGGAGCTGGACGTGCGTGGAAGTAGAGGCGGAGGAAGGGTTCCAGGTATCGGGGGAAGGGGAAGGGCCGTCGGGGAGAACGGCGGGGGGAGAAAAAGTGGCATCCCGGCCGGCTGCATTCCAGGAACGAGCAGTCCGGCGGACCGGCATTTTGTTTGTTGTGGGAGAGATGGAGTGGCCGGCCGAGCTCCCCACGCAGGACGGAGGGAGTAGATGTAGGGATGGCGAGGGAGATAGAAAAGGAAGGGGCTGAATAAAGGGCTGGAGGGAAAGACCCGGAGGGCAGAAAGGGCGCACGTCGATCTCTGACGATGGACGTTAGCGGGCATCTTTACGCCTCACCAGCAGTTGGTTTGCGAAAACCCCGCTCAATCGATTCGATGAGACAACATGAAACCAGTGTGGAATCACGTCCATTAATTTGCATACGTTAGGTGTTGTTCTTTTAGTCTCATTGATCTTCCTATGTAGATCAATGAGACTAAAAGAACTCCGAAATTTTTTTTTCGTTGAGTCGTATTTATTTTTGAGTTATTGATTTTGGTATTTCGGATAACTCGTGTAGGGACCTTCCCGAAGGTACTTATAGTCCTTCCTAGTCCTATATATATAGTCCTTAGGAAGCATAAGAAGAGAAGTTCATGCCTTCAATTTCGAATACATACCTTCTATTTCTCTTGTCACAGAGAACTTCTAATGCTTAAAGTCGCCTTAAGCGCTGGAAGTATTCGTTCCTGCCCATATCTCCCAACGATGCGCTTTTTTATATGACCTCCCGTTTCGCAGTCTGATGTTTCCTAACGAGGTGAATAAGATGCGAGGATCGGGCACTGCAATCTACCTATTTATACACTTGAATGAATGGTTTAGCCCGTTGCAGCACTATCAGAGTCATCCGACTTTTATTTTGATTTGGGAGATGGCAGGAGAACGATTTTAGCGAGCTTGTTTTCATAACTCTCTCCCTGTTCTTCGAGAATAGACTTTATTGTTTCGTAATTGATAAACTGTTTCCCGTTTGCGATTGGGAGAATAAATATTTCAAGTAGAATTTTTGGTGCCATGTTGCGGATTTATGTTTCATTTCCGTGAGCCAAACTCCTGTCCCACTTTTACAGAATTATCTGGCCTTGCTAATAAGAGCAGGTTTAGTTTTTTCCGAAGGCCGCGGTGCCTCTTAGTACTTCTTTCGATGTGAGCGCCTACGTCTCCGGATTCTAGCTGGGAGGTGATGTTGTACGATGGATATTCTCTCGCGGCTTCCATCAACAAATTCGAAATTCCAATCAGGAGCACTCCTTGTAACTCATTTGCGATCGCACGTGTATGTTGTGTTCATGCGCGCGGTGCGCATTTCCCTCTCCCAGCGCTGCACCCATTCCTTCCTTAGCAGCTCTCGGCCGGAATAATTCAAACAGCCTTCGTTCGGTGTGAAATAAATTGCAACCCCGCGCTGAAAGGGAATCTCTCTCCACCTCTCTTGTCTCTCGCACCACCCGCCTTCCCCAACCTCCTCCCCACCAAACCCTCCCCTCCGTCTTCCACTCCCTACTCCGGACGCCTCCCTCTCCGGCTCTGTACCGCGATCGTAGGGACAAGACGTCCGAATGCTCGATCCCCCGCGATTTCCGTCAATCCTTACGCGATAATGGCCTCCCCTTGTCGTGTGCATTGTTCCTGGGAGAGGTCTGCCCGTCGAGAGCATCGCGAGCACTCTCCTCGAGTCTCTGACTCGGTGTTTCTCGCGTTCCGTCTCCTCTCTCGCCGTCCCATCGCTTCCACCAAGACCGCCTCGGTTACTCCGCATTATTATGCTCCGTTATTTAGTCCTTTGTTTCATTCCTACGGCGTTTCCAAAAGTGAAGTCTCAAAGATTTCTTAATAATCTTTGAAGAATTTCAAATTTTGAAATTGATGCGAATGGATGCGGAGAGGAAGGGCGTGCGCGATGAAATGCCGAGCTACCTGAAAATTTTCTTTTAATTTTAATGTACTATTGATAATAGTCGAGCGATAATAACAGGGGAAGGAAAACTGAATAATAGTATGATAATTAATGGTGAAACATCCCTAGGGCCAATTTTTTTGTGAATTTTTGATAATTCTCCCATTCCAAACCCAATATCTTTAATTCCCATTCGCCTTTTCTATTTTTTCGTTCCTCTATATAACCGTTTCTCCATATCCTTTTGATTCCACCAGAAAGCACCCCCTCCTCCGCTCTCCCCTCCCTTAAACTCACGCGATTGGGTGTACAACCCCTTTCTCATCCCACCCTCCCTTCCTCCCTCGGCGGTGGCACCCGACGGTAGTTGTTCCTTCCTCGTGCTAATGCGCCTATCTGCGGCCGTCACTTGCCGTAAATCTGCCTGCGTGTGCCCCGCGCGACGGCGGGCGCTTCGCGGCCCCTGAAGGGGTGGTAAGCGGGGATAAGCGAGTGGGTCGGCGGCGGTGGTGTCGGGCTTGTTGCCTTCGTCCGGAATCGATCCCCGCCGCTATCCCAAGTGCGGCCCCTGCGGTCGGGCCCCTTCCCGTCCCTCCTCCTTTCGTCAGATCTCCGGCGGCCGAATGAGATCGATCGACCGACCGCGATGGTGCTCATTTTTCCGATGGGGGAGGATGTCGATGACTCCGGATGCGTGCTGCTGCCCTCTCTCTCTCTTTCTCCTGCGGGGTTCGGGGGAAGAGATCCCGCGTATGGAATGGGGGCTGAGCGAGTGAATCATGAATATATACGGAGAGTGCGAGAGAAGGGTGTTATTTTGTTTTTCAGCCATACTAGGCGGAGGTTATACCCTCAACCGGGGAGTGCGCACGTATGGGAGCCCACGCGAGTATGCAAAGGAGCGCGTATTTTTTTCCCGCACGAGACGGATGGGTCATCCGAGTGAGCTTGCTTACAAGTCTCCACGCGGAGTGCAGCGGGACCACCGTTTACGGAGAAGGGCCCATCCGTCGCACAGCCGCGAGGTTCTTCATCCTGGGTCCGATCGGGATTCTGCGGCCACCTAGCGTGCCGTGAAAGGCGTTCCTTCAATTAGCCCTCTCTTTGGAACGCCGCTGCAGGGCCGTATTTAAGGTGCCCCTCTCGTGATCGAAACGCATTTTTCCTTTCAGTCTTCTGTCGGGAAGGAACAAGGCCCGGCAACACCCCGGGTTAGTTATCCCTCTCCTTTTTGCGAGGTGTCTGTCCTGGGACTAATGGTTTTTCTTAAAAGACGTGCCAATTACCACAAGTGTTGGGGAAAAACAACTGAGGTCAGCAGTGCTCACGCGGGGTTTTTCACGCACAAAATATAGGAAGGTTCGTGGAAGGCTATGCACCCGTCATCGGGTCGGAGGCGGGGAAATAATAAATTTCTGAAGACGTTTGCACGCGAGGGTTTTTGGGCGGGGATTGCCCCCTCCGGTGTCTATTCGACCGTCACGTCACGGAGCGAGGTCCGGAGGGCGGTGGAGGCAGGGGGGTGCGAATGGGGCAAAGGCGCCTGCCCCCCGTTGCGGGCCAGACTGAATCCTTCCTTCTGCCGGGTGACCCTTCGAATCCTTCCGAGTCGTGGGGGCGGTGGAAGCTAAAGTCCATTACTCAAAAGTAGTATTCTCCCTGAGTTTGTTCCTATCCGCTCAAATCATCGAAGCGACCTCAGCTCGGTATGGTACTAATGTTTAAAAGCGATTGGAATGTTACCTACACTTTACGACCGGGGCCACCCATTCCAAGAGTGAAAATGGGATTTCTGTCGGAAAATCTTTAGGAGATCGGGAGATGATCATCTCGAAAGTTAGCGCTGGGTAATCCTTCTTATCGGCACGGGATGAAAGAAGCCATTATTTTCAGACTTAGAACTGTCGGAAAAAATTAAATGTTTCCTCCCAGTCGTTCACAATAGGGGTTTTTCCAATGCGCGCTTTCGGGCAAAGGAGATCGTTCGGATTAAGTCGAACACAAAAGATGGTAGTCTTTTATATGCAGCTTGATAAAAACACGAGCAGTTGATCTCCAAGTGGTTTCTCTAGAAACCATGCGTTAGTGATATAATGTTGTCATAACCGTTTGCGATTGAGGCAAGATGTGATCAAAGGAATGAGGTTAGACTTCATGTCTCAGCGTAATCAGAAGGGCAGGAGCAAGTCCGATCGTAGCCAATGTGGAAGTAAAAGGAGGAGAAAATGGTCCAGGTGATGGGAGTCATCACGGTCTAAGCTTCACCCACCCCCTTAATTTTGTTAACCGAACTGTGCGGAATCACGCCTAGGGATCGCCCGCCTCCCGGCAGTGCCCTTTATATATCCCTCTCCTTTTGCAGATTCCATCTAATCTAAAAGCTGCCTCCAACCACTTTCCACCGCTCCTTTCACGCCGCCCCTGGCCCCTGCCCGCCCATTCTTCTCGCTGAATTCCATTGCATGCGGCGAAAGGGGTTGGCGAACGCGTTGTCTTCTTTACTCCCCTTTCATCAAACTCCCACCTCCCTCCCCCACAACGTCGCGGCCTCACAAAACCTCCCCTCAACCCAAAGATAGCTCCGCTTCCTCCCACCCACAACCCCTCTGAGGCACTCCTACGGAGCGAAGGGGGGCTTATCCTCCTCCAACCCTCACCTCGGAAAGCTACCCCCCTTCGGACCTCGTCCTCTCCCCCGCCACACCTCAAACTCTCGAGAGCAAGAGAACAACAGCGGGCAGAGATTGATCTTTCTCTCCAACTTCCCTCCTCTCCCCCGGATCCTCCTCTCGCCTCTCTAAACCCTCCCCAACTCCGTACCGCCACCTCAACTACATTACCTCGTGCGGCCAAGAAATGCATCCTAGGTGAAGGAAGGAGATGAAGGTCGAGATGGGCAAGCCATGGGTTGGTGCTTCCTCCCCTCCCATCCTCTCTCACTTCCCACATCGAGGAGTGAGGTAGTGGCTACTCTTTTCACCCATCAGCTTTATTTTTCTTTCCCGGGTGTCATGCTAGGTAGAAAAGTGCTCTGAGCCATTTCCCCATTGTGTATGAGAAACAAAAGGATTTCGGTTTACCGTGTAGACACTCAGCCGTGCTTGGCTCGTGTCCCGAGCCTTCTCCCGGGAGAAAATGTGCTTACATCGGTAGGTAAATGCTGGAGGATCCGAGAAAATATGGGTTAGAAATTTCGTAGTCTTGTTTTCCTTTTCTGGAGGAATTATTTTCCTATAGTTTCCTTGGAGTCTTAGCAGAAAATTACTCGGGGGAAAAGCAGTGATTTTCTTGTGATTGTGATTTTTTTCAGCCGTAGGAAATTATTTTTTAGTACAAATGTTACTGCTGAAAAAGTCACAAAATCAAAAAACATCACTCTTTAGTATAAGGCTGTACCTACAATATACTAAGGTGAGTGTGGGAAAATCGACATTTTGAAATTTATGGCATATTGAAATTCCTTGAAAATTACATGATTCTACGTTGGACGGCCTAGGTATTGTAATAAAGTGTGGAAGATTTCGCCGTGGCTTATTTTCTACCGTTTTGGTGGCGAAATTGTCGTAAAGGATAACCACCTAGCAACATGGTAGTTTAATTCCTTCTCAGATTATGTATCAAAAATATCTTAGCGTGGGCCATTTTCTTCACAGACTTTGTTTTTTTCACAATCCATTTCAATGAATATATCGAGTTACGTAATTATGAAAAATAGAATATTTCAACACAAGTTGAATCGACCACGATTTCAGAGAAACGCTACTTGTGAGATATATTTTCAGAGATGTTTTTAGCGTGGGTACAAATTTTAGTACGTACTGCTAAGTGCACTGTGATTTCCAAAATTATAAGATTACATATATTTTGATTCTCGTTGCTGGGAATAATTTTTTATCCTTTTGGTGCGCCTTTACCCGTTGCCGCATTCAGGCGTGATTTGTTCATTTTCTTTGCCTTTTTTCAAAACATTTTACCGCATTGGTGTCCAGCCAAGCCCCTCGCGAAGTCTCCTTTCGAAGCTCCGTCCACGTGAGATCTCCGGCGGCAGGTGTATATGAGAAATGAGCGCCATATATTCTAGATCAGTCGCTTCGATTCGAGGGTGCTTGCCGCTAGAGGCGAGCCTCCCAACGGTGCTATCTACTCGTGATATCACCTCATTTTTAATGATGTTCTCTCTCTCTTACCCCCATCCAACCGACCGAATCTCTCCAACTACCCTCACGTTCTTTCTCCCGCCCCCATCCCATCCCTTCCCCACCTCCTCCTCCTCCCCCTCCCCTCCCCCCTGTTCCTCGAGAAACACTTCTTTCTCCGCCGGTCCGACGGGCCATTCTTTCCTCTTCCCTCGGCGCAGCCTCCCAGGGGGCAAATTCCTCCTCTACCGCCCCGGGACTTCGTGGGCCCCGCTCTCTAGATGCCGCCTTCACAACTTGCCTTCTCTCTCTCTCTCCGCCCCCTCTCCGCTTGATTAATAACGAAAATAGGTGATTTGAGCGTCAGCCTTCTCCATTATATATTAAGTCAAATGCTGGTACCCCATACCCCTGCCTTTCTCAATTTCCCCCACCACAGACCCAACACGACCTCATAAAGGAGCGTAAATCCTTTGTAATTAACTCCCCCTCCACCGCTTCATGACTCCTCCAAGCCGTCCTCCTCACCTTTTTTCCCCTCGTTTTTTTCTCACCTTTTCCCGACTGAAAAAGTTCTCTTGTTTACAGTCTCGTCGCGGAGCCCGAAGGAGGTGGTCGTGCGGCAGTGGAGCTCTCTCGGAGTGGTCGGTGTCTGCGGTCTGTCGGGAGCCAAGACGGAAAACATTCGACTGTGAGCGGAATGAGTTATCCTGCAGGGGCCCGACGGTCTGTGGGGGAATAGCCGTGGCAATAAAACCGGGATACTCCGACTCTTACCTCGAAGAGTTCTCTCCTAAGTGGCGGAATCCCGAGAGTTGAAGTCTCCCTTGTCCACGGTGTTAGCGGTTCCCCTTCCGTCGCATGCGTGGTTTCCCTGGGCGATGGAGTTGAGGAGGACGTTAAAGGGTGAGAGGAAGAGGCCAGCGGCGTAGGCAGCGCGGTGTTCCATTGGGCGAGGATGCCCGACGGCCGCCGCGGCAACCTGGCCTCAACCCCGGAGGACCTCTCCCGGCGCCGTCCGTCGCCCCAGCGGCGACGGCCATGCTCGTTGCAGAGGCAGACCATCGGGAGGAGAGGCTGTGCTTCGCACTGAGCGGGGCCGAAGGGCGACGCCGGCACCGCGGGTGGCGGTGGCGGTGGAGGGCGCGGAGGCGGCGGCGCGGTCCCGGCGCGGCTGCTGAAGCGGGCGACGACTACGGAGACGAGGACTTAACGTCCGGGTGGGCTGAGGCGAGCTGCCCTGCCCGAAGCCATCCTCGGCAAAGACTGTCAGACACCCTCGCGGTGGACATTAGGAACTTACTAAGGCTGTCGTCGAAAAAGTGCAATCGAATTTCTTTTGTTCCTCGGTTAGGATGTGTTGTTAGTGGAGAATCGTTGCGTTCGGAACAGTGTCACTCAGTGAGGACGTCTAATAGAAGTGTTCTCCATAGTCGCCGACGCTTATTCTCATTAGTCAATAGCTTCATATTTTGGGCAAATAGCCCGTCAGGGTTTAGTTGATTCTCAGTCTCTTTTTTTAGTGACCTTTTCCTCCGAAAAAGTTGAGGTCATAGTTTAAAGAAAATGGGGAGCGTCAAGACTTATTTGTTTGTGGTGCTATGCGCTTTGTCGTGTGTTGTGGTGATGGGGAGAGGTGGAAAGAAGTCTGAATTCGTAAAGGGGAAAAGTAAGTAAAGTGCACATTACTTGTTTTTGGTGATAGAGCTTCTTAGCTTTAAGATAATTTTCTTATCCTGTAGAGTTAGTCACTCTCTCGGTCTAGCATTTTCCAAATTTGTTTCAAAATGTATCGTATATTATTACGTTTCAACACGAATAGTTTTAGTTTTTAAGTAATAAGAACCAGTGCCAGTCTTTTCTCTTTGTTTCCAGTGCGTATATAATTTTGTGTGAAAAATTATTCGCTAAATGTATGGGTATATTTGATTTCTGTTTTTGTTTACAGGATAATTTCTGAAGTTTTTTTTCTCCCTCAGTGACTTGATTTTTATGAATCCTTTGAATTAGTCTTTGATTACAGCATGTTCTATTCGAGCACAAGCCACGATGGTTTCGTAAAATATATTAATGTACAAATTTATCTATTCTGTTCAAGAATATGACATATTTGCATCCCTTGATTTCGAGAAAAAACATTAAAATTTTTTTTGATGCGTCTAGACTTTCTGCAACATACCTTTCCTCCGAGATTTAGAACTTTTACTACGAAATTATTCCTTTTGATTTGAAGATATGTCCTAAGGAGTTCATCTACATCTACTTAATACATCTACATCTACATAATACCCCGAAAGCCGCCGCAAGGGCGTGTGGCGGGGGGTGTTAGGACACCACCCGTTATTTAGATAAGAAAAAAAACTGCATTCAAAAACCACAAATTCGTACATCCACAAAAAACATGCCATACATTCATGCAAGAACATTTACACCCCACACGCATGCAAACACTCAAACTACCAACTAACATACACATTCACCTGAAAGTATACCTAACATCTTTGCAATTTTTAATTTTGTTCCGACTTGAATAGTCAATATTTTTAACATTTCTAAAGGGACTTCGGTTTCTTATTATTATGATTTCTGATTTTTTGGGGAAATAAAGAGTTTCAGTGGGCCAATTCTGTGAGAATTTTAAGGTGTCATCCCCATTTAATGTGTTGTAGAGTAATCATTTCAAATGGAATGAAGTAGTCGTGCAGTTCGTGCGTCCACCTCGTTGGGTGGATGTGGCTCACAACCCTCTCTTATCCGTTTCCATCTGCAAGGCTAATCTGGTCGAGTATCTTCCGAGGCAGATGTCTCGACGGGTCCCTCTGAGGGGTGCCCCTCCCCCATTCGTCCGCCGTCATACCGAGACGCGTTGGGAATATTTCCCTGTCGCCGTCGTCCTCTGCATACAGCATTATACAACGACCGTACTCATTGTGTAATGAGACGGTACGGGACTGTCCTGAACCCCCCGTCGCCTCGAGCACTGGCGATCGTGTGGCCCACGGCGACAGGAAAGTCCCTAATGTTGCCAGTTACCGGACGAGACATAGTTCCGGCAGACTCCCGTCTTGAGACTAATCCCGCAAGGAGAGTCCTTTGTGAATATATCCGCTCTGGTCGAGCGAAAAAAATGTCGATTTACGTACAAGCGTGGTATACCACTCAGGTCCACTTCTCCCATCACTCCTCCCTCCGCCAGGATTGCGGTTCCTCCCGATACCCAGAATATGGACACGTTGTTCGTCGGTAATGTCCTCCCCTGGTCCCATGCCAAGGCATCGTTGCCCGATAAATCCCCAGGGAGTGCTTTATTTCCATATTTGTTTGACTTTTTTGGATTTTAGATATTATCTCACGTTCAATCGATTTTCCGGGATTGTAACTGGAAGTTTTTATTCTGTAGTGTTCATGAAATGTTCCTTCGGTTTGCGAACTTTCTTTCCGAATTCCCATAAGTTTCGAGCTTGTTATTTTAACGAGCCAATAAGGAGTAAATTATGATTGAGAAATTTTGGTACCGGTTGCAGTTATCCTTTGTGAAAAACTCGACGGTAAAGTAAAATATTAAGTGCCCCTATTAACTTATAAAACGACGAGCATTTCTTATTGGACTATAGCTCATTTTCCCAATAATTTGGTGTCTTGCGGGATAAATAAATCTTTTCATCATTATGCTAACAAATCTTACTGGGGATGAATGTATATAATCCAAATTTACAAGTTCCTAAGGCAGGCGTTTTAATGTCAATAACCTGAAAACACGGAAATTAAATCACTGAATCGTGTACACACATTAACAAATGGATTCTAAAGTGAAGGGCGTCTTGAATTTTTTGCGAAAAGCTTAATTATCCAATAGCAGGCATTGCAAAAAATGGTAAGAGAATATTTCCCGGAGCAAAACGTCACTTGACTCAATTCGTGCCGCTGCCTTAGAATTTTAATTAGTGACACATGCATCGTTAAGTGTGGTTGTGTTTGCTTTCGCGAGGGTGAGGCAATTCTAATTAGATGCGTAGGCTAGTCTCCCTAGCACAAAGACTCCATCCTTCCTTTTTTCATCTGGTTTTCGGTTACCATAACACAGATTTTAGCGACCTTCCTCTAAGAGGGTAGTGTGGGATGCGTGAGAGTCTTATGATGCCATGTATTCCCACCGGATGAGGCAAACACATGCCGCCGTTGAAAAACATTCCATATCTGCTATCATGTCGTTGCCGTGGACTTCCCTTCGTTTGGCCGATATGAATGTCATTCCTGAAGTTGGAGCATTGTATCATATCGTTATAATTCTCTATAATTGTTATTCTTTTCATTTAGACTTATACCTTAGGGGATTTAGGCTGGGAGCCACATGAGATACGAAGAGGACAAGGGAGACGTACACTTTTAGAAAGGTTCAGAACAAACGACTTTAACAATGACACTAAAGAAATTATTATGGCACCCACTACTTATTTAGAACAGACCACAAAGATAAAATAAGGAAGATAGATTCCAGTACAGATAGATACAAATACTCATTCTTTCCCCGAACAATCAGGAATCATAATAGTAAGAAACCGAAATCACTTTAGAAATATTAAAAACATTTAATTTACAAGTCGGAACAACATTAAACATTGCAAAGACATCAGGTACATTAGTAGGTGCATGTTTATGTTAGTTGTTAGTTTGTGTGTTTGCATATTTGTGGGGTTGTAAGGGTTTTTGCATGAATGTAAACCATGTTTTGTATGTGGATTGTATACATTTGTGGCTTTTGCATTCGGTTTTTTCTTAATTACGGGTGGTTCCCAAACACCCCCGCCACACGCCCTTGCGGCGGCTTGCGGGGTATCAAGTAGATGTAGACTAAAACCTACTCGTTTGACACTGAAGGCTTTATTCCCAAATTCGTGCTTTGGATCCTAAAATATGGCATGCGCCAGAGGTCATGCTTGTTAGAAGGTGAGGTTCTGATTTTTTCAAACAGTAAAAGATAAGTGATATCTTTCGTATCCTGAAGCATTATTTTAATTCCACGCCTATAAAACCGAGTAAAAAGACGATAAAATACAGCGGTATCCCTTTTAAGATGAGAACTACACTATCACCATGCTTGAATCATCACGACCGTTTAATGGTTAAGGATCACGATCAGGAAATTTCCCCATGGACGTAATAATCTGACGATGCAAATAGGCGCGAACGAAGAATTTCCATCAGTGGATTATTACTTTATATTTTCATTCCCCGGAGCGTTTCCCAACGCCAGCCTCTTCAATCTCGGAAAAAAATAATCGAAATATTTGAAAACATTTCTTGGAATTAGATTTTGAGAATCTCATTATTTTTTGCCCGGGCTGACTCTGCAAATTAGTCACCAACTCTCGTGAGAGGAAACTTCTGGACTAGCGGAACCGGCGAGAGAGATTTTACGGCTTCCAGGTGAAGAGAGAGAGAACCCTGCCATGAAAAATAACAGAAATGCGACAACATTGTTCTCCGGGAGAAAAGATCTCCGTCGCGAAAACGGCGATAACTTGGGTGGTTGGAGTAAATCCTGTGAAAGCCATGGCCTTACCGAAAAAATGAAGAGGGAAGACTTTTTGTGGAGTTCGCGACCTCCCTGCCCCATGACCCCTCCCTCCTCCTCCGCAGCAAGCCCTTTCCCCTCCTGACTCTGAGGTCCCCCACACCCCGGAATTCCCCTTCGCGGCGAAAGAGGAGAGTACACGAGGGGGAGAGAGAGGGGTGGGCGAGAGGAACTGCCTCGGGGCGAGCAGAGCGGTAAAAAGAAGACTTTTGGGCGAGTTGCTCGGGGAATCAGGGGCGGTAGTGAAGTGGCGGTCTAAGGGAGGAGGAGAAAGAGGGAGGGAGACGGGATGGAACATTGGTAGGTGCGCAGGTGGGAGGCAGAGGGGTCCACGCTCCGCAAGCGGTCCTTTTCGGGCAAGAGGAGGAGAGGGGGTTGGTTGGCGGTCGCCTGGAGGCAGAGGTGGGAGGGCTGTGAGGGGGAGCGGATTGGTAATGGGGGGGAAGAGGTCAGAGGGAAATGGATTCGGACACCAATGCAGCGGCGGTGGCGTCAGGTGGCGGGACCTCATTTTTTTCGAAAAAATAAAACACGAACGCGCACTCGCACGTGAAGGATTTGAGCATGTCCGAGGGCCAGATTGGGGAGGGGATTAGGCAGAGGGTATGGGTGAGGCGGAGGAGCGGGTCAGGGGGGGTGGGTTTAAAGTCGAAGGAAGCGTGAGAAAGGTGGACAGGGGTGTCATCCCACGTGGTGGGTGGGGGGGGGACAGGCGCCTCAGAAAGTCCGGAGAGGAAGATTCCACTTCCTTATTCGTCTCAAGTCGATTCGATTAAGGGTGGATTGGTCTCCCAAAAAGTATATGAATCTTTTGTGTTAATGGCTTGATGGGGATGTTTATAGTCCTCCCGGCAGTTTATATTTTCAGTGTCTTGAGGGAGCCCCTCTTGCGGCGTGGTCCGGAATTTTCCCAGGGACTAGCGGCACCGAGAGGTAGTTTGGAGCGCAGGGGGAGGGGTGAATATGCAAAGGGTTGGGGAGGGTGCCGGTGGGGGGAGGCGGGATTGTTACGCTCGGACTGGAGGGGGAGGAGAGTGAGTTTATAGCGGTTGCCATTTCTTTCATGTTACATTTGGAGTCCCAGTTTATGACGGCAGTGGTGTGGAGGAAACTTAGCCTCCCTGCAAGGGTGAGTGCTGCATGCTCTTGTGGAATAACTCGCCCTGAATAATCGCGACTGAGTCGTTGAGTTGGTGTTCCGAGGACTAGAGCCTGGGGCCCTCAAGGCAAGGGATTATGAGCACAAAGGTTGTACCGGATGGAGAATGGGCAGTGCACATTTTCCCCCGCAAAATAGAGAGATTTTTTTCAGGGTGGGAGTGAAGACCCTATCGAGTGAGCACGAGGTTTCGTCGCATAATGAAATAAATAAACATACTCACTAGGGCTTCTTCTCTTTGTGTGAACCGTTTTATGTAGTCACGTAAACAATGGATGAGTAAACGTCGTTATGGCAGCTCTACGAGTAACCCAAATGGCTCTAATTGCCGATAATGTTTATGGAACATCTTCCTTTCGCATATTCCCACCATCTTGCGGTTTTTCCGAGCTCATTTCCAGCGTGTAGAAGTTATTTTCCCAAGCTTTGAACTTATTTTCGCGCGCCAACTGTGGCACTCACATTCTACCTTCTTGTGGGAACGAGAATGACGTGGTCGGCTGTTAGCGAAAGAAAAGCGTCGCCTTTTGACTCATGCGATTGTTTGCTCTCCTCGAGAAGAAAAGAAACGTTTTGCGAACGCCATCGATGGGGGGGGGGGGGGAGACTACGAGTTTAGTTATTTTCCTGAGGTCATAGCTGTAAATTCTGAAAAGATGCGAGGAAATTGTTTAACGGGAGAAAAGGTTTGTGCTCACGCAATCACGCGTTTAGGCAAAATTGTTGCAAAAGTGATAATAAGTAGAGGTAATATTAGTGCAATAGCTTATATTATATCTAGCTCATAGAAAAGATTCCCGTGGAAAGGCGGCTACCGAGATTCCCGAGACGACTGCCTTCGTGTTAACTAATCATCGATATGTTATCTTAAAACCTATCCCTCGTACAATGCGGCTATACATGTATTTAGTAGATATGCCTTAATGTATGTACAGTAGCTTCTAATTCCGTTTTAATTCCTGTCTATTTGAGCCACTGCATACCTCACGTCTTTTTTTAAGCCTTTCACATGCTCTCAGAATGTAATACCGAGACGCGAGATCTTGCGCAATAGAAATAATTTTTTCATTCGCATAACTTACATTGGCAGATTCATGGTTCCATTTCACGTCGACGAAAATCATTTTATAGCTTTTATTTAGGAACCTAAAAGGATAGGTGTTATACGATACTACTTCTCCACGCCCCAAGAAGAAATGTAACAAGTGTGCCTTGCCCGCATTCTGATCAGGACGATATTTTCGGTCGCTCCGAGAAGCCTATCAAATAAGGATATGCGCGCAGCGAGTAAAGGAATACAGGAGGCGAGAATATTCATTTTATTGGAGGAAATAAAGCGGCAAGGTCTACAACAGCCGAAACTGGGAGAATAAAGCCTGAAAGAGATCTGTTGGCTAACCTTCCGACGGATGCAAATCGACCGGGAGTGATCGATTCTAGATGGGAAGAGAGAGAGAGAGGGTGGAGGACCGCTAGTCACCGAGACAGGATCGAGAGGGTGAGGAGGGCGTTGAGATGCGAGGAGGCGCGGGAGATGGTGTTTCAAGGAATCGCCGCCAGGGCTCGCCCCCGCCCACGAGAGCGGGAGGGAGAGAGGGTTGGTGGGAGTATGGGGGGAGGGAGGGGTCGTCCTCCCCTCGCAAGGCCCACCTTCCCGTCCCTTCGACCCTCGGTATATATACATTTTAATGGCGGTCATGCGTCGTTGAATCCGGCTGTTTCTCACGCTCTTTGTTTGACTGTGCGTGGATTCGAACCACAAGGATGGCTCTCCGAGAAAATCATTATTCCATTTCCTTAAAATGGTTCAGGAATCTGCTTTTCTGTTGTTATTTACGCTAAACTCTCCGTTTATTGCCCCCTTTCCTCCTCAGATGAGCCGTCAATAGGCTGGTTCTAATCGATCAGGTGATGTCATGATTTATTGTTATGATGGCGGCAGTAAAAGTACTGAAGAACTGAGCACGGTCAATGGCAAAAGTGGCTCTACGGGCGGGATATCGTGTATATTAAAACGGCAGAGCTACCTTCTCGCTCCCTTCATTATCTTGCCTCGAGGTGCGTGATCGCTCAGATATGGGAAACAGCGCTCTAGGGAAACGGGATTTTGTTTTGGCAAGCTTTTGTTTTTTGCGTGTGGTATTTTTTATTTTTACGGGTAGTGACCTAACACCCCCGCCACACGCCCTTGCGGCGGCTTGCAGTGTATTGTGTAGATGTACATCTACATCTACTTAATACCCCGCAAGCCGCCGCAAGGGCGTGTGGCGGGGGGTGTTAGGTCACCAACCGTAAAAAGGAAAAATACCACATACAAAAAAACAACACGGAAAATTACACCCACAGCAGCGCAAACACTCATGCAAAAATCCCTTCATCCAATACTCATGCAAACACTTATACCGCAAAACAACTAAAAAACTGCACCCCATGATGCAGCACGAAAGCCATCCTACAACACGGAAGCCAGGACACAACAAGCAAGAAATTGAAACACCACATGAAAATGCACCACGAAACACTCTACCACCCAAGAGTCTGTAAAAGGCAGGGAATGCGACCCAACGTTGCAGGTAGCAGGAATTTCCCCCCGCGGAGAGGAACAAGGGATTGAAAGGGAAACTTAAAAACAGATGAACAGAACACGAATGAGGTCATTCGGAAAGAATGGGTTATTACAGCAAAACACATAAGGTTAGTGGAAGAGCATGCATTTAAATACAACTAATTATTTTTTAGACGCTGAGGGTGGCAAGTGGAATTTTTGCTATCTATAACCCTGCAGTTGCTATCCCGTATTGTCCGTGGGAAGAAGGAGTCCTTGAGTCGGCTAGTTCTGGCATCTATTTCACGAATTTTATATGCATGATCCAAGCGACTAATGTATGTAGGAGTACGAATAATTTGCGAGACCTCGGTGCTGAAACATGCGGATCTAAATTTATTTCATAATTTCAATCTTGCATTGAATCGTCTCTCAGCCAATGATTCCCACCCCAAATCCATGAGCATTTCGGTGACGCTTTGCGTTTTATCGTAGGAATTTTTTACAAAACGGGCTGCCCGGCGTTGAACCTTCTCAATTTCCCGAATGAGACCTTTTTCACTCGGATCCCACACGCTGCATGCGTATTCTAAATGAGGCCTTACAAGAGCGTGGTAACAACGTTCCTTGACCTTCGAGTCACTTTTGCCGACAATGCGTCTAATGAATCCCAATTATTTATATGCTAGACCGCAGACTTTACGTATGTGAGTCCCCCAAGTTAAGTCTTTTGTGAATGTGACACCTAGGTATTTTACTGTATCAACTACTGCTAGGTCACCTCCAGCTAATTTGTAAGCAAATCCCGTTGATCTTTTAAAGAAATTTACCACTGAACATTTATTAATATTAGTAATTCTGTCCATTGCTCATGTGCATATATGTTCACTTTTTTAAATGAATTCTGACTAAAATTTAGATGAAATTCTGAATGTAGAAAGTATTTTTGAAAGCGTCGATAATTCTGCGTTTGGCTTATTTATATACTTACGAGTTATGGAGCCAAAGACCCGTATTTGTACCGCGTAATGTGATTGCGTATTTCAAATAATAAGTCTTTTGAAAGTAGTTTTTAAAAGGTGGCTATATACGTAGCATGAAAATTAATGATAGATATTTCGGAAAGGTTTTTAACGATTGTCGTTGCTCCAGAGACACTTGCCTTGAACTCGTCATACGTAGTCCTTAATTATGCTTTAAAATATAGAGGAATAGATTTTTTGTCCGTTTTGTAAAAAATATTAGACCTACCCAGTGCCGCGTACGTAGATGAAAGAGTCCAGGCTGAGAGATTAATATTGGATTCTAACAAATAGTTCTCGTATCACCAGATCGACCTAATTCGTCGGGGTAGTTAAATTTATTTCAGGCATATGCTATGGTCAGAGAACACCGCTTAGGGCATGTTATTTATATATATATATTATTTTTTATTGCTCAGAATGTTGAAAGAGAGTGTCGTTTGTCACCAGGCGGCGAGTTGAAGACGCCATGCTGAATGTTAACGCTTTATCCGAGGAAAACACAATTCCTCTGAAAACCCAATCTAAACCTTGCTCTGCCGTGAAAATTACATCAATGGGGGATTCAAAGGAGAGAGGGATTGGATTTCGCTTAGGCTTTTGTTCGCACCCGCTCAAGGTCCTCTCTCATTCCATTGATTCCGTTCCTTCCCTCTCGTCTGCACCCAATCGCCCGATCCCTTTCTCGTCCATTCTTCATCCGCATCCTTTCTTCATCTCGTCCGTCCCTCGTCAGCCTTCGACTTCTCACCCGTCCCACTTCCATTTCTTCTCTTTAATCTTCCGCATCCCATTACTCTCTCTCTTTCTCTCTCCCTTCCTCTCTCTCGTCTTCGCATTCTTCACTTCCATCACTTCCCACTGCCTTGTTCCTCCCGGCCGACTCATCTCGCTCCCTTCCCATCGACCATCTATCTCGTCCTTCTCATTGTCCCTCTTTCGCTTCCTCGCCACTGCCAGCCCTCTCCTCCCCCACTTCTCCCTCCGAATTCACTGTGCTCTCTCTTCACCTTAGGCCTCTGAAGGTCCTACCGTTGTGAGTTTGTCGTGACACAATGGAGTATCCCTCCAATCATTAACTATCCCTGGAGAGAACAACTTTTCATCAAACCACAGCTGACACACACGCTCGGAAGCTTTTACTCAAGGTCAGGATGTCATTTTTTTTAAAACAACCAGAGGAAATAGTAACTAACTAAAAAAGCTTTCGTTTGTAGAGAAAGGACGTGAACATCCATTATCGCATAATTATATCCTTTAAAGTAGATAACTTAAATAATAGTTTTATAAAGTAAGTTGCGGACAAGAAACTATCCACGAAGAGGCATGATCTCAAGTATAATTGAATGACAGCAATGTTTAATTTAATGTATATTTCAATCATTCTGAGCTTACAATTCCCGCATCTCGGTGTCATTTTTTTAATAAGTCGTTCATTTAAGAGTGACTTATTATATTTACTCAGATTTTGTATTTAATTATGCAGAAGAGTCTTAGCAGTATGATCATTTATTGGTACATCTGGGTAATGTGAACTTCAATTTAAGCATTCATTCCTATTTGATCCCAAAGAAAGTTTTTTTTGAAGTCCCGGAAACCGCTGGTAAAACTAAATTTTTCCTCCAGTGGTTTGAAATTTAAAATATAAACATGAACACTGGAGTATATTATTTATTTTTGTAACGGTTAACGGTAAAATTAAGGGCATTATTTTTCTAATTGTTCCCCCTTTCTCATTTTCCTCGCCGGTCAATCCGTAAAATTTTCCCTTACGGTGTCGACGGTGATCTGAAAACTGATTCTAATGAAATTCCTTCCCATCTCGTCACTTCACCCTTTCCATTCACCTCCCACCCCCTGCCATCCCCATCTACTCTCGATCCATTCTCGATCCGCCCCGCATCATTATCGTTCACGAAGCGGGCGCAACATTTCTCTATGAGGCGCGAAACGGAAATCGCAAACTAGAGGCCCCGCCCACAGTTCGCCTTCTCCATTATCTTGTGATATTCTCTTTCTCTATTTATTTCTTCCGCCACCCCCAATACTGCTTCTTTCCATCATCTTCCTTTCGTCCACGTGTGTGCCTGTAAGATACATGTATGCTCAGTAGTGTGTGTGTACATCCACGTAGTGCATTTTATAATTTAGACAACATTAAAACACAGAATTAAACCCTCTCAGCAATGTTTTGCTTGGGCAGAAATGGTGATTGCTGCCTTTATTTTTTTCTGTGCGTGCCACATCTATTCGATGAAAAATGTTCGCATATCACAACATAGACCTTTCGGTGAAACAATTGTTCGCTCCTAATATCTGACGTTGCCGGCCTTCCGGAGCATCATACTCTCCTCATACATCGCCCCCCAAGGGAGGAGGCACGCATACACTCACTTACATCCCTCCATTTGTTTAACTCGATGATTTCGTCCACGGACGCCAGCAGGCGTACACAAACGTGGCCGCATCGCCTTTCCCCTTCCGTCAAGGCGATGTCACGAACGCATCCGTCACCGGCAACCTCGAGGCGCGGTGGTTGGGTGAGGGAAGGAATGTTTATTGGGAAGTTTTCGTGCGCATAGCAAGTACCGCTGTCGAGGTGGAGAGATCGTAAGATGTTGGTGTGTCTCGGTTGAGTTCACGAAACGCTGTGGGCTCGATTTGGATGCGCATCAGCTACCGTGCTCTTCAAAACGGGTCTGCCTACAACTGGATACTATGACGCCGAAGTGTGTATCCCAAATTTCTCATGGCTGCGTTACCCTCGATCCGGGTCAATTTGCGATAGGCATGCCCAACGTACTGTTAGCAGGTTCGATCTGTCTTTACATCGTAGTTTGCATTGAGTCTCGGTATTGGTTCCGGCATTCTTCGTTAACGCCACAAATATGCGGACATATTACGTTGGTAGATGCTCTCGAGACTACTTGTAAAAATAATTCCTTTCCTATATACAATCTCACATATGTTTTTTATTTCGTTCAAAATGAGAACGCGCCAAGGGTTTCAGCCCGCCGAGATCACCTATTGTATCAACATACAGAAATGCTTTGGATTAATGTCATAAAGAAGTGTTCATGGGTGTTGAAAATTCTTACGCGATTGGATCAACAGGTGCGATTCGTCGAACGCAGCAATACTGTAAATGGCTATGGTTTGTACTCATACTTGTAATGTACTGTCTGATCTCCTCCCGTCTTAAAACTTGCATTCTAGTCCCTGGAAACCGGCAATCCATGTTTACACTAGCGATAAATCAGCGACACGGATGTCATTACCCCTTTAGTTATGACCCCGTCCCTCGGGATGATGATGGGTCGGTAAGCGATTCGGGATGAAGGGTGCCCTTTGAATACGTTGCGCTATGGGTCTTACTCCTCAACCACCTGAGGCGCGTGCTCCGGTACGCGAGTTGGAGAACGAACGTATGTGTTCCTGTGGGTACCTACCTACGTGGTTGCGCGCGAACAAGGTGGAATACGACGGAGGGGTGCGAGTTCCTCTCTCCACCCCCCCTCCGTCACTCCCCAGAGCGCGTGACCAGAAAGCGTGTATGAGCGCCCCGCACTCGTTGGTACACACGTGCGCCCAGAGATTGTCGAGGGGGGTGTGGGTTGGGGGGAACGTATCACGCACGCGCCGCGTGTTCCTCGATGATTCCGATGGCTATCGGGGGAGTCTTAATGGGAAGGAAATGTTTCTCTCACCGCGAGCGTCCGATGAGCGATGGCACTCGCGCCTCTCGTGTTCCCGCGTCCGCTAGCGAGGGTGGCACACGATCTGCATACGCTCGCCTGCTCTCGCCACCCCCCCCCCCTTTCTCAACCTTCTCGTCCGACAATTGGAGAGACTGTTAATCTCTCGAGAATAGGTCGCCGATGCTTCCCAGTTTATTATCAGGCCTCTTTCTTTCTTCTTATCCTCGAGATAATTGCAATGGATCCTCCTCGAGGCATCGGAGTGCTGCGGTCATTTAAGTCGTTAATGAGGACAGGGGATAGGGTTTGGGATTGATAAGTGAGAGGAAGAAAGATAAATTGAAACAGAGGTCCCTTAGTCTCGTCATGACGAAGAAACCTTATAGGCTCCACATCTTGCAAACATCGTTTCATCCGATGGATGTTGAGCGATGTTTTTCAGCTTGTGACTAGTTTTACGGGTGGTGATCCAACATCCCCCGCCACACCCCCCGCGGCGGCTTGGGGGGTATTATGTAGATGTAGATAGCGTACGCGAAACTGATTTGATACCTTCAAGCATAACGTTCCTTTTACATTTATTTGAAAAGCATTTCAGGAATTTTTTATCGAAAGATAGGCTATTTTGGTAGCCTACCCTTTAAGGTAAGTTTTGGATGGAAACAAACTTATCACCACTACATTTCTTAGCCTCGCCCAAAGTATAATCTGACCCCACACTACAGTTAACTCATCTCCAATTCATGTATATCATTTTACCTTCTTGTATTCCGTCCATCATGTCTATCTCTCTCCTCCCTATTCCTCGAGTGTCTAACTTTCTTCAAAATTCCATCCTCCATGAAAATGCTCTGCATCATCTTTTTCTGTCTCTTTTGGATTTTTCCCAACAACTCGCTCTTCTCCCACACCATGTTTATTACCTCTTCGTTTATTTTTTTTCTGTCCTTTGCACTATACTCTCCACATCCACATCTCAAAAGGCTCCAATCTACGCCTATCATCTCGCTACGGTGATCAAGTTTCCGCGTCGTACAAATCCACGTTCCATATCAAAATGTATTAAGTAATATCCTTATTTAGCGTCATTGTCATCAACTCTTCTGATATCCCTGCGGTATGTTTAGGGATTAGGTAGAAGAAGGGACTATACAGTCTCAATCTCGCTCCAGTCAAGTCGTTACATAAATAAATAAATACTACATTGACAATCTTGGTTCTAAACACTTCAAAGATAGGTAAACTGTTCCACCTAGTCTGATTTTCATCCTCTTTTTATAATATTTAACTTAGCCTTCCTCCTCAAAATCACAACTTTTGTTTACATTGATCTTAATCCAGACCTATTGCACTGGCTTTCTAATTCACTCAACAATAATTGTGAATCTTTGGATGACTGGCTTAACAAATCTTCATCATTTGCAAACCTAAGTGATTTCATGATTTCCCCATCCACTTTTATTCCTATCTCAAATTCTTTCCATGCCTTTTTCACCATTCCCTCCACATATGAGAGGAGGGCATTTCTATATTTCTCCTATTCCTAGCAGCGTCCATCCCGAATTTATATCCACCGTACGCACCTGAGTAGCTTGAGATAGGCACCGATTCTGAATAAGTCGTCTAGTCCTACAATGTACTCCTATATTCTGTAATGAATGCATTGATTCTACCCTATTTACTCTATCAAATGCCTTCTTGAAAAATACAAAGCAAACAAATAGATACTGATTGTAATTGTGCTCGTTGAATTATTCAAAAACTTTTTTATTTGCCTAAATAATTCTGATTATCGTATCACACCACTATCATACCGCGGTACAGTCTTTTTCATTTAGTGTCTTAATCATGCTCATTTAAAATTGTTTGCTGTGGAAAAGCGGACGGGATATAAATCGCTATTTTCTTTGTATCCAGCCATCCATATGAGGGGTATATAAATCATATACTGTTATTGATCTGCCGATGTTAGCGAAAAATGCGCCCGAGTTGCTGAGAGAGATTTGCTTCCCGTTTGATGATGCTTGGTTAAATCTCCCAACTTATTGATTCTACTAGTCGGTAACATTTTCCAATGAAACTTGCGGCGTAATTTTCTCCCTCACTTATCTCTAAGGCAATGTCCATAAATGCAAATTCGGATAGAAATTATGTGGAGCGTAACAGGGAGTAGCATTCTCTGTGGACGGTGAGTTCATGCATTAAGTTAGGATCATTTAACGAAGTAGAGAAATCGGATGGTCACGGCCGCAAGGTCTTGCAGCGTCTTCTCCCAGATTTTCCTCCCAGAGAGAAAAATTGATTCCATTTTTTTCTCCTTCCACAGAGGTTCAGGGTGATCTTTTCTTCGTTGAGTGCTGGTGGAGAGAAAGTGTTTTCACCGTTATGCGTCATTTTTATTATTTCCCAAGAATTTCTCCACTTTATCGTCAGAGAAAAGGGAGTAATTTTTGATAGTTGTTGCCCGATCAGGTATTGGGTATTTTTCTACTCGGAATTCCGAAACCTGATAGACGCCTTGAATTACTTTCTCATGGGGTAATGCGCCAGCTAAATGTGAAGGAATCCAAGAGTGCGCCAAATAGTCTCATGCTTGTCGGAAAATAAATATGAAATCACAATATTTTCTAAGCCTTATGATTTTTTTTGGTTTCGGCGGAGAAGCAGACCGAATGGTGGATAGTAGTCGTCATGCATAAAATGTTCGAAACAATTTGTTTCTCTCTACCATCTAGTCTAATCGAACTTTTCATCGGCGCTGAGGTGAGCGGGAATCGGTCGAATTTAAATTTCCGTGATATGACTATGCTTCCAAGTATTAATCGCCATTTAAGAGGTAAAAAAAATCTCGCAGAAATAAAATGTGTGGATGGGTATACTCCATTCCACACCATTAACAAGTTCTCAATCGGGCGTCTTCCATCTCATTATAAGCTCCCTTCATTATGTCGCCATCTGCGTCAGTTGATCTTTGAAAACCCATTACCTACTTTTTGACTCCCTCAATGCTTCATTTCAACTTAGTGCTTTTCAAGCACGGCCGTGAAGCCCGCCAGCTGACTTTTCTCCCCGTCCTTCCCTTCGTTTCTTGCGCAATCATCATCGGAGTCGTGATCACATCACCCTGGGGGGAAGGGCGCGAGGGGGGGGGGGCGTTGAACTCCCTCCTCCGGGAACATAATTTCACGAGTCCCAGCGCGAAGAACACCCCCGCTGAACCGCTATGCCCTTCCCTTAGCCGCCAATTTAGTCCGTTCCCCGTCCCAGTTCCGCCGCCGCATTTCTTCCCGCTTACGATCTGGAGCCGGCGCCTCCCGACGTCCCCTCTCCTTCCCCCGATGGAATCGTGCCTTCTTCGCTCGCCCCCGCCCACCGTCCCCTCGTCGTCCCACCACCTCGGGTCCGCTCCCCCTCCTTCCTTTGCTCCCCATTCCCTCCTCCCTCCCCCGCAAAGCCGCAAGAAGACAGGCGACTCCTCCACTTCCAAGTCCACTCCGTGCACTGGTCACGTCCTCGCCACGAGCGGAACCCTCCTCCGCCCTCCCTCCCCCCTATTCTACCCCCGCACCACGCACCCCTTCTCCCCTTTCCTCCCGTCTTTTTTTCCACGTTTCTCTCTTGTTTTCCTTTTTTTTATTATTCCAGCGGCCGCGCCCGTTCCGTTCCACCGATCTCCGTACTCGTTCCTCCGTCGATCCCCCCCCACCTCCTCCCGCCCCGTTATCCTCTTTCCTCTCGTCCCCTATCTCCCCCGTACTCCCTTCCCCTGGAGCCTTTGGGCAAACTGGTGGCGGGCACGCGGCACGCGAATTGATCCCGCTTCCAACCCTCTCTCCCCTTCGTTGCCAGAGTCCCTCCATCTTCCTCTCCCCCATTCCCAGATCTGCCCCACCCCTTCGGGCTACCCCCCTCCCCCCCTCGGGCGCCCTCTTCTTCTTCTTCCAGACCGGTATCACGAACAACACCAGTTAAAAAGTCCGTAGTAGTTAGCTCCCGGATATCCGAAGCGAGGATTGACTTTCTTCATTTTCTCGTTCGGATAAATTCCCTTTACCGCAATGGAGTGGGAGTTTTTGGGGTCGGCCGGATGAGGCACCGGGTTTTATTTTAGCGGTAGGCACTCGGCCGAGCGATAGTAAGTCCCTGAATTTCAGAACCAAATGTTTTATTCCACTTTGCTCGAGGATTTCATCCAGGTGATGGTACAGGTATTTTTTGTGGAGCTTTTTAGTCATGCTTCGTTGAATAGATGTTGCGCCAAATTCGAATTTCATTGTTCGACCATTGTCGGCTATCATTTTAGGCAAAAGGGATGTCGATTAAATTTCCGGGAGGTGAAAAACCATGGCACAAACACCAGTCAAAAAATCGGACGTAATCAGGAATGCCTTACTTGGCAAATGTAGTTATTATCGGCTATCTACAAGTAGACGTTTTTATAAGCGGTAATAGTATCTGAAATGCCTCTGAATTGAGATCGGAATAGTAAGTGTATCACCTCTATGTAGCCGATCTTAGCTACTCCTATGCCTTGCACTCCCTTCAATCCACCGCTTAGCTTTATAAGAAGATTATGTTCCAACTTGGACGCTATAAACGAATCAGATCCGCATATTTTCTTTGATCCGTGGGCATTTTAACGTGGAACTCGGAACTGAAGGGTTGTAACAGAGACCCTCTAAAAGTCGATTCGCCTTCCTCTTCCCTCCCTCCCGACCCACCAATGGCGCCTACCCAACCGACGTTCTCCGACCGAGGACTCTCTTATCGCGCCCTCCGGCAGGAAAATCGCACATGCACATGGGTATGAATTTGCATTCAGATGGGTTGTACCGTACACGTAGCGAGTTGTAAGACTCGATCATAAACTGGTCCCGGTTCCCCCTCATGAGGAAAAGATTTTTGATATCAAAATGCATGAGGCAGCGAGGAGGCAAAGAAGTCGTGCATTGGCATTGAGTTCATTCTTGGTTTATAAGTAGCTGCGCAGTGCAATGAGACGGTGGACGCGAGTCAAGTCACGCTTGACCCATTATGGTCATTGGCTTTTGATAGCGGACGGTAAAGGAGGAAAAGGAACGATTTACTGATCGTTCGTGCATAGCCGTCCGTCTGTAAATAATAGTTTCTATGAGATTGGCATGTTCCCGGTAGGATTTCAGTTGAGAAATTTCATCAGAATCAAAGAGCAGTGGAATCCTTGATGGGGATGTAACTTTCATGACTTTGTATGCATTCTTTTTGAATATCCTTGAAAGTTTTTCAGGGTCAACGCCGGGTCTTGATTAATAATTAGCACAATATGAGATCAAGAGGAATTATAAATCGCTATTGTTTAAAAGAAATAACATATAAAACATCTATTTCTTTTGGGTGAACTGGGTAAATACTTCATTTTCCTGCTAATTAACCACGTGCGTATTATAATATTTGGCGATAATTATTATCTTAATTACTGTCAGAAAGCCAGGAACTTGAAGATAACTTTAAGGCTCTGTAAAAGTTCGTGTTTAAATCAATTGCCTTGTTTCTTATAGTGTGTGTATTCCCTCCCACCAGATAAACCTGTTCAGGGAACTTGCTACGAACACTTCGCTTAAACTTTCAACTGTCGCAACAATGCGAGCCAGTTCATATTCGGAATCGAATTTAAAAAAAAAAATTTCTAAGAACTACGATTTTGCATGGCTGGCTTGCCACTTTCCTCCTCAGTTCGTGTTCCCGTCGTAACGCATGCGATTAATCAAGGATCCGCATTCCGCATCACCGCGCCTCGCCGGGCAGCGCGAGGAAACGCTCCCTTCACGCCTCAACAACGCGACCGTCGGGGAAGGAAGGCCGGCCGAGCAAAGTGACTTTTTGACGTGGCGGAGGGAAATCACACCCCGCCGCCCTCTGTCGCCGGCCGCGTTCGCCCCCAAAATTAAAGACATAATAACACGCGAGGGGAAGGGGGTAGAGGTAACTTGATGGGGTGTGAGACAGCTGCGCCCGTGGAGCTGAAGGGACTTGGACAGGGCGCGGAGTGGACTCTTCGGGACGACGACGAAACATGCTCTCTTCCTCCCCGCAAAATTTTAGATAGGCTCAGTAAATAAGGTGGGAACCGTGGGAGGAATCTATAAAAAGTCTGGAATTTCTCAATTTCTTGAATATGTTGGGCATAAAAATGGGGTTAAGTGCCGAATATATTGGAAACGTTAGGAATTAAATACTTACGCGAATCTGGAACATGCTATTGTAAACGGGAGTATGATAGGAGAATCGGAAATTTCTGATGAGAACGACATTCCTTTGACTTATGAGACTTTAGTTCCATAGAGACAAGTGTTCCATAGACCATCGCACGTGCAGATCCGTGGGTATAGCATCGGACCGGCCTCAGTTACACCTGTGCCTCGCGAAGCGATGAGGGATCATCCGAAATATAAATACCCATTCAGATTTCACAAGTTCTCTGAACACTTTCAGAAGGAAAATAAGGAAAACGAACGGCATACTTGGGTTGATCGTTGAAATCTAATAATACAGTATTCGTGCTCAATGATCGGCTTGAATTTTGCATTTTTGCAAAAAACTGTATTCCGCTCCGTGATGTTAGCTAAGAGTTCTACTTAGGACAGGGCCGAGTTGCAAATGTTGTAAATATAGAATACACTGCAGTACTCTCACAAAGAACCAAAATTTGTGTTTCATATCCTAATCCGTATGTGGCCAATATCAGTGATTATTCACTAATATAATTCTATCTTGAATGACCGACACCCTTTTAATGCAATATTTGTAAAATAGTCCACACAGACCTCGAATGCACTAATATATGGAATTGAAAATTTCAAATCGGATATTTAAAGATGTAACTATATGCATAACTTTTGCTCAAGTTACAGTTTACATTTTTTTATTCGTTCTGATATATTTATGTTGTGTGAAAAAAAGCATCGAAAACAACCCAGTTTCTTTCGAGGACAAGAGACTGTGGTTATTGAATAAATAAATGTGTTTTCTCTATCTCTCTTCTACCGCTCTTCTTTGCGGGGATCTGGCGAGGAGAGTGCCGACAGGCGAGGCAAGGGTACAGGTAGCATCGACGTCCTCGCGGTTGAAAGAGAAACATTGCCCAACACGCTGCGTGTCCGAGGGGCTTAGTTTCACCTCGAGGGCAGCTGGGGGGGGGGAGGTGGTGGTCGGCCAGTGCGGCAAAGGTTGGAGCTAGCGAGAAGAAAGGTGCACGTTGGGGGAGGGAACCAAGCGAGGCCTTGACTCGGGACGCTCGGCCCGACGGAAATTTTTGGTTTTCACGCGTGTCAGCTCCCATCGGCATCACCTATTTTTTTCATCACCTGCCTCCCCTCAATACCTGGGTTGGGAGGCCGCGGAGTAGGGTAGTATATACGGGGGTGGAGGGCGTTGGTCAAGATGGAAAGGCCCCAATGGTCCGTGGAAGGGTACGGGAAGGGCAGTTTTCCCGTCTTTCCCTTCTTTTCTTCTCCGAGGAGGCGGTCAGTGAGCCGACACAAAGGAGAAGAGACAGTCGCTGGTCCTCCCCCTTCTCACGTGAGTCTTCCATCGCAACCACTCCTCATTCCTCCACTCCACTCCCCCTTTCGTCTCTCCTGCATCACCCCACACGGAAGAAGGCACTAGGCTTTCTGAAAGAGGGTAAAGGCTGCGTACTCATTGGTGGTCGATTATTATCCAGGCGTTTGCGAGCGAAGTATTTCCGCGAGGGGCAGGGAGACCTCATCTTCCAACATACGTATACTGATGGGATAATTCCTGAGTTTGTGGAAATTTAGGTTAATTGTGGACACGTAATCATCAGGGACGTCACCATTGCTTTGCTAACCAGTGAGATTATTTGTCGAGGAAGCCTATGGAATCATTCGTTGCCATGCATGGCATCGGAGACAGGATTGGTGATGCTAAATTACGGTCAGGAATGGAAATTTTACACAAATAAAATAGGTAATGCGAAACCTTGAGGGTTGGTGTCGCTGTGCATCGAAACTTCGGACGTGTAATAAACTTTTTATTCGGAAAAACCAGATGCTTCCACTTCAATAGTCGAGAATCGTGATGTCCTGACTTGAGGCAAAAGCAGGGGACTCCAAGTTTTCTGAGGCAAAAAACATTGATAATCATTTCCCATAGATTCTCGAAAGGTATACGTCAAGAATATAATTTCATATTTATACTTCGCTTGGGGGCATTGAGTGGACTTCACTGAGATATTATAAATTGGAATCATTTGTCGTCACAGATAAACTTGGTGATCAAAACACTTAGTCTCAAACAGTAATTATCTGTTGCAATGAGAAAATATCCAGTGTGTAATGAATTTTATTATTGAATTAGTTGAAGGATCGATGGGTACATTTTTTTGCCATTTAAATAGAGAGAATTAGAAGCTCCAAAATAACCTAAGCTAATATCAAGATTTTTAACCTGTTGAATATCGTCAATGTACAGAAATACTCTACCCTGTGTATGCAAACCACTAATGAAGGAAGCACGCTGTCAACAGTTTAAATATAGATATCTATTCCTTTAAGTTTACGATTTAATCAGGCCATTCCACTCAAACGCTTTACTAACAGATGATGCTTATGACAGTGAACGCTTTTTGCTTTCGGAGTTGCTTAGATTTCTAATCATGTCATTCGACGTACTCTTGTGAAAGCTTTGAATTGATTGATTGTTGGTAAACTGGAACAGTCAAACTTCTATCTCGCTCGCATATAACTACTAGTCAGAGATCCTTGTGCCTGATGAATAAACTCTAACTTTCCTGGTTGACATTAATATGCAATTCACTTTGCGAAACGAGTTCTCTTTTTTATCTAGTTTGGAATAGATAGCTTAGAAAGGCTCCATATGAATACACTCCGACGAAAGAGCCTTTCCTAAGACTCCTATAATTAGCGACCTGCTTTCCACTGAAGAAATCTTAATCGGAGCCACTTTCTGCTCGAAAATAACTATTTAATAGCTCTCGTGTTTAGGCTCCTTCCCTCCATCGGACACGTCTCTTTGTCTTCGAGGTCTTTCACTCTTGTTCACATAATATACGGTGGAAGACGCATGGAATTTCCACCGGAATTCTCAATGAGATTATTATTCTCGTCGCATTCTTCGCCTTTTGCCGAAACTTGTGTCCGTCGCATAATTTGGCGTATCTCTCGGTAGTTTCCGTGTTCTTCCCTTCACCCAGGCTGCAATCTGTCTGCTGGTCGCCAAATATAAGAATGGATTTGAAAAGCCTTACCCAAGCAGTGGTCGAATATACATAGTTTAAGGTTGGCTGGTAGGATGAAAAGTCCCTTCAATCGGTCTTTTTAAATCAATGGACTTGGAAACATGGACAATGGAAATTCCACATTCCAAACGTTTAATTCCCGTTAGTTTGATTTCATTCCATAGTAAAATCTTAGGGTAAAAAGTTAAGTGTTTCTGTCTGTATTGATTAGAGATGAATATTTCAAATGTATATCGTTAACTTGATTCGAGACAACGCATACGTATGCATACAGCATACAACTATAAAAACGTACTGAAACTTTTTCCTGAACAACGTCACGAAACACCACTCTCATCTCGCTCATCAATTTCTAATAAGTTCCTGTTAGAAGATTTCTATTCTTCGGGTTACCTCATCCCGGATGCTATAACGTTCTGATCATATAGTATTACGCATTCCAATTTCACTGAGTATTGTATTATAATTGAGGATACATTAATTGCCCTGGGGTATAAAATCCCCCCCTGGAATATCATTTATTCTGTTAAAAATAATAATTTTTACCGATTACTGATTGCCAAAAAAAATCCTAATTATTTTTGGATACCGCTTCTGAAATTGATTCGGAGGGAGGATTCTAGGAGTGTATGGGTACGTCAAAAAAAGGGTCATTAATTCATTCACGCGCAAATAACTGTTCTCACATTTGTATTCCGTATTATACGGTCATCACCCGCAATTTTGTGTCAGACCTTACTCCTGGAAGACGTTTGATATTTGCGTAGAGCACTATAATTCCTCTTCCGATTCTTTTCGATGCATTGAGTGGTTCCACTCCCATTTTCCTATTTTACGAGTCGCGCACCAGTTACCTTCAAACGGAGGCCGCAAAATGTCGACTGGATACGAACGAATTAGAACTGCTATGATAGCATAAGTTTTTTTGCAGGGGCCAGTACAGAACTGGGTACGAGAGCAATTAATGAAAATGGGAGAATTTCGAGTCCCATCAACCACGACCATCCAAAGGGAGTTAGTTGAGTGGGCGTTTGGTCGGTTCATCGCTCGTTCGGCCCTCCCAAGTCACCGCGGGCGTTTTAATGGGGTTGGGGAGTAATGAACGGGAGGAGGAAACGGGGGAGGAGTCGAAAGGGAGGACATACTGTATGTCTCTCCCCCGCGTCCGAAAAGATCCCCCAAAAGTATCCTCCCTCCACGATTGATTGGTATTACCACCCGCGTCCACCTTCATCCCCCACCATTGACCGTCGGCTTTCCCAAACCCCAATCCCTCCACCACCTCCACTCGCGCTTATTTTCAGCGAAGGCTTTCCAATCACGTTGGCGGCGGCTGCGAGGAGCGTGTCCCGCGGGCACGCGCACATGCGCTCGCTTCCCTCCCTCTCCATTCTCCATCCTTCCATTCCTCTTCCCCTCCTAGTCGACGGGGTGGGAGCGGTGTGGAAACGACGGGTCGAACAAGCGGTCGGGGGCGGGAAAGAGTGCGAGGAGGGCGGGGGGTTGGGCTGGAGGGAATGGGCGTGGTCTCACAGCGAGGGAGGAATCGGGTGAGTCTTCCCTCTTCTCTCCGATCAGTCACCTAGGGGCCCGTGGTGCCGAAACGGCGGCGATTTTGATTTTTCTTCGGCTCGCTGGTCGGTCTTCTTTTCTTCGGCCGTGCTGACCTATCGGGTACTGAAGTCGATTTAGTGCCATCGTTTGGAACGGGATTCGTCGATTGGACTTCATCTATCATTGAGAGTATGCTTCTTATTATTTCGATTAACGGGAGGGGACGCCATTGGGTATATTAACAAGCGCCAATTGACAACTTCAGCCGCGGGGGCAGTGAAGTTACATCTGATCATTTATTTGGTGTTTTCCTTTTGCTTTTCGCCCCGTGTCTAAATAAACACAAGGAACACCGTCATCTTCATATACGTTGGGTCGGCACCCCGCGGGTTAACACGATGCTATTAAGATCCTGTCATCATAATCTTGTTCTTCTCTCATCAGCCATCGTATTAGACCGGCTTTTCCAAGACGTGATTATCATTGAATTTGAAGAAAACTATGTACTCTCCTAAAATAAATCTTATTCGATCGTTAGTGTTGATTGATGGAATAGAATCATGGACCCTTGGAACGGGAAGCGTCATACCAAAAAATTACTAAGGTCCTTTGCTTCATTATCACCTAACTACATACAGTGTTAAACCATTACGAATCAATGTGCTCAGGGTTTGCAACAGCACTGGGTGTGGTTATCCAAAATAGAAATGAGTGAATAACGCCCTGAGGAAATCACGGGAATGCATAATTAAATACTGATATCAAAATCTCGGTACCCAGAAAGGTGCTAATTTATGAAGTATTAACTTCTTACAAAAAAATCCCCGAAATGGTGTTAGTATAAATCTTTTTCTGCTATAGTAGGTCGAGACTAAAAATTTAAAAAATACATTTAGATATATACCTACCCATTCAAAAAGTATAATATATGCGCAAAAAACGCTTAACTCAAGCGTTTTGGGAACAGGTTTTTTTCACATGGACTATCAGTGTCTATCCAAAACCTACCTTAAATGGTAGACTACCAATAAGAATTATAATACTAGGTGCGGATGGCGGTTATATACAGGTATGATTCAAGAACGAGGGCAATTGGCATCCATTCTTAAAACGGATATGCTACTTAAATACCCGACCGTGCTTTGCTCAAGTATTCTCGCGTCGTCGTAGTTAGGTACTGGAATCGGTTTTCATCCACAATATGCAGGAATGAGGCGGCGGTCAACGGACTTGGCCGCTAAACTATTCTAAAAGCGATTGATTTTCATGCTTAGTGCATCGGAACGTCTTAAATGCCCCTTTGATCTGGAAATCATTCTACGCAATGGGCATTCAAACATCGTCCTGAATAATAACAGATTGAGAGATCTCGTCAAATGAGTTCAGATGGGTAAAGCGGGTCGCTCGAACGTAGAAACTGATCGGCAGTGTGAAAGGGAGGGGGCGCTCAGCGTTCGGATCCATCACTTGGAATACGCAATTTATTCTTTGTTGGTCACTTGAAATTTGATGCCCGGACGTCGAAGAGTTTTTTAATACCGGATTTGTACCCTTAATTAGATTGCATTTACTGTTAGCAGTTAACTTTTGGTCGTATAATGAATGTTTCGCTGCAGTATTCTCGATTACATCTTTAACTTGAAAACGATTTTCTCTGAGCCGTCTTCTGTAATTTATTACCGACTCAGTTTGTTCTGAATTCTTCGAATCTTTTTGTAAAGGATTCGCAACCCAATTTTCCAGCATTTATTTAATGATTGAATTTATACTTACGGAGAAGCGTTTATTTAGCCTCTGAAGCTGACAAACAGATGGCAAGATGCCTTAGGAAATAGCTCTGATTAATTTTCTAATTCCCCTTTTGTCTCGGTAATTATATATTCCAATGCTACTAGCACTAATCGCCCTGATTTGTCGTCAAAACTGGAAAAATAATTTCATCCAATTCACGTGCATGGAGGCGGTCGTCTAATTGCTTTCCGTATGAAGAGTCGTTGCTTGCGGTCGCTCCAATCAATCACAATCAATAACATAAACATAGCCGCCCTAGCAAAGAACAGTGGGTCGCTATTTGGAAAAGCGTGGTGGAGAGGATAACTGTGGCAAATGAAGTGAGAGTAATAATTCAACCAATTATTTATGTAAGTTCCTATGAGAATAAAGGGAAAATTAATGTCATGCTTCATGTAAATGACAGAGTGAAAGTATTTGTATATGCTATTTAAGCTATAATGTAGGTAAGTCTTATGAATAGGTTTTACATTCGTAATATCCAATCCAGTGGAACATATTTTACTGATATCATCGGTCATTGTGAGATCTTTAGCTAAGGACGTGAGGACAGTGCTATTCCAGTGAGCAGCCTTATGCGTACCTGTGAGTTAATTGTCTCCTTGTGCTGTTGCATATCTACGTATTACGGAGATCATGCTTACTTAATTTACTTTTAATCGATTACTTAATTCTTATTTGGATATATACTGGCAAAGAAGAGGGAGCAATAGATAGTTTGCCTAGTATTAACATTCAAGGGAGAAGAAAGAGACAATCAGAATTCTCAAGAGACCAAAAGAATCCGACATTCTGAGGGTCTTCTTACTCATGCATTACCTCGCTCTACGGAGTTCACACTGATGGAGATAGCTCAGCTTAATGCTAATCAGCAAAGGCGTTCAGTTCATATCGAAAATATATTCGAAAGTCTTCGAAAAAATTCCTTCAATCCAGCCTATCTTCAGAATTGTTATGATTCACTTCTTAGGATTGGAGTACTATTTTACTTCCTAGGAAAAATGCAAGCGTTACATATATCCAAAATTCAAATATGTTCTGTCTTCTGTGCCTGTCCTAATTCATCTCCTATTTAATTTACTACCTTTCATTTCTTTATTCATATAATTGTCTTTCATTAATATTTGGCAATAAGGACTCTACTTTTTTTCGCTAGTTTCGGCCAAACGTTCCATGAGCGCTTCGGGAGTTTGAAGGGCAAATAATGTTTGCAATGAAATCACCTTTAGAGAAACTAACGTGGGCTAGCCTTACCTCCACGTTATCACATGATTAAATATTACCATTATGCAAAGAATTCACGCGTAGTTTAGACGAAACATTTTCTTTTCGCAAGTGTGCCCACCTTCTGCTCATTATTTCCCTAGAGAATGATGCTACGTGCGCGCGATTACGGGCGAGCGGGAAGCTCGATGACCATCCCACTCCCCCAACCTATCTCCCCCTTGCCAGGCATCGTGGAGAATGCAATGAAACCCCACCCCGCCCCAATCACTCACTGACGCGAGGCTCGTAGGGCTGGCGTGCGATGGTGCTCGCTCTTCAAGGGAGAGGAATAGTGCGGGGGTGGAGGAAAAGTGGGTGGGGGGGGTATAGGGATGTTCGGCGTGTGGGCGGTGTGAGGGGAGAGGGCGGTTGTTAGCGCGGAAGGAAGAGAGAGGCAGGGAGGTGGGATGGAGGAGAACGCACCTCGATCGACGCCCACAATCGTGCATCCCTATGCCATTTCCCCTTGAACCTTTACTACCGATGTTCCTCCGCCCCTTGTACTCACCTTGAGGAATTTCCGCTTCATCGGCCGTACACTCTCGCTTTCTCCCGCTTTGACTTAACCCATTGGAAATCCTTCCCTGTCAGTGTGGTCTGCCATCGTCTCGTCTTCAACATAATCATTTCCATCCGTCTTTAAACAATGGATCTTTCCTCCTCAAAGAATTCGGTCGTAGTTTGAAATATTTATGGTCGATCAAAAAAGCCAATTGATTTTAGGTGCCTGCTTAGGATATTATTTTGTCTTTAGTTATGTGCCAATGAAACCGATATCGTTTTATGACTGTTGATCAAAATGTCCGATAGTATATCGTTCTTAATTACCGAATTCCTTATTTATAAAAATAATTACATTAAATAAATATTTCATCTCTCCTGGATACGGAATGTGTTCTCTTTTAGCGGCTGATGGCATAATCGTCTATTTTTCTGGATCATAAGTTTCACCTACGCTTTTGTTGGCTTCTTTAGATTTCAGAATACAATGCTTAAATTACGTTTACACTGCTGTTTTCTTTGTTATTCTTTATTCTTCTTGTCTCTCAATCATACTGGTTTTTATTAAACCAGAAGATCCTCTACCTTTCTAATCCACAGAGTTTTGGGCCGAGGAAAAAAAATCACTGCAGAACTTTCCCTATGCTCTCTTTGAGTTGACATTGAATTGTTTGTCCCTGTTAGCAACTGAGTTGAAAGGAAATCTCGCTGAAGACATTCTTGTTTAAAAGAGTCTTCACCGACAGAGAAAATTGCTGACAGCAATTTTACTTTGTGATAGTTACCTCTAGCCAATCACTTTGATAATTGCTTTCGGTTTCTTTGTCCATTGTATGGGAACGGTTCGTGTGATGTAAGCGTATTAATTAATCATCCATGTTTTTCTGGTCTTCATATTTCTTACAACAATTTATTACTACCTACGCTCCGTATTTTTCTTTCAATCTACTCCGCTGCCTTTGCGTCTAGTAATTTGAAACTCTCCCTCCATTCCTTCCCACCTTTCTCTGCCACGGAATCCTCTAATTGAAATGTCGTGATTGGAAGGCAGAGAACCCAGAATTCCTACCCTTTCAAATAACTGTGTTTTGCCCAGTTCAGTTTTTGTTCTGTTTGAGACTTCCTGGAGAAAGAATTCCAGGAACATTATCTTTTTCATAATGAGCGTTTCAGCTTGTATACGCAATCCTGTCATGAAAAATAGATACTTCTGCTTTTATCATAGTCGTGATTTTATTCCGACCACTATAACCAGAAAATGTTAATTTAAAGCCAAATTACGATGTCGGGGAACAAATTTCTTCGACTCATTCACTGCTGAATAATTTCCTTCGATGAAATTCAATGTGAATAAGGTAGAAATTGATTTATTCGTAAGCATCAAATTGGATTTGTTCAGTCACTGTGGTATTTCAAAATATTTATTTATGATAGTCAAGCGTGTCAGTGATCATACCCTGGCTTTTAATAATTGTGGGATATACATCATTCGGTCATTAGAGGTCTTACACTACGTATATTAACACTCAATTGACGATCATAAATAATGGAAACTTTTCGGCCAGGAAATATCATATGTCATATCAAATGAAATATTCATTGGCATATTATTTGCTTATGCAAAGCAGATAAATTAGTACTTACTGCAAAAAAAAGTTTCTTAACCCTCTTTGACTAGAGATGCTTCTTATTTTTTTCGCATCTCGAACATTACTTCGGAGATGGTCACCTATCCTCAGTCGTGTTTGAAGTCACATTGTCATCAGTCTCCTGTCATTTAACTTGATTATATCTCCGGGTGACTGAATGCGCTATACACACCAAATTAATCCCTCCATATGAGGTCGCGGAGTTTATTACGAAAGCCCAACCCGAGAGCTCCGTCCGTTCTCCGGGAACACAATCGAATGACGGGGTCCTTAATTTGAGACCGGGGACGTTGCCCTCCACCCGGAACGGAAATAAAAACGAAGGAGCAGCATCCCCCTTAAACGTTCTCACTGGATCGATGCTGTTTTTTCGGGTCCGTGTGGGTTCCGAGTGGTGCCGATGGTATATACGGGAGCCGTCATCGTAATATCATTCGCCCCTCCCCACTGCCTCGTCCCAGAGTCCCTCTCAACCCCTCCCCATCCTGACCACCCCCCCTTCCTCTCTCCGAACTCCTCCGCCTCTCGCGTAGGTGTGTGACTCAGGCGCGCGTGGGATGCCGGGAAGGCGGAGGAAGAGAGAGCTCCTCGCGCTCCTTCGAAACCCCCTCCTCTGCCCCTTTATCCCCAGCTTGCGATGCGTAGGAAGCCACGCTTCGACGACGAAGATGATGTGTGTGTGTGTGTGTGTGCGTGCGCGAATGGAGGCGCGCCTGGGCGGTTCGGAAAGTCACAGCTCTCCTTCGCGGGACTGTTTCCGTCAGCCCCCCCCCCCGTTCCTTTATTTGGAGTCGACCCAATGAGCCCTCCTGAGGCGCCCGAGGGAAGACGGTATCGCCCGCCCCTTTTTCCAACCACCCTCCCGCACCCGATTGGGGTCCGCCCCGCGTCGCTTGCTTCGCGCGCCGAAAGAAAGCGGAGATGCCACCGCTCGCTCTCCCTCCCTTTCTCTCTCTCTCTCGCTCTTCCCCAACGCCCCTCCCACACCACCTCTCCTTCGACGGAGATCCGCGAAGGTACTTTGAGGGAGTGCGGAGGGAATCCATCACGTCATGCCTCCCCCTTGCAGTGGCGGCGGGGAGTGCATTGTGGGCGGACGCCGACGTCCTTCACTCCACGGTGATCGCGGAGATAGGTGCATAAATACCTGGATATATATGGCGAAGGAAAAGGAAAACGAAGACCGCCGCCGATGGTTTGATTACGGTATTCAAAATAGCAGCGCGGGGTGGTTTCTTTCCTCGGGATCTCTTTGCTTCGTTCTCGCTCCCTCATCACCGCGCGGAATGCAAGCGCAAGTCGTCATAATTTAATGCCTTTCCTCCATCCCAAAGTTTTGAATTAATTGCCGGATCGGTCTTACCCCAAACGCGTCGACAACAAGTTCTTCTCAGATTGATAATTACGAATTCTGTGCCTCTAAAATGATGGTGGTTTTGGGTATTACACGCTTTTGGATGACAGCATGGTAGCAATATTCTTCAGCACTCCGGGATATGAAGGCAACCGGTATTGATGCGGGACGGGCTGTGCCGCATAGATCGGCTGCGAGCCCACGCGATATCTATTACATAACTCGGCCTCGGTCGGCATAATTTTATCATTTCCGAGGCGCCGCGTCTAATTGACACGGAACCGCAGGTTTGTAAGCGCTCGAGGCTCGGTTTTCAATTTCGCGACGTCGCCTTGACTCGAATGAATGTCTCGCGAGGGCGTGAATTCGCACTCGACCAGCCGGCCGTTCCCTCTCGCCGACTCGCCTGTCCATCATCATGCCCCCCCTCCCCAATCGTTCCACCCGCGTGACGGATGGAGGCCGTTAGCCCGAGATTAGGGTAATTATTCAAAACTCCCCGGCTCTTCGAGATTTAAAGCATTCCCTCATTGCAGTCTCGGCTCATCAATCATAACAGAGATTGATGATGGCGAAAAATGACCACACACGAATTCGTTCCCATCGTCGCCCCGCTTCCTCCTCTCAACTCGAATTACGGCCACTTTGGCGAAGCGCCTGTAAAGGTGATATTTTTCATTATTCCATAATTCGTATTTCTCGTATCCTCCACATGCAATGATCGTCGTCGAACGGGATCTACTTTGTAAGGCAGCGATCGGAGAGAGGAGAGGGGAGGGAATTGGAATCGCCAATGAGGGTAGGGCGCCTCCAGGGAGTGCGGGGAATGGGAAGGAGTCGGAGGTAGCGCTATGAGAGGGAGAGGAGGTGCCGCGTGCTGGCGTTAGTGCCGCGCGTGGGCAGCTGGCGCTGCAGCCCCGGGGTGGATGCGTCGGTGGTTAGAAGACAGGGAAATGTCACAGCAGCATCCAGGCAATGAAATCGGGTCGCTTCTTTCAGCTGTTCTTGAAGAAGCCAGTACCCACTACGCGTCAGCGTGGGATAACGGCACAGTATGCCGCATTTAGAACTTAGAACTTCAGAATTTTAGCCGCTGCCTTTGAATTAAAGCGTTGAATTTTGAAGGACAGTCAACTTTGTACGCGGCACCATTGTTTCCCTGATTTTAGCTCTTTTAATTTTTAAATCAGTTAAATTTAGCAGGTTATGCAGTGAACTGAAGTACGCCATAACGTATCAGACTAATCGCTTAACTAATTTTCGAGCGAAATACGGCATATCACGAGCAAAATCAACGTGAATAAAGTATGAACGACGATCGGGAAGTGCACTTAGTTGGCTATGCTTTGTAATCATGGGCTTTGATTTTCATAAACGCCAGCCAACGCTAATACTAGGTTAGCTTATCAAACCATCAAGCACCTTCCAACAATTTCACAGTTCCTTTGCACCTCTTGGAAGAAGCTTTGTTTTGTACAAGTGCTGCCGCGACCCCTTCCTCCATCTTCCTTTTCCCTCTGGCACCATCCTCTCCCGAGGAACGTGGCCGCTGCCTTTGAATGGTCCTCGCCCCCAGAGAGGCGCCAAGAGATCAACTTTTCATCCCCGACCGTGCCCGCCTTCCGTCATCCACGGCCCTCAGGCTATCCTCTTGGGACCATCCATCCTCCGCCCGAGAACTCACCTTCCCCTTCCCGTGGAGGGTGGGGCAAGAAGGGGAAGTTGGGAAAGAAAGGCGGGTACTGGGAAGTCGACCTCCCGTCGAAATCCATTCCCTGCTTCGCCTCTCTCTTTAGTTTTTATTTCGTTTCATTTATTGTCTCATCGTCGCTCCGGCTCTGCCCCGGCATTCACGCCGCCCCTCTCCTCAGCTTCCAGGGCAGTCTTCCAGGGCATCGAGTTCCGCTCAGCGGCAAGACGTCTTTACCTCATTTATACGACGGTGCGAAATGGCGAATGATTAATTAAATGTCTCGCGGCATTATTCGATTAAAATGTCGGGCCGCGATGTGCTTACGTACATGATCCGCAGGTGATGTGTAGCCATGCAAAAAAGAGCACTATGAAAGCATCGAGCACCTATCAATGTCTTTAAGACCATATAATTGACAAGGAACCGTGGAAGGGAGGATAGAAACTCATGCGTGCAGTAAAAATGCCATCAACTCTCTCATGTCTGTTGTTACGATGTGCGATACTAAATGCTATTTCGTCCACCTCCGTCGACGTTTTAGCGATATTCAATGAACATCTCATACCGGCGTGCGAGAGTGTGTGTAAAGAGGGATGTCGAAGAGTGGGTGTCCCAGTGGTGTGGGGGAAGGAGGAGAGTGGTTGCAAACACGGTATTGGGGTACGGGAGGGAGGGTGGTGTGTCCCCTCTCTTGGAGGCGTCGTGGGCGGGCTAGTAACGGCGGTGGCGGCAAAGGCGCTTTTTCCTTTCTTCTTTCCTCTTCCCCGCTTCCCCTGTCCCTTCCCACCTCGGACCTCGGCATGCCCGCCCGTTTGCTCATTTCACCCGGGGCCCCAGTGATGGGCGGCGGCGTTTGGCCCCCTCGTTGGCGCCCCTTGCGAGGAGTCTCTCGGCATTACTCCCCTCCCCGCCTTGTACTTTTCTCGCCTCGCGTGTCACAGGAGTTGTCGCACTCGAATTTTACAACTCCTTCTCGCCCACCCAGTGCTCTCACCTCTTTCAGAGGGCTCGGGATGGTACGGTGCAAAATTTTCTGGCTTCCTACCCAGAGAGCCCGGGTTAGAATCTCGGAGTTGGCTGAATTTTTCACTGGTATCTCGATCTCTGCTTAGGGTGTTATGTGAAGAGCGCTTATTGTGGAGTACACCTATTCATGGGATGAGATGTTGAACTGTGGGACCCTTACTGCATTTCGTTATAAGTAGGTGAGTGTCGACGCCGGGTTTTCCCACGCCAGGAATTCCCTTAATTTCCTACCCCTACCAAATCACATCTATCCCTAAACTACCACATTTATCCCTAATTGCGCAAATTACGTCATATGTCGGTCGCCTCCCTTGCATAACCCTTTCACACGCGGATACCCTTTTTTTCAATCGACTACCGACCGCTCGGTCCGAGCGGCTAAACGGTGTGCCGGCAGGTTTAAGTCACTGGTTCGAGTTGGCTTCGGGTCGGCGAGTATTTCTTCTGGTGTAGTAACGCCGTTGTTCTTCAGTGATTCGAGCTAATGCAGGGATAATGCCAGTTTTTTTAGTCGACAATCCAATTAGTGTTATAAGCTCGTTCGTCGAATGGCAAAGATGTGTTTGAAAAGGAATCAGCTTTATCTGACAGACCGCCAGTCTGGTCCTCACCTTGATTTGCCTTTCATCGGATCTTTCGCGAAGATACCTCTTTCGCCATTTTCCCATGTAACTTGATCCTCCAAGTCAATGCAACATTCTGTTTTCAATCCGTCAAATATGAACCAATTTTAATTTTCTAAGTAAATTGTGCGCAATATTTTGAGGAGAGTTGGACGCTGAGTTCCGCTGAATCGCTGGATTCCGTCTGGCGTGTCGTAGTTAAGTATTTAACGGCTGAGACACTGGACCACATCGATTGGAAATCAGGCGGTGATGATGATGCCATCGGCATATAAAGCATAAGGTCTTCAGGAGCATTCACTTGTTCTTCTGTCGGTAAACCGTGGTATTTTCACGTAAAATAGTTTTAAAAATAGAATAAAATATAAACAAAATTTTCTTTTTCGTTCATGATGTTCTTTTTACAGTTGATTTTTATCCCTAACGCCAGATAATTTCATCGACTTTCATATGAAACCTTTCCCGCGTCAAATCATTTTAATTATCGGATCAAACTAATCATACCTTCTTGGCCATGGTACTACGGTAGTACTATGTTCTTCACCATTGTCGTATCATTTAGGCACTCTTCGGAATGCAAGAATAGCTTCCACTGATCGTCATCCGGCTCATAATTTGGGGAAAATAATGCGTAGCATTGGTCTAATTGCCAAGGTTTAACATTTAAGAAGGTAAGATAGACTAATCGATGAGTCGTATTATCATTGTCGATGGCATTCTAGTCTCCCTAAGTATAAATCTCTATCCAGTGATCTTCGGAATGGTGAGTGTGGATGTGCCCAAAATATTGGTCTACAGACAAAAGCGATTTGTAAAGCGGCCGAATGTAATGATTATCTTTCGTCATTTCGATCAGGGGACATTCGGTTTGAAGCCGTACATTTAGCATTAGTTTCCGATGACGGTCGTCACACTCTCTCCACGCCCTCCAAAGAATGTTCAGGTTTTTTCCCATTTGCCCTCGACTAAAAGTGGTCCGGTGTCACCAGAAAGTTATCTTTTGAATTTACGTCCGCATCATTTTTTCACGTCCGAAAGTCTTTTAAACCATGTTGTGAATCTTGGCTTAATCTCGTTCTAATATTTTATGAATGGTCTTCTTGGTGGTCAAACTTTGTGCCTGGATTCTTACTGTTGATGTTATTATTGGATAAAATAAGTGTTCAAAATCTCTCTTGAAAATATTAGTTTAAATGACGTAACCACTTCGATTTGCTGAACTTCGCTCTTCACTTCCCATGTTTTTTTCTTATTACAGAGCCATATAATTTGGGCCTTACAGCTTTGTTTCTGTCGTTTTTGTAGAGAAAGAGATACCTTGGCGAGAGACACTTCGTTTTTTTTTCTGCTGGATTTTCTCGAGCACCTTGGCAATCAGTCCCTCCTCCCAAGGTAATTCTCTTGACCGGAAAGATTTTTTGGAACCCATGACGTTGCCGGTTTAACATCTCAAGACTCATCCTCAGAGGAAGATGAGATATTGAAATGGCAACGCCGGAATTCCGTGGAAGGTGAATCAGGCTTCCTTTTGAGGAGTGTAACCCGTCGGATTTAATTCCATATAGGGAGTATCTTGTTTAAATTCGTCATATATTAATGAAAGTTGTGATGAATGAACTTGTTGTTTTTCGACTCTCTATCATGGAAACCGCTCTTTTGCTCACCTGTGCTTTGAAGATTCGAATGTTTATTACCTCTCTCCGACATAGCAGCAAGCAGAATATGCCCGTAATGGATTATCTCTGGAGGTTTTGTGATTGAAGATAAAACATTTTTTTAGTCAAAAGCTATCCAGTGTGTAGTAGTTTACGGCCTGAATGGACATAGCGAACACCAAAATTGAAGCTACTAATGTTTCAAAAATCCTTCCCCTCGGCTTCGCAAAAGTAAATTAAAATAGTCGTGAGTATTTGTCAATTATGACATGAATTTAAATGTCTAAAAATATAATGCAAGGGTCATTCATGAAGTCGTTTAAGGCTTGTTTCATTAACTTTCTCTTCTTAAACGAAATTTTAAAACTCTGCCTATTCTTCCTTTTAAATAAATTACAGTCTTCGGGGTCTTTTGACTGTTTCGGGAAGTTACAGAGGGGTCGTGAACCTCCTGTTTCTCACTCTCCCTCTCTCTTTCGGACTCTCTTTCCTCCGGTTCACCCAACATTTCACGTACACCCGAAGGATTTTGAAGCATCTTTTCCACTTCATCAGATAACACTCAACCATATTGGCTTAATATATCCTTCCCGCCGCGAGAGGGCTACGCTGAAAGAGATAGGTACGGTTGGGCTGAAATTCGCCCAGGTACGGCGGCGAGATGATAGGTGGGCGGAGGAGGGATTAATCACAAGTTTTGGAAGAGCTTAAATGGCTTCCCTCGAACACCTGCAAGTAATGGGTTTCGGAAAAATCACGTATCCCAGTTGGCACGACCGTGCTCTTGAACTCTGGCGGTGGAGGAATCATGGCCCATCGAGGGGCAAGCACCATTTGGCTGCGTTCTGCGGCCCCCGACGCCTGGCCGTCGCGCCCCCGTCTGCGCAGCCAACCCGTTTCCCTCGATGACTGCGCGATGCTTCTCTTCTTCGGCTTCGGTGGGTACTTTTCTCTCCTCAAGTCTGTCAGTCCCGCCTTTATTTTCCTCCTTCCTTGCGTGTGATGGATACGACAATGAACAACCAGTGTCCATCTCCTGCACCGCTTGGCGAAGTTTACTATCTCCCGCGCTCCTCTTCGTTAAAGCCGTAAACTTTTTGTTTTGGGACACAAAGAAAGAGATCGTTTTTGTATCTGGAAATTGAGTTCCCTTGCAACAAGTTACGCACGACTGTCAGATGTTCTTCTTGGGGTGATCCTTCGAGTCAGTATCCTTTTTTCAGCCTTGCTGGTTTATTTTTGTATTTGTTGAAATGCAGGACATTGTTACTGTTTGTTATGGACTGTACAGGCATCTGTCATTTTTTTGATTTAAAATGACCGCTAGAGTATAAATACGACGAGAACCATACTCCTTATTTTTTCCGTGGAACAGAATTAGGAGAAAACCGTGTTTGATATTTTCAGAATTTCTTTGTTTTTGCCGACACATCGCATTTAATATGATGGAGGTTTTACTTCGGTTCGAGACTCCAGAAATGTTTCGAATCCAAAATGTAGCGTGGACTCGTGCAATAGAACTGGTTGACGACGAGGACGCGAAAGTTATGCGGAAGATCTTAATGTGCAGATTGATATGACGCAAACTTGCTGCTTTTAATTAAGGGGCGAGATATTTATTCATGAATGAGAGGAAGTGCAGTGGATCTCCAGTAATCAATCATGCCGAATAACGCCGCCACCCGTCCAGGTGGCGTCCCGCGGGCTATGATGTAGGGGAATCATATGCGATGATAATAATATGGTTTCCGTCCACTGGGTGTCGGGGATTTCGCACGAAATCTTCCATTTTTCCAAGCCGCTCTTCATTTCCCTCACTCTCATCGCACTTGAGAAAGGGCGCATGAAGCCCCCCTCCCCTTCCTCCTCAGGGACGTCATCGTGTTAGTTCGCGGTTGTTATTCTGGAATTGAAATGACTCTACTCATGGAATATGAATAAGGTATCTTACTTGTTATGCACGTGCGAGAGTACTTGTTGAAATACGCCCTTAAATGAATGCCAGTAGCTATGGAAAGTACAGTGTGAAAACAACAATCATTAACTCGAGGATGGATTGGGGCAGGTTAGTAGGTGTGGCCAACTAGTTAATTGGCCGCGAAGCGCATAACAGCGGCGTCGAGGTTGTTTCATCCCCTATGACGCCCACCGTTCCCTAGTTAAGTATCTAAACCGGAAAAATCGCAAATGCTTAACGGGGCAAGGTTGGTAGTATTCAAGGGTGGTCCATGGATTGGAACGAGGGCCCGTTCGATGGGAGAGAAAGCTGAGAAATGTCCGCATACACTTTTGTTTGGCCCGGGAGGAAATCCATGGTTAAGATGAATAGCAACCTGCTTGCATATCCTCATATTCCACAGGTGTAAACGTGTTCGTATTCTATCATTTAAGGAAGTTTTTCGATGAGAACAGACTATACGATGGTTTGACGATACATCCTTGCATATCCTCTCAATACCCAATTTACATCCAACCATACGACAAAACCCTCTTCAATTCCGGATACCTGCTTCCTCCCTTCATTCCGTCCAACATCCCTATTCTAAGCCTACCCCTTTCTAGTTTGCCTGACATTTTCCTCTCTATCGCAGTCTTCAACATCCCTTCGCCAATCTAAACGCTCTGCATATAATGTCCTGCCTCCCTGGGATTTCTTCCAACAATCCCCTCTTTTCCCCCACCTAGCCTACAACTTCCTTGTTTGTTTTCCTTAATGTCTAAACCTTTTCCTCCCTTCTCTACACACACATTTCCAAAACCTCTAATCTACACCTATCGTCATGCTTCAAAGAATTTTACGTCATGTTTCCGCGTCGTATAAAACAACGCTCTTTATCAAAGTTTGTGAATGAGTAGCTAGTCCTAATGTTTGAAAGGAAAATATTTTCCGAGTTGATATCAAACGTGGAATTCCTTCTGAATATCATGGGAATTATTTAACTGGAAAATGACGGGAACGTCAAAGATCTAAGCAGGCAACCTAAGGAGCAGTTAAATTACGAGTTTAGGCTTGGACTTCTAAAGAATGAAAGTCTTATTTTTTTCTTCTCATCAATACTGTCTCTCGATCGAATCTAATTTTATTTCTCGAGTGGAATGGGTAATTTTTCTTCTTGGAACCATATATTTTGCGTAATGTGTCGTGATGAATGGTTCATTAATTAAATGGTCAATTTATGCTCCATTCTCAGCTTTTCCCTCTTCATCGTAGAATATTTTGATGAGTGACCTTTATAATAATAATGATAAAGGAGTGATGATGAAGAGTTTCTATTCACTTCTACGAATTGGTTACAGTTTCGAGAGAAGGGGAGAAAGGAGAAGGAGGAACGCGAGATTCCCAGGGCCATACGCACATCGCTCCAGGGCCCTTTTACTGTGGGCGGAGGAATGGAACGGGTAGGGACTGGGAGAGAGTGCATTGTGATAAGAAGACGACCTGCCGTTGAGGAGGAGGGCCGCTTGATTGAAATAAGGGTTCGGATCTAGAGGGGACAATGGCTTGGGGAGGAGGAAGAGGAGAAGATCGGCTTTTGTGTGGGGGACCTGGGAAGCGGGCGAGTTGAGAGAATTAGTTGAACGGGTGGATGATGGGATGGGGAAATTAAATAGAAAATAGAGAGGGTTTCCTGGAGGGGTTTCGGATTGGGGTGGGTTGGAGGGAAGTTGCATGGGAGGTGGACAGGGAAGGAATGCGATGGTATGGTGAGCGGGAGGAGGGGGTGTAGGGGATGGCAAGGGGGGGATTCAGGGGAGCTCACGTTTTCAATCACGGCTCGTTTGTTGCCCAGGACAAAGGTGACCAATCAAAAAGGGGATGGCGACGACGGCGGGGGTGGAAGGTGGCGCGAAGGTGGTCGAACGGGATATCACTGAGCACTCGGAATACCTACTTCAAATCGTTTTCTTTAAATCTTCTTCCATTTACCCTCGAATCGACGCGAAAACCTTGGGGGACGTGGGTCGAACCAGTTGGTGTCAGCTCGACTCAATGGATAAGTTGGAGGGAGATTCAATATTCCTGAATGATTTGAGGCTCTTCAATTTTTCTGGCAGTTAATTGATTCATTGAAGTCCCCGATGGTAGAGGCCATGTTTCCCTGACGCATTTAAAGATTCAGTGTTTTTTTAAGTTCCAATAGTTTTGATTTTAGTGTTGAAAGTCGAAAAAAGAGAAGTACCCTTGTTGTTTCCGTGCGAAATGAAAATTGTAACGCATTAGGTAATATTATTTTTACGTTTTCAGCTGTAATTTCCACGGTATCTGTGTAAATAACGTGACTTGGAAATACGGCCATTTGGTGAACATGCCCATAAAATATAAAATCCAATTATCTTCGATATTGATTTTATTTACGTGATATGATTTATAGGTGTGGTAATCCAGTGGGTTAAAACGTTGGACGACTGACCGGATGGCCTGGGTTCGGTTTCTGCGGACGACTAGGGACATCCTCAGCTTCTTCCAAGCTGTGAGATTTTTCGAGCGCCAGATCTTCCTGGGAAATCATAGGTGGTACAGGGAAAGCAACTGGCTCTTCACCTTGATGTGTGAATTTCACTGGCCGTTGGGCTTAATACTAGGTTAACTCTACCCTCACCTATGAAAACGACCTTCGGCTTGACAACTGCGATTTTTTGTTTTGTTAATATGATTTATGGAACATCCATGACACTCGATGGCCCTCAATTCATCACTACGCTGTAAAACTGCTAACAAAATCGGATAATCCTTTTTAAAAGCCTTGGAAGTGATATTTCACTCGGAGTAACAGTTTTCATTTTAACCCAATCCTGAGGAAGCGTGCATAATAACACGATGGGACATACTGTCAAGCTGATTTAAATAAATTTTAGAAATCAAGGGAGATTTGAGCACCCAAAATTTATCATTTTTAAGTCAAAAGTGGGTGGCACTCCCTTACGGCTTTCCCTTCTCTATCTTCCATCATTCTTGCTGTGGTAAGATATTCTTCTGATCAAAGCCATCCCTCCACCATCCACCATCGTCATCTAATCAACTTGGTTCGCTCTTGTTCAAGGTGGTATTTTTTTAGGGCGAAGAGGGGAACGTTCACTCGAAGAAGGAAATTAAAAGATAATGCCAAACCCGCGCTATATCAGGGAAGTTTCATTCTTAGTTCCGCGGGGGATCCAATCTCGCCGGCATTCATTAGGCCAGGAGACAAAAAAGTAGGGGGCAGCTGAACGTTGGAAACATAGAATCCTTTCTTGATTGCCCGGAATGGTCACGAGTCTTCACCGCGTGATAAATTCAGAATATCTTATGTCGTGTGAAAGTGTAATAGGCTTTCATCCCTCCATTTCTTTGAAAGAAAGTTAGACCCTGTGATTTCTATTCTTTTTCTCAAGCCGGATTGGGGAAACTTTGAGACTTTAGTTACCACCTCTTCCATAGTTTTATTTTGGACCACGACTCATAATTGACTTAAAATTCCAGCCCAATTATAGAAGTCCCGGTACGAAAAAGGTTACCTTAGCGTACTGTTGAGGACTATATAAATATTGAAAGTAATAAGACCGTGGAGCATTTCCAAATCCTGAGCCACCATTCAGACCGGTTCGGGTACGGACGTCCAACGATTTCCGTCCTTTATTAATTTCATCCGGTTTGTTGCATTCCCGTTTTCTTTTGCGTTCCGTCTCCTCATCACATGTGCGACAGCCCTCTCAACGCATCCCCTTCGAGTGCACATGCATGATCCGAGCGTAACGAGTGATTCCATATGGAGGGGGGCGCGTAGGAAGAGGTGGGACGACGGACAAGGAATGCGAGAGAAGAGGAGGAGGAAAGAGCCCGCTTGCTCTCAGTCCGGAGCGGTTTTCCCCGGGGTAGGCACCGGAGACGGCGCGCGGATGCTTCGTGGAGATGGTATCAGGAGGAGGAAGGCGGGCGGGTGGCCGAGAGTCACGAGATGCCTCGATCCAACAGCGCTCGGGGCGGATTCGAGGAATGTCGACCCCCTTATTATTTTCGTTCGCATGTTACCACGCACGGGTCGAACAGAATATTTTTCGAATGCCGATTTAACACTTGGGTTGTTTGCCGTTGTACGAGCTCGTGTTCTCTTTCCTTTTTTACTCCCGCTCCTCATCTTACACGCGCGCTCTTTCTTCTTTTGGATTCCCTCACGCTTGCGTCATGCTTCATTTATATCCGCGTGGATAAATTCAGTAATTTATCGTGAGGGTTTACACTTGACGGTAACGATGGGGTTCTAATCATGGATGGAAATTGGAGAAACGTCGGGAAAGCAAATGTAAGTTTAATCGCATTGCAGACTGGGTTCAGCTTAATATGCGCTCGTTGAAATGACCGTATTTTGTTGCTTCCTTGTGTGGCCGTAGTTGGCACCAGGCATTGAGTTCGCTTCGAAGTGATTCTTATAAATGACAGTTGAGCGCGAGAAAAGAAAAACGGAAGAGAAGAAGTAAACGGGAAGACTTAGAAGGAAGGATTATTCAGGGGAACATCAAACGTCACTGAATGGGGTGTGGTGTACTTAATATTTTGAGGATTTGGTATGTAATTCCGTTCGTTCTCGTAAAATGCGTTTGTTCGACGTCGTGAAATGTCGTCCTGGAACTGCTACTTCGGACCAATTTGTGCTGGTGCACCGAGCGTGAGGGCGGGGCAATCCCCCACAACAAGGGATGCCCCACCCGGCCGTCCCCTCTCCCTTCAGGGGTGAGGGGACGGTCAAAGGGTGGAGATGGGGCCACCACTGCGTGGCTCTCTCCGGCGTCCTCTCGGTCATACTATGGAACGATGGGCCTCCTGTAGCTGTCAATCTTCTCCCCCCGTGACTCGGCGGAAGACGTTTCCAGAGGTTGCCTAAACTGTGCCCTTTCTCCTTGCTCGCTGCTTCTGATCTTGCTTACTGTTTCAAATTTCGCCTCAGGACTGCAAGAAATGAAAATTTTCTCCATCGCCCCCGCCTAGCTTTGCATCATTAATTTGTTTGTTTAAATTTTATTTCTTATTTGTATAAAGGTTAAAAAGAGGTGGTGTTGTGAGGTCTGGTGAACAGCTCAGCCAAAGATCGAGGGATTTAACCTGGCAACTATGACGCCTATTACCTACGTTGATGACACATGGAATTTACTCAAGGCGCGAAATATCCGACACATAATTTAAGCTGATCATCCTCCGGCCACGTTCCAGGTTTTCTTATTATTCCAGTTTAATGCCCATAAACCGTTCTGCTTTTGTAAATCAGATGAATTCTCATGCGTAACAGGATTTTTCTTAACGTCTGAACTTAGCTCTCTATTCACACTGTTCGTCTCCCTCTTTCCTCGTCTCTCGGTGTCCTCCCACATCCCTTGCCCTCACCGCCTCTTTCCTTCCCCCACGTCAAACCATTTCGGAAGCTACTCGTAGCCCATGTCTTCCATCGGCTACCTTCGGATGCACCTCCAGATTCGTCTTATGTCAAAGCCATCTACATCTCTCTGTCTTTTCCACCCCAACTTCAATAAACCTTCATACCACGACCATCTCCCAACACGTCTTGTTTTTAAGTAAGTCCTCATTTCTCTCTCTGCCCATCTTCCCATCATGAGTTTGCCGGGGATCTGGCGATATGAACGACAGCCTTTACCTATGTATCTATCCCGCAAATAAAGCACTGAATGAAAGCCACAGGAATAAAAATTATTCTTGAAAGTTTAGAGTCAATTTCAGTATCTCATTCTTCTGCAGGTTGCAGCTGTTCGTCCGTACTTGTCAGAATTTCCTTATGTTTGTTCATACCTTGACTTACCTTTTTCGCATCAATGACTTTATCATTTGAAAATAGGAATTTTGAATCTCGAGTGGAGAAAATATATTATTTACGGTCCAAAGTTTCATATGCATAAATTATTCATGTGGGCAACTGGCATTGATTGTATAAACGCGAGGAGTGATGAAATACCTCACTTTCGCAATTACTGAAGTATATTCATCATAACTAAAACAGAATTTTCTCTTGTGATGATTCTCAAACTTCGGTTTGTCCTATTTTGAAACAAGGTGAATAATTATACTTATTTCCTTACACCCTTCAGCGACGTCTTTTTTTGTAATGAATCGTTGATTTTTTTGTTGTATTTTATCCGCATTATCACAGTGAAAGAACGAATAATTGCGTATTCATAAAGTTATTATTTCAGGTTATAAAGTTATTATTCGATTCTCTAGCATGATTCATTCCCATCACAGTAATACATTTAGAAAATGGGGCGTTAAAAGAAGAGTAACCTGTGTGATGGGTAGTTTTACATTTAGGACTATTTGATTGACATTCTTACTTCACTTTATAAGACAACATTTTTTCCATCTACCACTGCCTTTTAACATTGACGCAGTAACAGCAAACCACTATCTAACATAGAGCATATCTGTGATTAATTTTTTTCTGCACTTCAAATGTAACTGGCTATTAAAAGCGTTGCGCATTTTGTAGCTAAAATGCACTCATTGTTGTGAGACTTTAGAAGGGACACTTTTGTCAAACCTAAAAGTGTTGTTCATTATTTCCATACGATCGCTTTTCCATTTTTGAGCTGAAGTCAAACATTCCTCTTATCTACAAAGCTTAGCTTTTACAGTTTGAAGCACTTTGGCTGTCTCTTCGAAAGATGCTGGCATGTGTTGACTTTCGGCTTTATTTTCTCCTCTTGATTGTGCGCGCGTTGTTTGTGTGCTGTTGAGCGGACGGTCCCGAGAGTGCGTCATTCTCTATCTTTGCCTCCTCACGTTCTAGGAGTAGAATGCCTCTATCCGCGACCTCCTCTTGCCCACCTGTATATTTCCACGGAGAAAACAAAAAAACTGTATTTTTTCCTTTGCCCTCCAGTAATCCACTGACAGTTGTCAATTTTTTCCTTTTCCGTGATGACATTTTCTCCATCTTAAATTTCAATCATTTTCTTCGTGCACATTTTTAGCATTGATATTTCGAAGGTCTTCCAAATATCGCAAGGTACTCTTGTTTTTATTCACTCCATTTATGTTTATAGGATTTATCCCAAGTAATTGCGCAGGTGAATACATTTTTTCTGTTTGCACTGTCGTAATTTATCCAGGCATTTCCAATACAGTTATCGAGGAAAAATATCTAGCCTCCACTATTATTTTTCTGTCGACATATTACTGCTGTTGCTCATGTCAAGGCTCCAGTACTCCAGTTGGAAAACTTGGAGCAGTCAAAATGTTTATCCTTTAACCTCTACAATAGCCTTTATTCAATCATGTTCAGTGGTTCGAGGAAAAAACTCCTACATCACGTTCCGCATCGGAGATATATTAACTTCGCTTTTCACGCTCTCTTGATCTCTGGGATTTTTCGGAAGGCCTCCTCCCTTACGGCATCGCGTAATCTACCTGCGGTAGACAACCAGTCCATGCAAAAACTCTCAGAGAACTCATACGGTCCTGGTACTTCGTTTAATCAACGCCCGCTTTTTACCCGGTCGGTTCAAAGACACTCCCCGAAATTCGTTCTCGGCACTGCCCATATTTTGAAACGTGGAGTGGGTTTTCGTTGTTTCCCCGCATTTTAGAGATTTGAAAATGTTCGTTTGGACCTCCAATCGCGCGAATTGCCGCTCTCGTCGACCGCAGGGCAGCACGAACTCTCCTCCTCCTCCTCTCCCATCCCGGTTCGGAAGATGGTCCAAACACGTCTCCGGAGGAAGGGAGTGGAAAGAATGCTTGCTCTCGTCCATCCCGCTATCTGCCTCTCTCTCCTTTTGGCGATTTCTCCTTCCCCCTGATGAGCCTAATTACCGGGGTCCCTTGAGAGATAGGGAGGCGTGAGCGAGCGTGGCTATGTGGGAGGTAAAGCGGGTGTGGAGTCAGGGATTTTCGAGTCGTGCGGGATGAGTTCCTCGGATGTGAAACAGTTGGTTACGTTCGCCGTACCTTTTTTTATACGTTCAACTCAAGGGCGAGAGTTGTTTTCCCCCTGCGCGAGAACCGCCCATCATCGTTCCAGCAATCCTTTTTTTCTTATAATATGGCACGCTCGAAAAATAGATCATATCTTAGAACTTGGTTTTAAGGACACTCGCGTTAACTCTTTAAGATCGAGCATCGCATGGTCGAGAGAAGGAATCGGTTTTTCCTAGCTTATATCAGACAACTGACGTTTCGTATATGTAATTTTAGTATTAAATATCAAACTAGGAGTTTTCAATTTTCAACCAACTTTGACTTATTATTTCATGCATTACCTGACACTAAACGCACACGCTAAATTCTACGAATATTAAATATTTTGGTGAATATCCATGGAAATATATTAATTAAAATTCGTAGAGGAAAATAAAAATATTGGATTTATACTTTTATAAGAAGCCATCAGACTAAGTAAACTTGGTAAGAAAACCTGTCTGGGTCGAAGTTATACAGGTTATTCCATTTATGTGCATTGTCGATTCTGGCAATGTAGTCTGTAATCAAAATTGGTGGATACCGTCACAAGAGACCCCTAAATTCGGATATTTACCCCTCTGGCGATTTTTTTCTTCGGGAATTAATTAATTTTGTTACTTTGCTGTCACCACATCTATACAGTTAATATCGTTTTTTTCGCCACTGGCTCTTAATAAAATTTTGGTATTGAATTTTTCGAAGTTATAGAGTATTGAATTCCGGTTGATTTTTTAAATTTGTGCTCTCATTTACAGGGGAAAGAGGTCTCGAGGACTAAGCGTATTCTTATCTCTCTACTTACAGTATGCATTGGAACCAACGGCAGGATGTCAGTACCGTCCAACCGGGAGCATCACTATCGAAATCTGAGGGATAGATACACAAACTGCACCTACGTCGATGGAAACCTCGAATTAACGTGGCTCCAGGATGAAGATTTAGACCTAACCTTCCTCCAATACATTCGGGAAGTCACCGGATATGTGCTGATCTCTCACGTGGACGTCCGCAGGATAGTGCTCCCCCGGCTGCAAATAATCCGCGGAAGGACACTCTTCAAACTCAGCGTGCACGACGAAGAATTCGCACTCCTTGCCACCCTTTCCAAAATGCACAACCTGGAACTGCCGGCTCTCAGAGGTGGGTCTCGATCTCTCTCTATCCCTTTACATTCTCAAAAGGTTTACACAAGGAGGCTGGACCATGTAGTCTTTCAATAGACTGATTACCTGGACTATCTCAATCCCCCACGGCATGTCATCACGTTAGCCATATTACCTTCTGTGGGGCTCGACAACGGGATACGACTGGTTTTAGTAGATATATTTTGCTGTATCACCAATGGCAGTGACAATAATGTGTATAAAATAAGTATAGCCATATTCAAGTGACGTCATTAATGTGGTTTACAAGAAACACATGAAAATTTTCCCTCTGAAAATCCTACTAACTAGTCCTATTGGGGATTGCTAGTTGAAATGCCTTTTTGAAATTATATGAATATTTACACTCATATCCATAGTTTTATACAAGAATCCCAATCTATGTATAGATCAAAGCCTACTTAAATTCATCGACTAATTCCTAATGATCTTATCTTGTTTTATTAGATATTCTTCAAGGGAGTGTTGGACTTCTTAACAACTACAACTTATGCCACGTGAAGACCATTAACTGGGAGGAAATAATCACTGGTCCAAATGCCAAGAAGATATATGTGTACAACTTCACAAACCCTGAAAGGGAATGTCCTCCTTGTCATCATTCATGTGAGAAGGGTTGTTGGGGTGAGGGTCTGGAAAACTGCCAGCAATTTTCCAAAATCAACTGCAGTCCTCAGTGTTATCAAGGGAGATGTTTTGGAGCAAACCCTCGAGAATGTTGCCATCTCTTCTGTGCTGGAGGATGCACGGGCCCAAAACAGAGTGACTGCCTGGTGAGTACTTAAATGTTGCATATATCTTATAAGCAGCTAACTCCCTTTATGCTAGTGGCATTAATTCACCCAAACAACCCTTTGATCTCTTTGATGAGGTAAAGAAAGTATCTCACTTATGTTTACCTGTGTTTTTTGATTCAATGTGCCATAAATGTCTTTTGCAGGCATGTCGAAATTTTTATGATGATGGTGTCTGCAAGCAAGAATGCCCAGCAATGCAAAGGTACAACCCAACAAAATATTCATGGGAAACGAATCCCGATGGAAAGTATGCCTATGGAGCAACATGTGTCAAGAACTGTCCAGAGCATTTGTTGAAGGACAATGGTGCATGTGTTAGAAGCTGCCCTCCTAAGAAAATGGTATGTTTATTTAAAACCATTATATATGTTTATTAGTTTAATGTGTAATGTATACATTTTGGAAAAAAAGAGCATTCATTAACTAGGGTGGAAGAAAAGGGAGTCCCTGAATAATCTCTTAAAACTGCAAACTGAAAGATCAAGTGGATCCAATGAGAATTAATTTATAAATATCTAATCACTGCCATTTGCTAATTATAACAAGTTATATGGGTAAGTATAATCTCCAGTTTATCAGTAATTAACTTAAACTCTGGCTAGATGATTCACCTTTAGATATCTTTCTTTCCATATAGAAACTGGTTACTGATTAACTGGAGACCTTGTCCTTTCAACTGACTTATTTTATGGAACTCTGAGTAAAACTTGAATTATGCTAGGAATGAGCTGCACAATGGTCTTTTGAATTTTCTCGCACAGTGATTGTGAAAGCATATAGACTGCTTTTGTGGTTCATATCTTTCTAAGGGCAGCAATGTTATTATATAATAAGATCTGATGTAAAATAAATTAGGTAGTTATCTTATGATGAGTCATTTTTTCTATTAATAGCATTAGCAATGCCTTGACACTCAATTGAAATTTTTATTCTACCATTGTGGTAGCTTTTTGCTTCATTATGAACTCACAAAAGAAATAACTATATTCATAAATATAAGGAATATATATGGATTTTTTTATCAGCAGGGATCTAGAATTTGTTTCCATAAAGTCTTTTGTATTTATCTGGTTAATTATCGTAATGCTATTTTAATGAAAGCTCCTAAACATCGGCATAAGCAAAGCACTCAAGTACACGGCATGAATAAATTAATCTTTGAGGCAAAAACATGTTGTTTCTTTACTATAACCAATTCTTTTGCTTCAGGCTGTGAATGGAGAATGTGTTCCTTGTGATGGGCCATGTCCAAAAACATGTGAAGGCGTGAAAATATTACATTCAGGAAATGTGGATAACTTCCGGGACTGCACTATTATTGAAGGATCCCTGACCATATTGGATCACAGTTTTGCTGGGTTCCAGCAGTATGATGGTGATTTCATTTTTGGCCCACGTCACGGGAGCATGCACCCAGACCGTCTTGAAGTTTTCAGCACTCTCAAGGAAGTGACAGAGCATGTTAACATCCAAGCCTCGCATCCAGCATTCACAAATCTCTCTTACTTCAGGTAAGTTATGTAGGAATAATGTGACAGTTTGACAGTTGATTAAATCAATGAATGGTGAATGAAATAATTTTACCTCATATTTGGGATTGAAATAATGTGCATTTTCTTTTCACAGAAACCTTGAAGTCATAGGAGGGCGAGCATTAACAGAATTAATGTCATCACTCTATATTGTGAAGTCATCGCTGAAGTCCTTGGGTTTGCAATCATTGAAAAAGATCCACTCAGGCAGTATTGCTATTCTTGAGAACAAGGACCTTTGTTTTGCTGAAGGAATTAACTGGAACAAAATCAAAAAGTCCAATGATCATCCCACATACCTACAAAACAATAAGCCATTAACTGAATGTGGTGAGTATTTAAGAAATTCTTAATTTCTATGATAATTCACATTGTTACATTTAATGCCTGGATTAACATATCCCATGCTAACATTAAATCCTCTACTCATTTTTTTTTTAACATATCCACAGAGAAAGAAGGTCTTGTGTGTCATAGTCAGTGCTCATTGGAAGGCTGTTGGGGTCCAGGACCTGACCAGTGCTTATCTTGTGCAAATTTTCAAGTGGACAACATTTGTATCGAGAGTTGTAATGCAATGCCTGGGTAAGTTGACTTTCTGATTTGTAATATGAAGTGAACTATGAAGGCAATGACATTGTATTTATATTAATATTTTACCTTAGTAAATGAGTGCATTCTACATATTGATAGTATATCTGTCTTTTATTGCTTTCAAGTATATGGATGTGAAGGTAATTGCAATTATTGAGGAAATGTCAATTTTGCGTCCATTTGGAGAAATTATGAAAAGCCATTATTTTCTCAGGCATCATGGAAATCTTCATATTTGTTCCAGGCTTTATAGAGCTGGCCCAAAACTTTGTATGCATTGTCACGAGGAGTGTGAATCAACTTGCCATGGGCCTGGTCCAGGGAATTGCACCAAATGTAAGCATGTTAAGGATGGACCATTCTGCACAGTGTCATGTCCAGATAGCAAGTACAACGATAACAGAAGCACGGGGCAGAGTGGAGGAGAGTGCAAACCATGTCATGAAAATTGTGTCTACGGATGCGCTGGCCCAGAAAATACCATTGGTGGAAACGGATGCCATTCATGCGAGAAGGCAATATTAAATGGAGATGTCTCAGTGGTAAGTCAATATCAGTCAGCGGTACCATTGGTCAACCATTCTATATGCTGAAAAGGGTGCAGTAGCATTATTTTAAGATATCTACTTATTTATAATTCTATAGAATTTATCCAAGGATGTCTGTTTACATTGTAATGAGTAGAATGCATTTGATTCTGGATATTTCACCCATTAATGTGGAATACTTGGCCATTATTTATAATGTGCCAGTAATTAAATTCATTTAAGTAATGGATTTAAACTATTTTATATAAACTCTCACCATGTCGCACTCAAGTTAACTGCCCTCCATCTAATTCTGTCATTCTGCTCTATAATATATTTTGTCATCAATATCAACAGAATGTCTCCATTTGGTTATTAGATTAAGTACCATGCTTTGAACAATTATGTATTTCTTTATATCAAATTGTATTTTTGAATATTAACAGGAGAGATGCCTTCAGAAGAATGAACCCTGCCCCGATGGTTATTATTATGAGTGGGTGGGCCCTCAAGATCAGGGACCATTGAAGCCATTGGCAGGGAAAGCAGTTTGCCGAAGGTGTCACCCTCGTTGCCAAAAATGCACAGGCTATGGGTTTCACATTCAAGTTTGTCAGGAATGTGTCAGTTATCGCCGTGGAGAGCAATGTGAGGATGAATGCCCTCCAGATCACTATGCCCGTGACGACACTCAAGAATGTTTGCCTTGCTCCCAAGAGTGCCGTGGCTGTTATGGACCTACAGCCTCTGATTGCATTGGATGTCGCAATTATAGAATATACCAGGTTAGTTCACTCATAGGCTAAACAGCCAGTTATATTTAGGTATTCAGCACTGTAAACTCTAGCCAGTATTTTTATTTGCATTGATTCAATTGATAATATGTATGAAATTTTATTTATATGTATGTATTATTCATTGCAGGATGGTGCCCCTGACAGTAATTCCACCTTGTTCAACTGCTCAGGATTTTGTCCACCAGAAGCTCCTCATAAAATATTTCCTCAGGATAATATAGAACCTTATTGCTCAAGAGAACCATTAGTCTTAACATATCAGAGGTAAGCAAATGATTTTAGACATGAGCTATATCAGTATTAAACATTGTTGGGTAAACATTCCAATTAATGTTGTCATTGCAATACAAATTTAAGAACTTAAATTCAGATTTGGATACTTAAATCTTTGATACAAACTGTTTAATGAGTACTTTATTTCATTTGAATTGATCTTCTGTGGGATATATTGGTGAATGAATAATAACAAGTACTAAGCATACTTTTTATGATTTTCAGTGGGGATGCAGAAAATACTCCAATTATTTTGGCAAGCATCTTAGCTTGTGCGGCACTTGCAGTTGTTTGTTCAGCAATATTGGGCATTCAGTGGCGTATGAAAGCCAAAGCAAAGGATAATGCTGTCAAAATGACGAGAGTTCTGACTGGCATGGATAGAGAAGACAACGAGCCACTGAGGCCTACAAATGTGAAACCGAATTTAGCAAAGCTCCGCATTGTGAAAGAGGCGGAACTTCGTAAAGGAGGAGTCATGGGCTATGGTGCATTTGGAACTGTTTTCAAGGTACTGAACCCAGTATTGAATTTGATGTATTGATCTTAAATTATTCCGGGGATCGAGATGGTGCGGGGGCTAACGTACTGGCTTCCCACCCTGAGGGCGTGGGTTCAAATCCCGGCGGTGTTGAATATTTTTCAGAGGTATCTCGATCCCTACTTGAGGTGCTTTGTGGAGGGCACTTTGAGTGAGTACGCCGTCCGTCGGATGGGACGTTAAGCCGCGGACCCCTTGGCGCCTTTCGTAAAGAGTAGGCTAATGCCGACGCCGGGTTTCTCTCCACCCTTCATCCTTTCCTGTCCTTCCCCTATGGCGCAAATGACCTTAGCTGTCGGTCGCCTCCCATCAAAACTACTACTACTACTTAAATTATTCCTTGAAAATCCATTCTCCCCAAATCTTTAATCCTGGAAATTCAAATACAGGATATTTTCATCTGTATTGTGTAATATTTACTTATATTTTTGCAATGTTATTTTTGGAGATGCTCTAGACATGGATTGATTACTCTCACTCAGGGTACCGGAGTGTGAGGTTTGGCTGTGTCTTAACACTTGCCCCACTATATGATGAGTGATGACTCTGTAATATATATATATATATATATATATATATATATATAATTATTATTATTATTATTCAAATTACATATGCCGATAGACAGTGTCAGGTGGCACACAATTCCCAAGTAATCACAAAAGATAACAAATAAAATCAGTAAGTAAAAAGTACACTTAAAGGATATATTCTAGTTAATATTCTCAGTTTCATAACTGATCGATCTTCATAAAATAAATAATTTTAAAGTGAAATCCTTTGGTATCAATGAATTTGTGAATATCCTTATTTAATTTTATAAGATTTACTCTGTAATAAATTGGTTCTTCAGAAAAGAAAAAGTGTTTTTTCTTTGATAGAATTGGGGTTCTTCTTTTAATTTCCATTGTTAGCTACAAATAAATATTATATTAAATAAATAAATTTTTCTATGTAAAGATACCATGTCAGTTTGGTTCATTATTGAAATTATAATATATTTTTCTTTATAATATATATTTTCCTATTTCATCCCTTTAGGGAGTTTGGGTGCCTGAGGGTGAAAACGTCAAAATTCCAGTCGCAATCAAGGTCTTGAGAGAAGGAACTGGTGCCAACACTAGTAAAGAATTTTTGGAGGAAGCTTACATCATGGCCAGTGTGGAGCACGCAAACCTACTTCAACTCTTAGCAGTGTGTATGACTTCTCAAATGATGTTGGTCACTCAGCTGATGCCACTTGGAAGTCTTTTGGACTATGTTAGAAACAACAGGAGCAAGATCGGTTCCAAACCATTGCTTAATTGGTGTACTCAGATTGCAAGAGGTGAGAAAAAGATTGAAAAAGGAAAATGTTGATATAATAAATCAATCATTTTGCACTGCTTTAGTAAACCCAGTTCAATTTTTCAAATTGGAAATACGTTCTATAGCATTTATTACCCTAGTTACCCATATAGTACTTGACATCATCATTTAGAAAACAGTTATCTAGCTATGACTCACTTTCATTTAATCATTAACAAAGTGAGCATAGCAAATGTTTGTAGTGAAAGGGTCATTTGTGTGGTGTTCTATGCAAATTGTTTTAATTCCATTCTGCCGCAGAAGAAACTCATTACTGAATAAATTATTTGTATCCTAGGAATGGCCTATTTGGAGGATAAAAGGCTTGTTCATCGTGACCTGGCTGCCAGGAATGTTCTTGTCCAAACACCGAATTGTGTGAAGATCACTGATTTTGGCTTGGCCAAATTACTTGATATCAATGAGGATGAATATAAGGCTGCAGGAGGAAAGATGCCAATAAAATGGCTTGCACTTGAATGCATTCAGCACAGGATATTCACTCATAAGAGTGATGTCTGGGCATTCGGTAAGGTCAAAACCAAAACTATCAGAGTAAAATATTGAATTTATGAGTAGAAAATGCATCCTCAAAGTCTACTCATGAGAAATTAAAAAATATGTAGATGATGTAGCAGTCCCAATGTACCATGATAGAAATTCACCACTTTATTTGACAAAATTAAATTTATTTGTTTGATGTGTTTATTGAAGCCATCAGCAGTCAAATTCAAATCAATTCAGAACTTAAATGAAATCAATTAGATCAAAACCATTTGCTAGCAATAAAAATATTTAAATGACATCTATAAAATAAATATCTTATCTCCTTTGCAGGTGTAACTGTTTGGGAACTTCTCACATATGGAGGCCGACCATATGAAAGTGTTCCAGCTAGAGATGTTCCTGAATTATTGGAAAAGGGTGAAAGGCTTCCACAGCCGTCAATGTGTACCATTGATGTCTATATGATTATGATTAAATGTTGGATGTTAGATGCAGAAAGCCGTCCCAGTTTTAAAGAATTAGCAGATGAATTTGCAAAGATGTCTAGAGATCCTGGTCGATATTTGGTGATACATGGAGATAGGCTCATGAGGCTGCCATCATATTCTCCACAGGTAAATTGTAGCCCATTCTTCGGCAGTGGTGTTCATTTTAGGGCTCAAGTAAAGGAGCAACTGAAGTTTATAAAATAATAATTTTTACTCTGAGTGAGCGCATTTCAATATCATTAATGTGGATATGCATATGAGAGGACAAGTATCAAGCAAGTGCTTTAATTTGGGAAGAAATTAATGTTTGAATTTTCATTTTAGGAAAATTTTGATGTATCAGCCAAATATTATCCTTCATTTTGTAGGTATTCCCTAGCCAAATTTCCCCATGTACTCATCATAGCAAAAATTTGATGATTAATCAATGGTTTTAATTGGGAAATGGCCTTATAAGAGCCTTAAAGGAACCTGCCTTATCACATATGCATGAATGCTCTGTTAACAAGATATCAAGACTGTGTGACTACAAATGAAAAACTGCTAATAGAAATGATTCTCATTTTTCTAAACATAGAAAAGTCATTAATATTGGAATTATTTAAAAAAATCACTTTTTTTAGTTTCTTGTTAGTCAGGAAATTCAAAGGAATTTGACCGAATGGTAGATTATTATGGATTTTTAAAAAGTTTGAATGGCATGTTTGTGTCCACATCAGAGTCAATTGATTAGTATGGAGAAATTAACTTATATTGCTCGGAAGTATGTTCATCATACTGCTGCTATGTATCACTCAATTTTTCAATCAGTGTTGAAGCGAATCTCATTTATTTTGGCAGTAAATAATAGTCAACTAATTCAAATAGCTTTATTTGCATAATTATTGAGACCTCTAGGTTCATCTTCATCATAGTTAAATTATGCTTCAATATAGAAATTTCCACGGCAAGATATATAAATGTTATGCACCTTTTGACCTCTACACAGGATGAAAAGGAATTGATCCGTAACTTATCATCTGCGATGGATGGGCCAGAGGCTTTGGTTGATGCAGACGAATATTTGCAGCCAAAATCCAGAGCTCCCATTGCACCATCCTCGCTCACAGTATCGGCCTCATTGGGACCTCCTTCATCGTCATCTCTTGGATCAACCTCTCCCCCTCACACACCAATTAAGACGTGGTCTGGTACGGCAGGGATGTGCCCAATGACACATGGGAATCCTGGTGTCGACATGGCTATGGCTGGCATTGGCCTTCCTCAAGGATCAAGCATATCTACAAGTGAAGAAGCTGGCAACCATGCAGCTGTTTTGCCATCTGACTCTCCCACTCCACAAAACCTTCAAAATTGGGACAGAGAACTTCGGTATGGTCAAAATATGGATGTGCATGATGGCCGGCCTCAAGGACCATTGCATTCTGATGGATCTTCATCGCGCTATTGCAGTGATCCCCTTAAAATGCTTGGACGAGGTAATTGAATTTTTTCCAATATGATTATACTAACAGAATCCTATTTTGATCAAGTAGATATGTTTTAAGATTTAAGGCGAGCATACTTTTCATTGTTCATCCTTGTTCCTTTAAATTATAAACCCATGAGCTCCAACACATAGTTCGTGTGAGTGTTCCGGGATTGAATGATGCCAGGAATCATGTTATGGTGATTTTCACAATGCATCATTTTCATAGTTTTTATTGTCAATATTAATTAGTGATTAGTTAATAACATCTGTAAGGAAAATCATTCTATGGTCCATGAGCAAAATCATTAGTTTGATGAAATCAGGTAAAATAATAATGGTATACTTATAACCCCTGAAATGATGGATTTAAAATATTTAAATTACCTGTAATGGGATGTAATGAATTCCAGCCTTGGAGCTGTACATGGTTTTCAGAATAGGTGACTCACTTTATAGGTCAGCAACAGAAGGAATAAGTGGATAATTTTGAATAAATGTGGTGTAGGCATGAATCTACTTCTCCCGTACAAGTCATTATTTAGGTGGTATTTCTTGGTTCTTTCAATCATATGGGAAGCACTCTGACTTTAATACCCTATCAGTGTTTAAGTTAAAATCAAAATTGGCTAAATATGGTTGAGAAAATATAATTCATGCATGATTCTTACTTTGACATAATAGTAATTAGCGCCTGGTTTAAACACCACAACAGATATAAAAGTTCCTAAATTGGAAAAAAATGCAGTATTATATGAGGAATGTAGGAGTATTAGTTTTATTTAACTCAGCAAAGGTGTTGCTTAAGATGTTCAACAAAAGGAAAGAGGAGATAGCAAATAACTTAGAAGATTGTCAGCTTATAATAGAGAGAGAATGGGTATGTATGATACCTTAGCAATAATGGGGCATTGAAATGGCTGGAAGCAGGAGTGAAAGTAGGTGTGGAATTCAGAAAATCAGTTAATTTGCAAATGAGCAGGCTTCAGTTAGCCAGTCAGTCATTGTTGTTGCATAAAAGAACCAGTGTAATAGGCATGAGATGAGAATTAATCATGAGAAAATGAAGATTAAGTGGTTCTAAAGTAAAAGGAAGGCTAAGTTAAATCTTACAACTGGGGGCAATAAACTAGAGCAATTAAAGCAATTCACATATTTAGGAAGTGTTTTGGAAGAGAGTGGGCAAAGTAGTGAGAACATCAAAAGAAGAATTACATTAGGTAAGGGATGTAAAGAAAAGACTAGGGAAAACTGATATGGTAGCTAGCATTGTATGTCATGGAAACTTGGTTGTTGAGGCAAAAGGATAAGTATTGATTGCTTGGAGACTTTTGAGATGCAGATGTGGAGAAGAATGGGAAAAAGAAAATGGACAGAAAGTAAAACTGATGAAAAGTTTTAGAAATGATTAGGGAAGAGAAGTCTTACATTCAATTCGAAAAAGGTAGGACAGGTGGATGCAGGAGATATTGATAGACTAGACAGTGGGATGCTGGAGAAGATTATAGGGGGGGGGGAAATGCTGGAAAAGTAAGGTAGCAAAGGAGGAAAAGAAGCATTTTTAATGGAATTAAGGGAGGTAGAATGTATGCATAGCTAAAGAATGAGTTATTGTTATCCATTTTAAGTGTGGGGTTTAATGCTATGCTGGACAGAGATTAGAAGTGATGCAGTGCATATTACATGGGCCGATTGAAATTCCACTCTATCCATGTGAACTACCACCCAGAGTTAAATATATTTTTTTTAAATTGGATGTCCCAATATGATCATTTAAATGTCATTTTACATTTAATCCAATCGATAGTAATGCTTGACGCCAGGCATATCTTCCAGACATACACATGAGATAAAAGCATTAATATAAAGTATTTTATGTGATAAAAATTTAGAATATTTAATATTATTTTTGGTGATTTGAAATATAAATTAATAATTATCCTATTATTTCTTTTACACACAGATTGTGATACAGGTTCAGATGACTGCTTCAATCCAGGCACAAACAAGAGGGAGGCACAGGTGGGAAATTTGAAACTGGATCTTCCTTTGGATGAAGACGATTATCTAATGCCATCACCTCAACTTAATCAGGGTACTTCACCTTACATGGACCTTATTGGAGATTCAAAAATCACTGGTAATTTCCTCATGTATTTAATTTGAAATTAAATATTTTCTTTAATACATAATGATATTGTGGATTGTCTTACTCAATTACATTTACAAACGCTATGTCGTATTGTCTAGTAAAATAATGATTATTAACTTTGATTGTGTGCTCTCTGGATAAGTAATCATAATCAAATTTTCCTGGCTCTAGTGAATCTAAAGTCTATAAGAGCAAATATAAATTATTAATAAAATAAAATCTTTATTTAATAAAACATTTATCAGGATTTTTGGAGTAAACATGGAAACTGCCATTTCAGTAATTCAAATTTAAGTGAAATGTTTCTTTTTCTTAACCAGAAAATGGTGAGCCCAGAAATGGAGGGTTCCGAGGGTATCCAGACTTCTTACCAGCGACTGGAAAGACAAAAAATAGTGTAGATAACCCAGAGTACCACATAATGAGCCAAAATGGCAATGGACCCTCAACAGAAGTTGCTATTTCCTCATGCAATGCAGAAGTGGAAGGTATTAGTGTTATGCCGCCAGTGCAAGGACAGCCTCACATCAATGGTGGTATTGTAGGTAGTGGTGTTCCACCAGGAGGCCCACCGTACCTCACTCAACAGAAATCTTCTGAAGAAGAATCAGATCACGAGTACTATAATGACTTTGATCGCCTCCAGAGGGAGCTTCAACCTCTCAAACCATTCAGAAGAAATGAGACAACGGTGTAAACTATGTGAAATTACTTTTTTTTGGGTTGAAAGTGAAAGAAAATTTGAGCAAAGAACGCAGTGAATGTGATGAGTGCTTATCCTTAATCCCAAATTGTGTGAATAAAGAAATTTCAAAACAATGCTTCTGAAAGGATATTGGTGATGGGAGTTGAGAAGGAAGGAAGTGTTTTGTGAAAACTTTTGCAAAACATAGTGAGAATCTAGTGCAAAAGACAAAGAGTGCATATTCATCTCTCTGATCATTAGTATTTAAAAAGAGATTGTCTGAATATTGACTTGTAAATTTTCATCTTGCATCAAGAGTGTGAGAGGTAAAAGAAGATAAAAGAGTGGATGATTCACTATTCTTAACAAACTCAAGCAAGGTTGGGTTCAGCATAGTACTTTTCCTACCTACATTCCCCAAACTTACTTTCCTGTATGATTTTTTAATCAATATTTCCTCGATAATCTATTAAATGGGTGCAATATTGATTCTGTTCAAGTAATGCTAATTTGAAAAAATAAGTGTATTTCTTCATAATTGGACTGAAATGTGCTTTGAGCAACATTAAGAAGTTACTTAATATTTAATATTCATTTGGAAGTTGCTAGCATTCCTGCGGTGTAAATTATTTTAACCTTAGAAGAGGATGGCTATTAACAAGTTATTTTAGAGCACCTGTCTTGAAGGCTGTTTGATAATTCAAAATACACCATAAGTAGGCAAAACTTCATTTTATATTAAGTACTATCTCTCACTGAAATTGTGATTTAAAATAATACACCATATTTTTCAATGTTATGTAATTTATTTTTTACTGTAAAGTTCAGCATTTTTCTTTGTTTTTTGCTAAGCTACTACTTAATATTTAGTTCACAATTAACTTAAACTTATATATTTTGTCTATTACTCAATGTTGATCGGATCATATTGCATCTGTTCTGATTGTTTTGGAAAGTACAAATTTTTTAATTTCTTTAGGAAAAAAACATGTTTGTTCCTGTTTCCTTACTTGCTATCAAGTATTCCATTTCCCTTTGGAAATTGTAGCATAATTGTTGTAAAAAATTGTAAGTAGTTTTATCTATTAACAACCCTTCCCAACCAATACCTACCATCCCATTCCTTGCATTGAGTCAGTAGACTGTGATATTGGTGATCAATTTAGATACCCAACCCTGTTATCATTTACAATTTATTATAATGGGGCCAACTTAATTTTGTGATGAGTTCACCTCAGCATTTTGTGAGTACTACCTTAAAATGATTGTTTATGGTTTCCATTTATGTAAACAAAACAAATTCAAAGATATAATGAGCTTTTGCTTATGGATATTTTCGATTATTTTTAGATAATTTTTAGTCTTTGGAGATTAATGGAAATTTTTTACTTCAAATTCATGAAAAATTATTTTTTAAATCTGCCGCATAGTTCTTAAGTGCCATTTTAATAGTTAGGGTTGGAGTAATTTGGTCTTAAACAGATTTTTATAAATATTAATAATGTTGAACAAAATATTTTGTACATTTTCTTATGGCAAATAATGTAACATATTGCCTGTACTATTTTAAATATAGGTAAATCTTGTAAAAAATTTCTTCTTGAAAAGAGAATGTACAATAAAGCCTTTGTTAGATGGCTTACTCTATGAATGTAAATTAAATTTACTGCATTGTTTTTATTCTATAAAGTGTAGAAATGCCATTCTTGTCCATTACACTTGTAATTGAAAACCTACCAACACACTTTCACCTTTTATAAGGTTGGGACTACCAGCCCTGTTTTGTACCTCTTGAACTTCGCAATAAAGTTTTATTAAAACTTACATTTTAATGGTTTGTCTTATTTTTGCTAAAAACTAAACCTGTGGAGGTAAAACTACATATGTGGTTACTAACTATGAAAAGAAAATTTCATGATGACTCTTAGCATTTTTCCCAAACCTATTGAGCATTTTAAAAGTAATGGGTAAATATCTATAATTCACTCTAATCAGGTTCTGTTAATTTATGCAATAAAGAAGTGAAACATTTCGAACTTAATTGCTATTCTTTGTAATCATCAGTAGACATAATTTTCCATTATGGTATGTAATTGCCACATAACTTTAGGTAAGACCATGTCAAGTTCGATTTTAAATGAGGTTTATTGTTTAGGTTGTAAATTATCACATTATAGAGATCAAATGACAGGAGAAGTAGATCAGCACCACTAATCCTCACCATCCATTTAAATAAAGTAAGAAAGGGAAATATTGCCAAATTCTTCTCTGAAACTATTATTACCATATTTTGTCTTTGGGAAGATATTTGTACATAATATCATATTAGGTAAATAAAACTGATGTGTAAATTACTAAAGGTACACAAAAAATGTGTTATAATATTCACATCAAGAAACAATGAAATTAATTATTTTTTGTAGTTGTTGAAAGTTTAATTCCATCATTGTGACTTCAAAAAGGGATTTTCATTTGATTTAAATTGAATAATGAATTAAACTAACATTTATAGTCCAAATAATATTCTAGGTGTATTGTATGAAATGATGACTCAATTCTAGTACCATATTTCTCCTCATAAATGAAATACAGGGATATAAAACTTAAAAGTTTTAAAAAATTTAAAAAAAATATTTTTTCACATAATTTTTTCAACCTGGGAAGTTTGTACTGGATAAATTCATGCTACTTACTGACATGAAATAAGAAGGGTAATCCATACAATCAATTAAAAATATAACATGAAAATTATTAATCAAACCAGAAAATATTCAGGATATTTGGAAATAATATAGAGGAGCTATAAGGCTAAAAGATGTTAGGACAGAAAGTTTAGACAAAGAAAGAGAAATATGATGTTCATAAGGGTAGCTTGGGCCCAGCCATACTTCATTGAAAGATTGAAAAGGCATTGAAGGAAATAAACTAGAAAAAATCTAAAGGATAGACAACATCTCCATGGAACTAATTAAGAGTTTAGCAAATGCAAAAGGATAGATTCTGAGGTAGATGGAACACTTTACCGATCTTGAAATTGTTTTGGACCAAAATGGTCAAAGTGGGAGGGTACTAATGACAATGATCTTAAATTAGGTTTTTAAGAAATAATGGTGAAAACTCAGATATGGAGCAAAGCTTTGTTTAGTGTGGCTACATGGTTTCTGGGGCTTGGTGAAAAGGTTAAATTTGAGGCTTTTGAGATAAAAATATGTAGAATAATGGAATATGTCCAATGCATGTAATGTCAAACATACAAAGAAGTACTAGGAATAGTAGGTGAGGAGAAAGGGTTGCTCAAGTGTCAAGGAATCAGGAAAGAAGAGTTAATATGGATCATCATGATTAGCAATGGGATGTTGAAGAATGTGACATGATGGAGGTTTTTCAGCAGGTAAGGTGCAGGTGGAAAAGAAGAGGCATATTAAATGAAATTAATGGAGGCATAATGTATCCAGATTTAGAGAAAAGTTTATCGTAGTGCTGAGTGTCGCGCTGTGTGATATTAGGTGAGTTTCATATATTTAGTTGTAATTTATTAGCTGGTGTGTGTACAGATGTGGATCATGTATATATATATATATATATATATATATATATATATATATATATATATATATATATATATATATATATATATATATATATATATATATATATATATAACGTTTCCTGGATAGCTCAAATGGTTAGAGCATCCACCCAACAAGTTGAAAGATCTGGAGTTCAAGTCCTGGTCTAGGAAATTTTTTGCACTTGTGATCTGCTTAATTCCGCCTTCCACACCTCTACTGTGTTCGTCCTTCATGTGTGTTCCTCATATATATATATATATATAGACATAGAAAAAGAACATGACTTAGATGAAGGTAGCTTAGGTCCAGACATACTCAACGATGAGATAGAAAGGGCATTAAGGGAGATGAAACTAAATAAGGCCATCAGGGTAGATAACATTCCTGTGGAACTACTGAAATATTTAGGCAAATGTGGGAGGAAGACTCTATATGGACTGATTGATATGCGCATAGATGACTGAAACTTTTTCATCGGTGTTGCGCCCAGACAACTCCTAAAGCAAAAAAAATGTGTGTGGTGCCATTCCTATGCCTATTCAAACCACAAACAAACTTCCACTTGATATAAATAATTTGAATTAGATCATCTATCAACAGGGTGATCTTGATCAGAAATTTTACAAATTAATTCAAGATCCTGGATAAAGAACACATGGGAGGTAAAGAACGTCGTTTTCAAATAGAATTGTTTCAACATAGTCAAAGTGCCGAAAACGACTGCCAATATTCATAACCCTACCATTTCACACAGTGAATGGCTAGACTCAGGGCTCATACTTCCTCCTACCTTTATCTCCCACTCACTTGTCTCTTCTAATAATGGTGAGAAGTATTTCTTCATATAACGTCGCTTCACATTTATGAAGAGCGCTCTTTACATTTCACGGCATGCTACTGGAGAAAAAAATCACTCGGTGCCTCTGGACGTATCCAAAACTGAGAACGCTGCTCAAAATTACATGCATATATAAACCCCAATAATAATTAATGATTCAAATAACCATTGTATCCCGTGATACAAAAATGAAATCTTCTTACATAAAACTAAGTTTCCTATTGCCCGCCTGTATCAACATTGCGCATTCAGGTTATCGTTAGTAGGGTGTTTCGTTTCCATGGCGAAGGTTTATTTAAACAGGGATGACTGAGTCTGTGGAGTGTAACTGGTTGAATATTGTGAAACAGGCTGAAAAATCGTGCATCATTGAAAATGGTTAGTAGAAAAGTAATGGTTAAATTGATTACGAACTTTTTATTCGATGGCTATCGATTTGAGCTATAAACTAATCATTGTCTTGTGGGCTAGAAAATGAATAGTTTACATTGGCGGATGCCTGACGAGTTTCTGTAAAATATTAAAGATGTGAACGCTTAAAAAAAATTTTATTGGATAACATGTTTAAATAGGATAATATGTGCGGGTGATTTGAGTACACGGCTGATTATTGTTGTAAAAATAAAGTTTCGTGGGCCCAATAGTGTCATTGCAGAATAACATTACCAGTTACCCGTGCAGATAGTCTAGAAACACAAACTTCAGTAGTTTTTCGATGGCCAACAATCTCTTTGTCCAGATAAAAGTAGTTTCTAAAATCGTAGGTTAAAGTGTAGTTGTGACTCGATGGGGAAACTGCTCGGAGGAAATGCTTTTCATTGATTGATGTGGTACAACTCGTGATATAGTGTTAAGCACCCCAAACCATTCAAATAATTTTGATTTTCATCTTAAAATCGTCAAATCCAGTAGGATTTAACCTTATAGAAATCAGTGGCGAAGCAGCAAATACTCAAGTTGTTGGCATAAATCATATTGTTTTTCGACCTTTGAAAACTTAGGTATTGCGTTTTAATGTTGTATGCGCCATGAAAAGGGATGATAAGGAGAATGGTGGATGCTCCCGTAGCAGTGTACATTTTTTTCATGATTCGTCGTCATATTCGTGCATGGTCTGTTTCTGCAAAGGAATCTTGTAATCAATATCCTTTTGGTTGCATTATTGTTGCAACCTGTGGTTTGCTAGTTATACTGTGAGAGATAAATTGTGTGTACACTGATTTACAAAATTTCATGCACAAGTTGCTTTCAAAATTCTTCGATCTCTAAGAATTGACAATTTCTTGTGAAGATGGGGTTTAATTTTATGTTGGACTATCGTTTCAAAACTATGGAATTTCTATGACCGCCAAGAATATTTTTGTTGACTATACTCCGTCCTTTCGGCAACTTATGTATTTCAACTAAAAATCCATCGAGTTTTGGATAGATTTGACCATGATGAACTGGGTAAACTGTCGGAGATGGGAGAAATTAAAGGGCTCAGTATGACACTGTCTTATAGAGGAAAATACCTCTCAGATTATTTTTAGGAATGCTTTCAAATACCCTTATGCAAGTATGCTAAGAAGCATTTGGTATTTTCATTAAATTACTAAAAGGGATTTTGTGCAATTCGATCTTAACTATTTGTTTCCTTTTTAAGGGATTCAATACAATGAAAGTAAATCTACTTCAAATGCTACTTCTTTTCTAACACTTAATAGCTACAATATAGTACTATTATTTGAAGGAGTTGGGGCAAAACTGCCCTACCTACCAGCTTGTCAAACTTGAGAATACCACGCTATCAAAGCACTCTCATTAGTTTAAATCTTATGACATGGGTTTTGTGCAGCTTCAGCCATCTATTGCATTAAACTAAAAGCATACCATTATTAATTTACCTAGGAAACACTCATTTCTTGTGTAACACTGTTTTTATAAGAAATGTACCCACAGGTGGCATCTGCTCAAATAAGAACTTACAATTGAAACTGAAAGAAATTCGAGGGGCGGCAAGCTGACAGGAAACAGTTATATTTAATATCTGCTCTGAATATACATTACTGTACTAATGGTTTCAGCTTTGAAACCTGAGAGCAAGCCAAGAGTAGCTAAGTGGCACCATAGGGATAGGTTTTGCTCTTTTGCTGTCAGAGACAGCAAAAGAGCAAAAAGATGTTGAAATGCAAGCATCAAAACTTTAATATATACTCACTTGACTGCTTATGCCTTAAATTACTCAGTGAAAAGTTCTGCAATCTTACCATGATAATGCTAATGTGAGCATAGTGGATATTTGAGATAGCAAGGTATTTTTCAATACTTTAAAATGGGATACACATGAAAATGCTCTATCCTAGGATTCCGAAAGGTGCACTATAAATTCCCTAAGGGTGAAGAAATGGTTGAAGAATATAACATGGAAACAGATGTTATCAATCGACGCTTATGGAAGAATATTAATAAATTTGGAGGTGAAAATTCTTGGGAGGCTGAAATAGGTGAGCCCGAAAAACTGAGTGCCAAGAATTTTGATACAACTGGGATAAAGGAATCAAGTTCTAATGTAAGCTTATCAGAAAGTATTTTTGCTACTTAATACACTAATTCATAATTAAACACCCACACATATATTTAAAAATGCCTCTATTTTTATTTATTCCAGCCATTTATTGTGAGAAGGAGCACTAAGAATATTTTGGAATGGAGGATACGAAACTTAACCTATCCTTTATCAACATATTCTGTGACTGCATGCCCTGAGAAAAAATGTATTATAGTAAGGACATCAAACAAGAAATTTTTCAAGATTCTTAAAGTTCCAGAACTTGAAAGACTGGGACTACTACCGCAGCAAAGTTTCATAGAATACACTCACAAGTTTAACACCCTCATTATTTCGGTTAGTAGGTCATAATATGTATCATAATTTATCAAGATATATTGTTGGATGCGAATAATACTTAAATGGTAATATTCAAATTAAACTCTCTGGCCTATTTATTTTAATGAAATGCCCAGGGAAAGTGGATGGTCTGTATTCTTTATTTTTTTTTAGCAACAAAATGTGAAAAGCAGCAATAGAGCAATCAAAAGCATTGATGACTGCACCAAAATTCTTAGCAATGTTTGGAAATAGTTTCTCCAGAATATGTAGAGCACATTCATCCGCCTTTAAGTTACTGATTCACTAATGAACTGGTGCCAAATGTACATAGCTGTTCAAAGAAACTATGGGAGATGCCATGATAGTAACTTCAATGGAGTCATCCAGTGGTATGTGCATTACAATGCAACAATTTCAGAGTGGAAAAATTATTTTCCTTAACTGGAATCCCAGTCAATAAGAATAATTTCTATTCTTTGAAAGTGTTGCATTGTAGTACCTAACTGATTAAAAATATATCCTATTTTGAATTTAGGCAATCACAGGACTTCATAGTACTGGGTTCAACGAATAATAGTGCTGAACTTAGTAAAGAATTAACGTTCAAAAGAGGCTTGATAGGTACACAAAAACTGATATAACTAAAGGTATAAACTCTACTGTGTAATTAGAGAAGCAAGGCTTGGGACTCTTTCAACATCAAAGAGAAAATCTGGGTGTAGAGTTGTAGTAAGCTGTAAAGAACTTAAGTTTACTTCTTACTGCAAGGAAATTAAATCACACTATCGACCACTTGTTTTTCCAATAGTCTGAATGCTCCACAATTAATTAGTAATTACTACATAAGCATCCTAACAACCTTGCATCCAAAAAGATTATGGCCTAGAGCAGGGATGGTGAGCCTTTTTGCAATTGAGTGCCAACATTTATGTAAGTAATGAGAGTACACTGTTTACTTGCATACAAACCCATTGAGTGATCACCATGGAATTGCCCTTAGCACCCTTCCAGCTCTGCGCACTGGGGGCATTTGTGGCATAGGTTCACCACCCCTATCCTTAGCAAACATCCCATTTGTTTATCTCATGACCTTAGCAATGCTTTACCAAACTATAATTACTTACATGCCTGGAAGCACATGGGGCTTAGGAGGATTAAGTACTGGGTGGAGAGTTCAGGGATGGGAAGGCATGGGGGACCAGAAAAGAATTTCACTGACAAGAAAGCATAGAACAGACTCCAATGCCAGGCAACAATTGGGAGACAGCAATAGTGAATAGAACTGGATTTGCAATAACAATCGGCTATTAAGTTAATATTGAAACAATCCAAAAAATTTTTGAAAGATCCTGTGTAGATCATTTGTTACAAATCTGTTCTGTAGAAGGGTTAAATTCTGAAGAAATCCTTCTAATGTATATGTAACTCCTTGTTCACAGTGTGTGAAATACTCTAGTGGAATTTCTAGAACAAATTAGCTCATGGCATAAAAATTCAATTGAAATAGCAAATAGAATTTTTATATTTGTAACACTTCTTCAAGGGCTTGATTAATTGATGCAAAATAGAGTCTATTGATGCAAAATAAATTCTCTCCCAGCCATTGTGGCTTAGACCCATGATTTTTTAACAAGAAATTGTGGTTTTCGGTGCATATTTTCAAGGACTTCGAACAGCTTATGACTTTGTAACAAATAAAACTTAATTTTAATGGTGCATTTCACTCCCGAACACTCTTGAAGATGGGTTCATCTTTGGATTTCATTTCATGAGAAGCAAGAAAGTAAAATTTTTAATGCAATTCACAGGATGAAAAATATTTGTTTATCTATGTGGACTATGGCATTTGTCTTTGGACAGGAAGTGAAAGACATCTTGACCAACTTTGTTCTTTGTTAAAGTTTCTGCATCCCTCAATCTTGCTTGTGATGAAATAGGCTCTTGTAAGTTAATATTTCCATTTGGGAAGAAACACAATTACCAACTTTTTGTTGAAGCATTTTCATTAACTTGAGTTATCTAAAAATTAATTTGAGGATGATCAGAAAAGTACTCCACCTGATGATGAAGATGGCAATTTATGTTTTCAAAAACGTTTATTTTTCATCATAATCACCTTTAATATTAATACATTTCATTCATCGGTGTTCCAGTGCCATTATCCTGTCTCTGTAGTGTTCTTCTGTTAGTGCTGCCAAGTATTAATCAACAGCCACCATCATTTCCTGATTGGACAAAAAATGTTGACCAGGAAGGAAAATTTTGCAAAATTCACAGGCAGTTGTTCAAATAGAGGTCCCATTTCCTTAGGCTCCAAGCATTTTGTCTGAGTTAGATTATGTATTCAGTAGAGGAAGCTTATGTCTCAAAATAACTAGTTTGCGATGTTCATTCTGATTAAAATGGCTTTTCTGTAATATTGGCTACTCTTTCCATTTGTAGTAGTACATGTAATACATTTATTATTTTCAAATTAATAATATTATATTTACATTAGTGTTTTTTCTTTACAGTATCGAAAACCTCCACAGCTGATAGCTTTAGAGGCAGAAGTATTGAAGGAGCTGAAAAAAATACCCACAACGGATAAAGGAAAACTACCTTGTAATCCTAGCTAAAATATTAATGAACCATGTTTTAATAAAGTTTTTATGCCTCTGCCATCCATTTTTTATAATAACACTCCACTGACTGCTGAGAGACAAAATTATTTATTCACTGGTTAAAATCATCTCCTTGGCTGGTTTTGGTCTGAACTACATTGTCTCTTTCAGAGGTGATTATATTCTAAGGACAGTGTAGCCAGCTGGATACCTGTATACAATGCAAGATTTGGAATTCTTAGTATTTTATTAGAAATTGTATTGATATTTCAATATTTTTTCATTGTGTTAATTAGGCAGTCATAAATATTTGTGCATATTTCCATTGCTATTTACATTAATACTGTTGCTAATACTCCCTTTAGAGATTTTGATTCATTAAAATGTATGCAGTCCACATGTAGAGAAGTTGTACATCAGTGAAACAGTATCATATACAATTTTGAGCTCTCCTTTTGAATATACTTATGCATAACCTATGAAATGGTCCTTTAATAAGGCATCAAAGTTCAAAAAACCATCAATGATAACTGCCTTGGGAAACCGCATAGTTTCTTGGAAATATCTGCTCTGCTATAATGCATAAGCCACTGTTGATATTTTACAAAAATAAAGAGTTAAATTAACATTTTCCATTATTTTAAAGCCCTAAAATAATTTTGCATAGCTAAAATTTTGATTATAAAAAAGAGGACATTGAACTATGGTAGTGCAAAATTCCCTTAAATTTAATCTTTAAAGAGTATCTTACAAATTGTTTTACTACAGTGTTTCTTAAATTCTACATTATTCTGAATGAATAAAACATGAGTAATCCAAATACACATCTGTCCATTACTGCCTACACTAATCACTTGAATTAATGGCAGTAGGTTTGCAGCATCTACATATACATGCAAGATGTAGCAATTAAGTTACAAGACGGGTGCTACCGGCAAACAGTGAGTGCACCATGGTAGGTTTGAACATGTCTGTACCCGCTGATGATTTCCACATCCTGAGCTAGATGGGCACAGTTGTATGTCACTCAGTCTTGCTGTAGCTATCACCTTTTCAAGTCCTTATACCAACCTCTCATAAAAAAATGCAGTGTTCAGTTCGGAGCAACAAGTTAACCTTAATTTTCTTGTGAAACTAAGGAAAACTGATACAGAAGCTCATGCCATGTGAAGGGAAGTGAATGTTTATTGTGCAAACAAGTTTTTGAGTGGTTTAAGGAGAGACGTGAAATAACAAAAGACGATCCATGCCCTGCACAATCCTCAAAATCAAATTATAACATTCAGAAAGTTGATGAATTTATTTGCAAAAATTTCTGTCGGAGCTCTAGCTGAAATCTTAGGAATTAGCTGAGAAAGTTTTAGTCAGATTACAAAGGTAATTTGAAATGTTCCAGGATGGGATAAATGAATGAATGAGAATCTCCAGCCACTGAGGACAATTTTGTATTTGGGGAAGAGATGGAAATCTGATGGAACCAAATAAGACAGGTGTGGCAACAATCTGTACCTTAGTTCACGTATTTTTGCTGTGGCAACGACACTTGTATATGGGCGTGCATTGCCTTGATGAAAGATGACTTTCTTCCTTGCCAAAGCTGGCTTCTTTTCATATATCTTTTGCTGTAGTTGGTCCAGGAGGTTAGGGCAGTATTGCCCAATGATGGTTTGACCATTGGGAATATAATCTATCAGAATCCCTTTCGTATCCCTGAAAACTGAAGCCATAAACTTTCCAGCTGACAGTTTTGCTTTCTTTGGTCATGATGAATCAACATGTTTCTACTGCTTTGACAGCTTTTTTTATCTGAGGTACAGTAGTGGACCCAAGTATCATCCGCAGTTGCAAACTGGCACTTAAAATCTTGTTGGTTGCTCTTAAATTGGGTCAAAGATCCTTTGGAAATATCCATTCTGATGCATTTGTAATCCTGCATCAAGAGTCACAGCACCCATCTAGCGGATAATTTTCTCATAACCAATTCCACTATTAAAATGTGATAAGCCCATTCAGATGACAGCTTCAGAGATTTCACAAACTTTCAGTTTGCGACCCCAATGATCATTTTATTCACTTCAGCAATAATTTATGGGGTAGTGGCACATTTTGGCTGGCCACTATGTAAATCATCACCTAAGCTATTCCAACCAAACTTGAACTCGTTTCTCCACTTGGCAACAGTTGAATATAAAGGAACAGAATCCCCCAGTCTGTTCTGAAAGTGGGCAAGAATTTTCTTTGCTTTCATACCTTTCTTTACAAAGTATTTAATCCCCGCTAGAATCTAAAGTTTTTCCATCTTCACAAATCACTACACGGGAACAGCAGGCATATGCACCACAGATCTCTTCCCAAGGCACCGATGCATTTATTGTTTACTAAAAAAGAATCACCTATTACTATGCAGAAACTCATTGTGCTAGCGCTAACATCTATTGGTAATTCTGAGAACCTTTCAAACTTCACAAGTTGTATTATCATAATAAAGAAATTCTGAAATCGAAGAAGAATGAATTTAAGATAATGTATGCATATGCCTTGTTCAACATTAAATATGAGAGAAATAAATAGAAATATCTTTTGATACTGAAAACACCTGATTGAAATGACTTGGCAGTCATCCAATTTTACACCTCCCATTCCACTTCGGACAGGAGAACATATTGCATTAAATCAGATTGAAATCACGTGTATTGCAACTCAATATGTATTTCCCCACAATATTCTTCAGAAACATTCACAGTTTAGACCTTCACTGATGCGGTTGCCATGGCAGAGTACCTACTAATTCAGCCAGAGGTAGTAACTACATATAGTACACACTCAAGGCATGTCCTTCTCCACTAAACAATTTTAAGAGTTGGCAACTCTCATGAGCACAATGAAAGTTGGATTGCCATCCATTGTGCATAATTGCATTTAAAATATTTCTAGATCAATGCCAAATGTAACTCAATTTGGTAAAACATATAATGCTTGAAGAGTTCAATATAGGTACCCAATTGTTTTATGTAGTCTGATGGTTCATGCCAAAAACGGATAAAAATATATCCAATACATTTACACCTTGAATTAATTTAAACACATGATCTATAGGTTAGTCAGAAAGTATAACCTGCCAGGCTTGCCAAACTTATTGGAGTAACAAATATAATCCTTGTAAACTGGTACATATTAGATATAGAATCAATTGTTGCAGTTCTAAATATTCAATGACAACACTTCTTAAAATTCCCAGTAGTAATTCAACATGACCAAATTACTATTGTTTCATATGGTTAGCAGTTGAGAGATTATATTAATTTTACAATGTAGGCACTTATATGTCTTTGCTGGGCCCAAATCAGTCAATATGAATCACACTTTCTGCATTAGCACTCCAAGGAATACTTCAGGAGAAAACCATTCTTCCACGGGATGTATGAGGCACATTGATGAAGAAAGTCGTAGAATTAGGAGATGATGGTTCAGTTTTTCAGAATTTTTAAAAACCATTTTACACAATTTTTTTAGAGATAAAAACAAACCATGACAAATAAAGATTCCTTTTTTCTCATATACCATGCTAATTCTAGGCCATAAACAGAAACCTTGTTTCTATCCATGAATGGCAATCGACGAACGGTGACAGTTTGAATGAGACTGGACCATACCCTCATGGTTTATGCCCTTAATGTCACAACGTAAAACTTACATAGTTCCATACATTTATATGTTACCTTTAAAACACATCACTCATTATATTAACTACCAAATGGCAGTTTAATGAGAATATTGTTTGCATTAATCACTGTCACAGCATTTGAGTTTCTTAGAGAGTAGTTTATTGGGATATTTTTACCCTTCTGTGATCATGAACTTTTTAAAACATTCATGGTTGGAGTAGGTGCCATGTATGTATGCTTCATACACATTCAATCTTTTTGAAGAGTTGAGTCACACTTTTTCCATAAAATCAACCTAAGTCAACACTATGTATTATTATACATTATCTTTCAAATAGCTGGAATTAAATAGGCCATGAAACACTTGCATATCCCATATTCAAGAACCTTGCTAATGAGCATTTGGGTGTACTAGCGATGTAAAAGACCAGGTAGATGGCTTTTGATATGCCAGCAGGCATGTAGACCACAATATCATGGGAAAAACCAGCACCATTAGGGTTTTAAACAAACTCTTAATATCAAGATAATGCATGATTGCAATTGTGAGTAAAGTCAAAACAATGATGCTAACCAATAGCTACCAGTAGTTTTGTTGATGTTACTTTTTATAGGGCTTCCACATTCAAAACAACATTCTGTGGGTACTTCGGGCAGCTTTTCCTCTCTCGTTTTTTCACTTCTCATGATGATACTGCAAGAGTTGGCACCTGCAGTTTTGAATGCAAATCTTCAACTTTATATGTACACATAGGGCAATGTGTGGGTAGTTGACACCCCACATATTGTACAAGAGCACACTTGAACTTAAATTGACTTAAGCTTACAATGTTAGCATCAAAGATATGTCGGGCAAGTTCCACATTTGCCATAATATGTAGTTTTTTTAAAGGAATACACCATGGATAAGCAAAAGAACCCTTTCCAGTTCTCCAAGCATACGCACTACTCTTCCCACTAAGCCCTAGCTTTGAAACTGTTTGAAATATCATGAATCTAAAATATTAAAATGCTAATATGAATTAATAAAAAAAGATAATGACAACACCAACTTTTTTACATTCCGAAAACTAATAATGTTGTTCCATTCTATGCTAAGAAAATCATGTCAATTTTCTTCTTTAAGAATTATCGTCAGAAATAATTGTAGCTATTATAATAACTATTTCAAAATATTCTCATTGATAAGCAACTGGAATTAGGGCCTTCATTAATCCTTTAATATAAATTTTTTCTAATTAAGCCATGCTTATTTTAGTTTGACTCATAATTTTTAACAGTACATACACACCATGGTTTCAGCATTATGTAATTGCGTGAAGTTTTTTGCAATTATCAAGGTGGAGTATTATGGTTAAATTTTAGAATGACATATGTATATTTTTTTGCCAACACTTTGAAAGGATTATTAAGGTGAAAGTTAATCGAAACAGAATAATAATATAAAATAATATTGCATATAATTAAATCATATTTCAATTGCATTAAATTAACAAACTAAAATTTATTTTTACAGAGTCATTGAGATTATTGTACAATAGTAAACAGATTAAATTTACAAGTAATATTGATATTCCTCTTTCAAAGAAATATATAACACCTTCCTCACCCTATCTGGGTGATCTCAGTAGACTATGGAGGTGGCAATCCGAGAGTACTTCTCACAATTCTCTCTGCAATACGATTGAATTCCAAACGGTCTTCTCTCCACATTTTCGCCGCGTCGACATTGGCCCCACTTTCATCATTTGGTTCTTCAAAATGACAATGAAACAGTTAATAATTCGGTCATGAATTTCATCAATAGCATAAAATGATAAGTTAAAGTATTATTAATACCTGCTAACATACTAATTACAGACAGGAGAATTTTCTCCACACTTTGGACAGGACTCCATCTTTCTGCGCTTGACTCATATCCCATAGGGTCATCCCCCGGGGCATGAAGTATTGATATACACACGCGACCATCGGCATATACTAGATAAGGGAAAATAATTTCTTTAATTAGATATAAATAACATGGTACACTGTTATAAATTGTAAGAAATAGACATAAACTTACTGTTAGGGTGGAACATTTCACACGTGAATTGCATTTTTGGAGGGCTAAGTGGGTAGTCTGGGGGAAATACTAACTTAGCTGGAAATACACCGCCCTCGAAGCAAGTTCCTTCCGGTCCCCTACGAAGGCATAAAAAAATTTCAAACACAGTTTAAGCCGTGATATGCAAAAGTTACACAAACAAATTAAGCACAGAATTGAGAGGGGTGAGCTGCCAACTATAATTGCTTACATTTGCGCAATTTAAAGGTAATTACTTACGTGATCAGGGCTTCCCATTCAAAAAAATTTTCTTCGTTTATTGGCCCAGCAATTATACCCTCGGGAGGATTGAGGGTTAACTCTACAATAAAAAAAATTGGTTCCGTGACATGACACTAATGTGCACATCATAATAAATCGTCCAAATTATGCACAAAATTCGTTGAAAAGAGTGCGAGAAAACGACTCTATATTTCCAATTACACAATTAATTAAAATCATACTGTCAAATTATGGAACTAACGTTTGTATTCTGCCATTAACCTCCTCAACGCCGAACCTGCCATGTTGTCAGAGTAATTCTTTTGTTTGGAATTTCTCCTGCACTTGTTTGTGATATTCGTTGCGTTCAATGGAAGTGACCGCGTGGTGTTGCCGGGCATGTGCTGTGGTTTAGTGGAGTGAAATGTTAAATTGAGGAGAATTTTGACAGAAATTAGGTTGTTATATCTACTTCAACATGTTGGTATTGTTTGAAACGTCTGCGGGTTATGCCTTTTTCAAGGTAAACAATTTCTGTTTATTGTTGATTCTTCGCAACCACTACTGGCTTCTCACCGATGTTGAGGTGGAAAATAACGTGTTTTTTCATATTGTTCACAGTTGCTGGATGACAATAAACTCCAGGAAACTGAAAATTTATTTAAGGACTTCGAAACCCCCGATGCTGCCAGCAAAGTGTAAGTAATAATTGTCACCAACAGTCGCACATTTAAAGGTAGCAGTTTTAAATATTCTCAATGGAAAAAAAAGTTATGTGGAGAGGGTAGAATAAAACTGGGAGTTGAAGTAGTTGAGTTCTACGAATAGTTGTTGGCTTAGGTCGTAATGGGACATGGTTTATTATCTATTGCCAAATGTGCAGTCCATATTGAATCTATTTGGGTATTGGAATCCTAAAAACGTTCTCTTGGGGTGCGGATTATAATAATTATTGTCTTCTGCTGAACGGATGTAGAACATTTCATAATCGAAAATGTTAAAGTCCAGTCTAGATTCATCTATTAAAGGTAATTAAATAACAAGCGATTTACGTCTGAAGAATTATATTACAATTGGTGCGAATTATGAAGGATTTCTATTGGCTCATTGTTCAGCCACATTAGGCGTATCGTAAATGACAGTCCTTTTTTTAATTTTATTGCATACTATAATGACCTAAAATCCAGTTGCGTAGCTAGAGAAATTATTTCAAGGCCCACTAGAGCAATGTGCCACAAGAATATAGTCAAACGCTGTTCAAACTTAGGCCAGCGAGGTATCGCTCGTCATTTGAACTCCTAATTTCACGGTATCCAATACTGACTGCTTTTTCTCTTGCTGTAACAATTTTCATATGCATATAAACAACTGTCCCGATTGGATTACTCATCCAACTCTGGCTTAGCGTGTGCACCTAGAAACGTGAATTTCCGGGAGTACCGAAGCTCTCATTAAAAGAGAATTTTTCGACTTGTAAACTGGTTTCATGCCCAGAAATGTTTACTTTTGTGTATTCAGAGGTAACGGCTGTTTTATCGTCATATATGTTGTTACAGAGTCATTTTGGCAATATATGGCATTGGTCAGCATATGTCAGAGACGTCCCGGTTGTGTGTTATCTTTTGTGTTAGTAAAGCCCAATTTAAATTTGATCACTTTTAAGTCATTAAAGAAACTCACTTGTTGGTATTATGGAGTACGCCCCCGAAGGGACTAGTGGATCACATAAACTTTATTTTACAATGGAATCATCTTGGTGTCGACTCCCGCGTGGACCAACATCTACATTGGTCATTTCTACTCTCTTCCACAAAACTCCTGTGTGCAGTGCAGTTGAAGCACAAGACCGTGAAAGTGCTGTTGCACTTTTTTGATTCCCTTAGGTAATAGCTTTTTGCAGTCTACATTGCTCCTCATCCTCGGGGCATCCTTTATTCTTACCTTTCATGAGGTCCCATATGATATTTTGTACCAAGAATTCTTATTCACTCATTGGAATTTGCAATCAAGTCATCATTCAAATTGACATCAATCCCATCCCTTCAGTGTCCGCACCAGTGTATAGCCACATGTTACCACTATCACCTCTTTCAGTCAGCCTAGAGCTTGTTGCTTGGAATGCACGCAAAGGAGGAAATCAATGTTATATCCAACAAGTTGAATGTCTTGCATTTTTTTTATAATATCAATTTTACTAAACAAAATTTACAAGAATAATTCGGATACGAGTGATATTGTATGAGTTTGAAAAGAATAACTATAAATTAAGAATATTTCCCATATCCAACAAGTTGAATGTCTTGCATTTTTTTTATAATATCAATTTTACAAAACAAAATTTACAAGAATAATTCTGATACGAGTGATATTTTATGAGTTTGAAAAGAATAACTATAAATTAAGAATATTTCCCATACATCTTTGGTTCATCAAAAAATTTATTTTTGCATTTGCATAAGTTTGTAAGATCAGGGCTCTTAAGGCATTGAACCTCACTATTGAGATCCAGAAAACCTAATCTTAGCTTAATATTGAATCATTTATAGTGAATACCAAATAAGCATCTTTATATTGGTAATGAAGCATGGGTCATTTAAATCCCTGATAGCAGTGAGCATAAAATATAAGTGCAAGCATTTAAAAAATTATTACTTTGTATTTAGCCTTAAAAATCTTGATGAGGAGAACTAGGCCATATTATTTTCTTATGCCATTTGATTTTCAGCCATTTACATTGGTAATTGTTTTCATTTTTAGGGTGAAGCTTAAGCATTTTGAGAAGTTCAATGACACCACTGAAGCATTGGCTGCAGCCACTGCTGCTGTTGAAGGGAAACTATGCAAGAGTCTCAAAAAAGTTCTAAAGAAAGTAATAGCTACCGAAGCTCATGAACAGTTATTGGTGTCTGATGCCAAGTTGGGAGGTACCATACGAGAAAAACTGAACATACCATGTCTTTCCAATACCGCTGTCCAAGAACTCATGAGGTGCATTAGATCCCAGACTGAAACACTTATTTCAGGCCTTCCCAAAAAGGAGATGGCTGCAATGGCACTTGGTCTTGCCCATAGGTAATTTAAGTTACTCTTTTGAGCATAATAATAGTTCTATAATATTTCACTTGAATTAATTAAATGTATTTTGTTGCAGCTTGTCAAGATATAAACTGAAATTTAGCCCAGATAAGATTGATACGATGATAGTTCAAGCTGTTTGTTTACTGGATGATTTAGATAAAGAGTTAAATAATTACATAATGAGGTGCAGGGAGTGGTACGGATGGCATTTTCCGGAACTTGGAAAAATTATTGCTGACCATACTGCTTTTGTGAGGACAGTGAAATTAATTGGTATGTATAGATGTCATTATAATTAGCAGTTTTTACTTATGCTTTGACATCAGCATCATTTGAACTCAAAATATTAATTGATTGGGAATTTTAATGCTATATTTTTGTCACTATTTTGCATATTGAATTTGAAATGCCCAGCTTTCTTTGGAAAAAATATATTTTTTTTGTAGCATTATTAGCTTTGACCTGACTCCAGAAGGCGGGAACTTGTCATCTTCTTTCTCTTTAATTCTCTCCATCTCATAAGATAAGCATCTCATGAATTGTTTATACTAATGGTAGGTGTGTTTGGTCAGTGTGTTTATGGTTAAGGTTCTCACTTGACTACCAAAATATTCTTTGGAGTCCACCAGATTTTATTTAAGGGAAAATAATGAAAATATAATTTTTTATTATAAGACCTTTTTGTTGTTTGTGTTCATCAATAATTTATGGTTTCATGTTGTAGTGAAGAATATTTTCTTTCCTTCATTACCAGGAACAAGAGAAAACACTATGAACACTGATCTATCTGATATTCTTCCCGAGGAGATAGAGGAAAAGGTGAAAGAAGCTGCAGAAATATCAATGGGAACTGAAATAACACCAAAAGACATTGAAAATATTCAACTTTTGTGTGACCAGGTCTGTAATAGAATGTTTTTATCAACCATTATTTGGTATGTTTAAAAAATTGGTTACTTTAATCAATTTTAAACTTTTGCAGGTTTTGGAGATTTCCGAGTACCGCACTCAGCTGTATGAGTACCTTAAGTCTCGCATGATGGCTGTTGCTCCTAACCTTACTGTTTTAGTGGGAGATTTAGTAGGAGCAAGGCTAATATCACATGCAGGTGAGTTATATCTCTTTCTGTTTAGTTCAACATTAGAAATTAACTTTATGAATGGTGCTCTTATTTTTTTGGTATACATTTTTGTGTTATAATTTTTGGAGCTGTTCAAGATGGATAATGTTCATGTATGCACTTCAATATGCACTGTTAGAAGGTATTCAGCTTTAATATCAAAGTCAAAAAGGTTTTTTAGAGTGGTTAAAATGCTTTTTGTAAGAAAGGTATTATTGTAGTAAAACTGGAGAACTCTTCTGAACATTTTCCAGTCATTTGGGGTCACATTTCCAGTTGTCTTTGGTCTAAAAATCATTAATAGTCATATTGCCATGTTATAAACCCATCCCTTATGCTGTGCCAGTAACTGATCAGCCTTGATTTTTGGTAGCTGATTCTGAATATAGGGGGCCAGTCCTGTTTGTTGGCAGCCGATCTTGAATTTTGAAAACTTGGGTCACGACTTTTTAGTTGGCTTTTGAATTTTATTTAGCTGACCATCTCGAGTTTTTTATGTCTTGTGGGTGGTCAGCTCTTGTCATCTTTATTTATCCAAATAACTGGTCATTGGTGAAAAAATCAAACATTTTGCTTAACTCATCCTCCAATTTGTATAATTGAATTTGTGAGTTCTTTGCCAACACTCCAATTCTTAATCTTCCTTGGATAAGTGCAAAGTGACTGAAAGTGAAGGAAATTGAATATATGCACTTTTAATTGAATTTCACTTCTATATTTTTGCGTACAAATTGAAAGTTACTGTAGCAAAGATGTTATAAAATTCATTATATTTTTATATAGCATGTACAGGTGACTTAACATATTGTAATTGGCCACCATTCAGGTTTATTCACTACCTCTTACATGTTGCTGTCTATGTAATGATGTACCTAGTTCATCATCACATACATACATGTATCAACGTGTAAGAAGCGGTGAAATTCTTATGCAGATGAGTTCCAAATGAAACTTACCAATGGGTAAGTTTTATGTTGGAAGCCACAGTCCATGTGATCGCTGTAGGTTTCATTTCCTCCAGAGATGTTATGTGGTAATATTGGCTAATAAAATCATTGTCCTTACATTAAGTGTCTTTAAAAGCAATGTTGTAAGTTAGACCTCCGTTCCCTTTTTTAGCATATATTGAAACATGTTGTCTGAAGTTCTTCCAAGAATTAATTCACTGCAGTGATAATGGCATACAAATTGAAAAACAGTTTTGTGATCTGCGCCCATTACCTTAATATGGGAAAAGTTTCAGAATTTTGCATTCAGCTTAAGTCAAGCTATAGATAAAATACTAAAATGTGCTGGAGTTTCATGGTAGCAATAGGGTTTTATCCAAAATTCAAGCACCTCTGCTTTGGAAATAATTTGGTATATGATGCTAAAACTTAAGAGTTCATGTCCTCATGTAGGGGTATGCCCACAGCAAATTTTAATGGAATTTAGTCAAATGAGTTCAATTTGATGGAAAATGATTTTTTTTAAAGGTTCACTTCTAAACCTTGCAAAGCATCCTGCATCGACAGTCCAAATATTGGGTGCTGAGAAAGCCCTGTTTCGTGCCTTGAAGACAAAACGAGACACACCTAAATATGGACTTATCTATCATGCTCAACTGGTTGGGCAGACAAGTGCCAAGAACAAAGGGAAGGTTAGTTTGCTTTGTTTTTTTAATTTTTTTGACCATCTAAAATATCTCAGAAGGAATTGTGTTCCAAGGATGTGTTACAGGAAGAATGGATATTGTGCATCAAACTGGAAAACGCCTAGTCATAAATTTTGAGTGTAAACTGAACATAAGTAAGAACAACAATGGGTGGTTCTCATGGAGGTTTATTTAACTGCTGTCTTTTCCTCATTCCCCCCCCCTTCCCCTCTATTATTCTTTCTCTGCCAATTTTTAAAAGTAATAGAGCTTGTGAGCAGGTGTTATGCTGCTTAATTATAAGTTATCATGCTAAAATATTTGGTGTGGTTAAATATTTAAAGAGAAATACAGTGGAAACCTGCTCAACAAGCAAAATTGTTCACAAATCTTTCTTTAAAAGCAAAATACACATTAAGCAAATAACAAACTTTATAAATTTATGTAAAATATGATTGGGTGTTCCATGCAAAAAAAAAGTAAATTACTTACAAGGTTTATTCAAAGAAAATTATGTATATGTTCTGAAGGACATGAATCATCATCATCTTCTATCACGGAATAAACCAACTAGGAATGCAAATTCAATTAAGACAAAACAAAAAAAGAGTCAAAATAATTTATATTTTATGAGATATTCCTAATACTATTTTACTAGAATTGTCTGTAGGTATATGTTTTTGAAGTCACTTCAAAATTTTGTGAAAATGCAACAGTATTATCATTAAATAAATTTTTAGCATGCATAGCCATTGCTTGATTGTGATGATTCTTCTCAATTTGTAATGCAACAGTTTCTCATGCTTTCCCATGGCCTCCACATCACATTCTTCTTTCTTGGATGCTAAACTTCTTTAAGGTGCATCGAGTGATTGTCTCTGACGAGCAGGGGTTTAATTTTAAAATCTTCTGCTCGCACTGGCACAAAATAGCTGTGTGAGGCAGTCTTCCATTGACCTGTAACTGGACAGTACACATGCCCTTGCAGTACACATCCTTCAGCATCTCTTTCCAGAACAGACCGATCTTGTCACAATTAAAAACGTGTTGCTTCAGGGATCTATGTTTCTTGAAGTTGCAGATGAAGCTCTCTCTGCCTTTTTGCTGGAGTTGGCGACAAAACTGTGCCTTGCAATGCTGTGGATGCAGGTTCTTCATTTAAATCTTTTGAACCAACCAGCCTTCCCAAAATTTTTCTTTGGGTGTTGATGATCTCACCCTCTTCTTGATGAGATTGGCAAAACTCACTTTTGCCTTCTAACAAACCATATACAAGGTCTGTCCCAAAAGTAGTAGGACTGAGTCAATTAAAAATATTAATTGCCAGAGTTGATACATTCACTCATAAGTGTTTGAAGTAGCACCCTAGTGCATCCACACCCAGTTGCTAGTGGGTTTTCCACACCTTGTATGCCTTCTCAAATTTGCCTGGAATGCTGCTAAGCTGCCATGTCACTGCTTGTTATAAGGCTTCCACCGAACCATGGTGGCATCATTTCAGCACGGATTTGAGGGGAGAGAATTGGAAAAAGTCTGGTGGGGCATTGTCTAACAAATTTGAATCCACACTCTCATGGTTGAGAAGCTCTTGCCAGATCTGCGTCAGAGTTTCCTTTTGTTCGTCTGATAGCACTCACGATGCCAACTTCGTACACACCTTTCTCATGCCCATGATATTGATCAGAAGAAAGTGTGCATCACACTTCTAGGGAAGCTTAGTTCATCAGAAATCGTGCTAACACATCTGTGGTCCTTGTCCAGCAAAACTTTCACTCTTACAAGATTTTCATCACTTTTTGAGGTCAAAAGGCATCCTGAACGTTTGGCTTCTTCAAAATCTTCTCCACCCTCCCAAAATAACTTGTGCCACTCAAAAACACGTGATCTACCCTTGGCACTATCACCAAGCTGCCTAAGCATGTCAGAAGTCTCTGTCCTGGGTTTTCCCAGTTTCACCCAAAATTTGATGGCATAGTGCTGTTTCAATAACTGGTTCATGATGGAGCATAACGAGGTCACGCTATAGAGGTTTCGCAAACCAATGATATTCACTTTGCAAAGGCTGGGAGCCAAATGCCGCTGGCCTCCAACCTTTCCTGAGACTCTCTTCCCTCGAACCCAGCCAGTGCAGTGAAACCACTGCCTGTCCATCTGTCTATCCAGGAGAAAATGTCATTCCACTTTTGGCACAGACCTTGTATTCTTGTTACTCTATATATGAATAATGTATCTCTCTAATGTTGTCCATTAGGATAATGCACGTTGTTAATTTCAACCAATGTGCTAAATCAGCCATGCTCAAACCTTGTCCTCAATTTTCAATGATTTCATTTAAAATATATGGTTATATTTACTCTCTTTTGGCTTTATCTTCAGGGACATTTTTGTGATGATTATTAAACTTCGCATGAGTAAATCGCCAGAAATATGTCTAAAAACAAGTTTTGTGATCAAATGTTGCCCTTATGATGCTAGCAGAAAGAGTATTAAACACTAAATGAACCAGTGGGCATGCAGTCATTCCGAGAATTCCCTCCTCCTTATCACTTATTATGCAATACGTCACTTGTTGAATCATTAAAAAAAATAAGTTTGCTTTTAATGCAAATTACTTGCTATGGGAAGTGCTCATTAAGCAAGGTTTCATTCATCATCTCCTCCTTGTAAGTGATAAGTCTTATACGAGCTCCAAGGTGGAATTCAATGGGACTTTTAGATTAGTGATAAATTTTGTTAGTGATTTCTTTGTATTTCAACAGCAATGCCACTGTGTTTAAGTGGAATTAATGGGTAGATGTCAGCTACTGCCTTATTCATTGAAATGAAGAATGTAAGGTCTGTTATGCTTATGAGATTAACATATATTCTCATCTTATCTGTTTGCATAAAGATGTCAAGAATGTTGGCTGCTAAGGCAGCACTAGCTTGCCGAGTAGATGCCCTCGGAGATGATGAACCAGGTTCAGGGAACAACTTTGAGTTGGGGGCGGAGCACAAGGCAAAGTTGGAGTCCAGGTTAAGGATTCTGGAGGAAGGAGGCTTAAAGCGAATTAGTGGCACAGGAAAGGCCAAATCTGCATTTGAAAAATATTACTCTAAGAGGTAAGAAAAGTGTTGAGTAAAGCTTTGCTTAGGAATACGAATGACAACTGGATTTTAAAAGTCAGTTTTGTATGAGAAATAGAACACCTATGCTATGGCACATTTTTTTTAAATTTGAAGATGGGCAAACTTGCATGCTTAGTAATATATATGTATTTACATTTTCTTTCATATTGTCCTCATTAAAGAATCATTAAACTTAGTTATATTGAGAATCACAGTATTCACATAAAAATATTTCAGTGAGGTGAGACAGTTTCCTGCCACAGCTGACACAACTCTTCCAATGAAAAGAAAACTCAGTGAAGGTACGCCAAAAAAAGTTCTGATTGAAGAAATTGGGGAAGCAGTACCTAAGGAAGAATCAGAAGGTTGGCTATTCTGAATTTTATATGTTGTTATTTTTATCTTCCAAAATTATTTTTATTTATTGCTATAATAGCAAATCTTAAATTGGTGCTGGGTCTTAATGTAAACAAAGTTATTAACAGCATTTACTGTATTATTCTTTACCAAACATAATAATAATGTAATTGATAGATTATTTTAAAGAAAGAAAAGAACAGTTTCATATGGAAATTGTGCATGTAACTTAGTTCATTGGTAATTTATTAAATTCCAAGAAACTGCAGGAGACGCCACGACAGTAACTTTTAATGGAGTCATCCGCTAAATGTGCATTACAATACAACAATTTCAGACTGTAAAATCATTCACCTTGACCATGCTTCACAACTATATTATATAAGAGACCAGGCAAGTGATTCTTACCCTCTGATATTGTTGCATGGTAATTTATTAGTTTGTTTGTGGGAATATAGTATAATCACCAAATATAGTATAGTTGAAGATGTACATTTGGTGATGATCGACTAAGCCTAGAGTTTTCTGAAATGAATTTTATGTAAAAAAAAGGGAAATCAATTGTTTTACTATTAATCATTTCACCAAAGCTTACTGGGTGCCTTTTGATTTAAAGAGGGGTTTTAAACGTGGAACCAACTGCAAACCTAGGTGTACTACTTTATTTTGTGAAATATGTGCAAACTTAAATTGCATTACGTAGGTTTTTCTAAGAAGTTAGTGTAAATAAATTTTATTTTGCAATTGTATTGATAATTGCAGAAGGCATGCCTCCTAAGAAAAAGAAGAAGAAACTTAAGGTTGAGCCTGAAGAGGAACCTGAAGAAAAAGTTTTTGAAGGTAAGGACTTAATTGTTTTTTTAGCTGTATTGAACAGCAGCCAATAGTTCAAATATGGCGTAGTTGTTTTATTGTGGCAGATATATGATGACTAATGGTAGATCCAAAGCAAATTTTATAGTAACCGCGGTAACGCAATCATACATCAGGGCAGTTACTCCTTGCCCTGATATTTAGATGAACCAAGTTATAACACAATTACAGTTGTTCGGGAATATCCTCTGCAAGGGAAGAAATTCATAATAATTGCTCGCATGCATCAAAATGGAGGACATAATTTGATTCTCATTCTCTCTAGGGTCTCTTATATAAAATGCAGTAGATTATTTCTATAATAAAGGAGGTTAAAGTCAATGGTCATTGGTCAAAGGGAATCATAATGCTATTTAATTTTGCCAATTTATTATGTAGTAATTTCTGTTTGTATATTAAAAATTAAATATCAAATAATTAACTATTAATGTGCACAGGCACTGATGCATACACACATAAATATAAATGATTTTCTCGGCAGATAAACAGTTTACTCATTTATTTGTTATTATACTGATGCCAGACAGACATATTTTATATAAATTAATGAACTTTTTATTTCAGAAGCTACACCTGGAAAGAAGAAGAAAAAATTAAAACAAAAAATGGAAGAACAGGAAGTTGGTTAGTGATCTTTTATTTCTTAATTATGCATTAACTCCAATGGTTATGACTGCATTCATTGCAGGGTGCTTTTATAATTTTATTTAGGGATTCTTTTATGTCTTTTTTTATATTTTTCATTTACCTGACTGTGTGGCTGTTCTTATTTGCATACACTAGTTTATTTCTTCAAAGTTTAACCTGAATATTATTACTGTTACTGTATTTTCCCATTGATAGCATGTCCATTATCTGTACAAAAATGTTCATATGATCAAAATAAATGACAATGCGCATTACGTAGAATAAAAATTGAAAAAATCCAAACATTTACATACCTATGCCCACTATAATTTAAAGACGTCTTGCAAAAATAAATTAGTCTGGAAACATGCCTTTTTAATTGCATTCCATTTTATACACATCTGCTACTGTTACAGATATTTCATCTCATAAATCCATGAGAAAGAGAAGTTTATATATTTCTCATGCATTATAGAGAAAATGAATAGATAGATCTTTTAAGGTGTTTGAAACCAATAATGAACTCACCACTATATAGAGTCATTCCTTTCTTCCAGATTGTGCTGAGGAATTTGGTGGAAAGAAGGAGGTGAAAGAGGAACCAGTAGAAATGGAAGATGTCACAGGTAGGTGAAATTTTTTTCTTCCTTTACACTTCAAATGCCAGTTTTGCCTTACTTCCAAAACTGTTTTTCGTTTGAGATTTTCTTGTTGAATTTTCTACTAAATGTGACTTGAGCAGAGGGAAATGTCTCTGTATTTTCATGGATTATAAGAATTATCCTTCTAAGCTTATGATTAAAGATTAACTGTGAGAGCATTTGGATTACCAGGTACCGCCCTAATGTAACCGGCATTTAAAATGGTAGTAGGCTGAAAATAATTCGGGTCAGAAATTAGTCAGGAAAATTTAGAAAAGGGTATCGTCCTTATATAGTTTCAGAAATGACACAACCTTTAATTTTTAGTAAATTTTATGATAACAATCCACATGCAAGGGGCAAGGGCTGGGCTATCCACCTTCTTTACATAATAATTTAAACAATTCTGTTTATTTGACTGTCAATTTTCATATTTCCTCAGAATCTGGCAAGAAGAAAAAGAAGAAGAAGAAGTCAGGAGATTTTGAGGTGAAGGAACAACCGGAAGAACAAGTGCCTGAGGCCTCAGGGAGTGGGAAAAAGAAGAAAAAGAAGAAATCAAGTATGGGAGCTCAAGATGTTTAGTTCAGCTTAGTAGCCAGTGCAAGTCTGGCCTTTGCTAGTTTTTTTCCTAAATCTCTTACGGCAAAGATTTTTTTACATGAATGAATGCAAGTGTTAGGAATAAATGAAATAGCATTTGCTTCTGAATACAGTGAATTTGATGTGTGTGAATAAAGTGATTTTATTCAGGTAATTAGTATGCTTGATTAAATCATAATTCTCATAAACACTTGTGAAAGTAATTTTCTTGCTTCCATATTTGCTAGCAATGATGAAGAGGAAGTTTTATTTTAATCGCTCTTCTTTCTGATCATGCCAGGCAATGGGAAAGTATTTATACTTTCCTTATCTACATTTCATGTCACACTTTGTTTTTAAAATCAAACAAAATCTAGAAGTATAATCTTAAGTTATTTTCCTGTTGTGTATATAATTTTCTGATTGTGTGGGGAGGAGGTGAGTTTGTCACTCTCAATTGGTTATGTCTTCTTATGTAACAGGAAAAATATATTTTTTACTTCATATAACTATATTTCAAATTTCATTTGCTTTATTATTAATGACTATGCATTATATTAACATCCTTCTCATGAATTATTTTCACTTGGTAATAATTTTTAAATGAACACTGAAATGGGTAGTAGCCTCAAGACTTAGTGTTCTTGAGAATATCTCTACATTGGTTCCTGTGGCAGACAAAAAAAATTGACAGTCACGTTAAATGGTTTTAGTGGTGATATGCATGTGGAATGAACATTTATGACCACTTATCACCTCCTTAGTGATGCAAATGAAATGATTCTTAGCATGGATGCCCACACTATGATGATCCAAGATATTCCATAGGAAAGACCTACGAGTAGAGTACACATTGTTCGGATAAGAAAATTTCGGTGTATATGGGGATGTTTCAGTAGCTTAACTGGCTGAAGCCCTTTTATCAGATATCAAGTGATATGGGTTCAAATCGTGGTCAAGGCAAATGATTTTGACACCTTGAAATTATTGTAACTTAAGTTCTTACCCTAAAATAAGATTTTTTTGTGACTGGTATGCCTCAATGAGGAACTTAAATGATAATGTTTGTGCAAATGAATAAATTTATTTCCAGTGATATAAGGTATTTTCCCATCGATAAAGCGTGCGCTATCTATGCAAAAATGTTCAGATGATCGAAAAAATGACGATGCATGTTATGTAATGGAAATTGAAAAATTCCAAACATTTACGTACCTATGTTCAATATAATTTATGGAAGAGTTTTGCAAAAATAAATTAGTCTGGAAGCATGCCTTTCTAATTGCATTCTATTTTTTACAGATCTGCTACTGTTAGTTATTTCATCTCATAAATCCATGAGAAAAAGAAAAACAAAACTTCTATACTTCATTTATTCTATTACATAGTACTTCACATATACATAAAGTACATCATATTATATACGCGTCCGGAAAATAAGTGTACTGACTCCTGGGCTGGGCGCGCCGCTCCAGGTGCGCCCAGCACCGCTCTAACGGGCTGCGATTGGAGGGGGGTATGTTGGCAAGCGACGCTGAAGAAGGCAGTCGGCTCTGAGCTGTGGTGTAGTGAGGAGCTCTGTTAATGCGAACCTCCATGCTCGACCCACGTCACGGAACGCGATGCCGAAGCAGCGTTATTCCATCAAATTTGCGGTAAAGCTTGGGAAATCGTCTACCGAAACTGACGGTATGCTTAACCAGGCTTACGGGGAGTCAGCCATGTCCAGAAACATGATCTTTCAGTGGCACAAGATGTTCGTGGAGGGCAGAGAAGAGGTCGACGACGAGTCTTCGAGAGGTTCCCGATGATGCCTTCGCGGGAGCGTTCCAGGAATGGGAACGCCACTGGAACAAGTGTGTCGACTCACAAGGGTCCTATTTTGAGGAATATTAGCTTAAGATATGTAAAAGTGTAATAAATTTTTTTTCCTGAGCTCAGTACACTTATTTTCCGGACGAACCCTGCATGTTTAAATATAGGATAGGTAGATCACCTGATTTCACAATTAAATGAATTAGGTGCATTTATTATCTTTTCAGGCACATTATCAAATTCAATCTCCAAAGTTAATTCTTCCTCATCTTCTAGCACTGGTGTTGAAATATTGCCTAAGGCTTTTTCAAATCCATTTTTTTACACTAGTTCATCTGACACCCTGCCAACTATCTAGGATCCACATGCTTATTTCTTCATAAGACACTTTAAATCCTTCCCAATTCTGTGTAGTCTTTCATGTCACAAATAATCCACTTTTCCCAAGTAGAGTGTATTTTTGATTTAAAAGATTTATCAGTGGATAAATCTTGGAGTGGCATATATAGATAACTATGAAGCCCTGGGTGCGCAGTATCTATACTAATTCATGGTAACTACAAAGTTCTGGTTGCACTTTATCGATGGGAAAATACAGTGAATACTGGTTTGAAATCTAATTGTCCATTTCAAGATCATAGCAGGTTTGCAGCTACTAATACTGAATATTCACTGAAGTTCAGTAGCCGTAAAAAATGATCACTGGACAGTTTCTGTTTGACATGTTTATTTAGGCCTTCAGTAGATCAATAATAGGAAAATTTAAAAGAGAAAGAAAACATCAATTGAAAAGTGTTATTTGATGTGAAGATTTTTTAGGCAATTCTCTATAATTAAACGACTTGCACAAGTTTATCGTGAATGTATTCATTTCTTACAATACAGACGCTTGGGTCTGTAGTGTAAGCAATTTGTAGTATTTCAGGAAATATATGCATGCATAGATTGATTAAAATGGTTTCGCACCTTGTGAATGATTGATTAAATAGCATTTGAACCAATGGATGGTGTATGTTGAAGCTTATGTAGCATTAAGTCATTGTCAACAGATCAAATGCTATTTTTAAATCAACTAATACTGGAGGACATCAACCTGTTGCATTGAGGAGCCGTGACTTTGGTCAGCCGCTGATCTGCAAGTCGCTGAATTCCCACAGTGTGCATTTGGAGGTATTTACTTTTTACTGATACAAATAATTGTAAATAAATAAATCTATTTGGAAAGTCCAGAAATATTACTATTCTAATCCCAAAAGTTGTCCATGTGCACCAATATAAACATTTTTTTTTGGCATGAGGTGTGTCTATGAAATTCATTGCGACAGAAATTTACTGTGGGGATGTAGGCTAATGGGAGTACTGTACGTTTTAAAAGTAATATCATAAAATATAACGAATTGGGTCATCTGGTTTTTCTCATTGTTAGATAATACATGGGGAGATATTCCCGTGGGAATGCTCATCATAATTGACGTCCATGTATCTAGAACGACATCGATGTTAATTGGAACGATAAAGTAATCACTTGGGTATCGAGCTCTCTTCTTTTTACTGCGACCACTGTAAAATGGAGAAATCGAGTGTACCGCTACCGAGGGAGGAAGGTGTTGGATTAGAAATTCCAATACTTAAGTCATACGCCATCTGTCGGTCAAAACGAAACTACACGTGCATAATTCTTGACGCCGATTTATTCCGAGAAATTGTCAATTAGCAAGTTTGCAGTAGCTTAAGGACTACACGTGCGATCAGGAAATTTCTTGAATTTGTCCAATTTTCTAGGAAAGGGCCAGCATTTTCCAGGCGCCCGGCCGGGATAAAATTCACTCATTTCCAATTAACTCTTCAATTACTATTGGATTCCTGATCTTTCGCATCGTTCTTATCAAAATGAAGAAGTTCCCGGGGAAGGCTCTCAATAAGTATCGATTCCCCGAAATCGTTCGAAAAAAATGGCCACCAAGAGGAGTCGCAGCAAGACCAGCCATCAGCACAAACAGCCAGGCACCACTTGTATTCCCCCGGTCTAATGCGGAACATTTATATGAACGGCGAAAGTTGGGACTTAAAATATTTATATTTTTGACATGCTCTGGGCGTGGCATCCCCTTTGACTCCCATCTCCCGCGTTTGGCTTGGCTCAGGACTTAGAATACGATCGTATTTTTGAGGATGGCCCTGGCGTAAAGTCGAATCGACCCGCTTAGTCGGCTGGCGGTGGTTTATTGGCGATGAAGGATGCGTTTCGATCAACTAGGTATTTGGCCGATGGTTGACCATGACCAATCAGTAATTGACTTTTACTTGAAACTTAATTCGGGAATCACTATTACCAATGGACAAGGGCATTACCTTGGCCATGCCTTGACACTGCAGGGCCTTGATATAGTGGATTACTGAGTGTCACTAAACGTCAAAATTAAGGCTCTAAAGCCAACAATAACGTAGTTACGCTCCTGAATTGCGGCGAATTGTATTTGATTTCGGTGTGTATCGGGGGATTACTATTACGTCCGTCAAATGGACATTCGTGCAATCATTCGACTCTCAGAGCTGAGCCTGCCGGAGCTTTTAACCGTCGTTCGAATTCGCCTCTCGTCTGCCGGCCCTGGATGAATAACGAAACTTGGCTGAGGACTCGTTTATACTTACATCTTCAGAGAGTACTTGTTCTAATAACAGAGGGAACAGGATATCCACTTTTACGATGATTTCTCAATGAAGTTAATTTCCTGTCGGCATATTCGACAATTGCAAGACGCGTCTTATTATTTCTCCGAGTGGAACTTCCTTCTCTTGTTGTCATTGATGACCTAATATTATTTCATAAATCATGCGTGGATGAAAAAATGTCAATTGATACTTGACATTTCTTCAGTATGCATGTTTGATGGCATTTTATTAGAAGTACGACGTCATTTAAAACTATCATTTTCTCATTCCTAGAGCAACCCGATTGGAGAATATTTTCTTCAGGCGAGGTAATGTAAATGTAATAAAACCTAATTCCTTTTTAACATTGTGGAAGAAGAATGTATAATATGCGTATATAAAATGTGAAATTACCATAATATTTCCGAAATGAGCAATAACAATTCTTTTCAGTTAAGTGTAAGATATCAAAAGCCTCAATCAAAACAATGGGACGAGTATAGGAGAAATACAAGAAATCCATGGATTGTGGAATAACTGATTAGTAGGATAAACGAGAAAAGGAAATGAAAGAATGTAAATAAAGGATTAGGTAGAAGGAAGTACAAAGATATAAATTTATTCACGATATACTTAGATCGTGAGAAAACAACATACAAGTTGATGCAGTATTACGATATTTCAAAAAAGCCTCCGATTAAGTCCTACACAATAAATTTTTACACAAACTTAAATGCTATGGTATCAATGAAAAAATAATAAATCGGATGACTTCTTGTCATATCGCAAACAAATAGTAGTCATTGATGGGTTGTGCTCAGCGGATATAGATGTAACTTCGGGCGTCTCCCAAGGAAGTGCAATAGGGTCGCTTCTATTCTTAATATATTATTCTCTTAGGGGAATTAGGCTGGGAGCCACATGAGATACGATGAGAAGTAGCGAGACTGACTTTTAGAAAGTTTCAGAACGAACGGCTTTAACAATGACACTAAATAAATTATTATGGCCCCCACGACTTATTTAGAACAGACCACAAAGATAAAATAAGGAAGATAGATTCCAGTACAGATAGATACAAATACTCATTCCTTCCCCGAACAATCAGGATTCGTGATAGTAAGAAACCGAAATCACTTTAGAAATATTAAAAACATGTAATTTACAAGTCGGAACAAAATTAAACATTGCAAAGACATCAGGTATATTTGTAGGTGCGTGTGTATGTTAGTTGTTAGTTTGTGTGTTTGCATGTGTATGGGTTGTAAGGGTTATGGCAGGAATACATACCACGTTTTGTTTGAAGATTGTATAAATTTGTGGATTTTGCATGCGGTTTTTTTTCTTAATGACGGGTGGTGCCCTAACACCCCCGCTACACGCCCTTGCGGGGTATTAAGTAGATTTAGATGTAAATACGAAACTGAGGCGGGAAACTAATACGGTGTAAGAAGCGTGGTGGAAGAAAGTCCGGAGATATTGAGAGCAATGGGTAGGGGTTCCTATGGAGACAAATATTTGCGTCACAATTAGTCAGGTGTGTATTCACCTCCTACCACACACCCTAGCGGTGGCTTGCAGGGTACCAAAAATAGTAAAATGTGAAAATAATGTCGAGAAGAACGAAGACAACAACAACGACCGAACACACATCAACACATTCGACCGAATACACGGTAGGAAAATTATAAATCGATCCTTAAAAGATTCAAAAGAGATGGAAAGAATACATAAGTGAGCTATATTGTAAAGCTCTGTAAGGTCAGTAAGTTTAGTCACAGAAAATAATATAAAGTCGATGAAGGTACCATAGGTCCAAGTATACTTGATTGCGAGAGAGAACAGGGATTAAGGAAATTGAAATCAAATAAGACCGTGGGCATTGATGATCAACCCCGCAGAACAACTGAAGGGTTTAGGAAAACGTGGAAGGAAAGGCTTTTATGGGTAAATTCGTAGCTTTTATGAGGGAGGAGTTTGGTTAAAAGATTTCTACGGTAAGTTGTTAGTTTCTATTCCAAAGAAGGGAAAAGCAGCCGTATGTGAGGAGAATAGGCCTTTAACTGATTTGGGGCACAGCTAAGGTGGTACTAATGATCACCAATAAAAGCATGCAGAGGAGGGCAAATGATTACCTATAGGATGACCAGTTAGGGTTTAAGGAGGGTGATTTAAGGAGGCTGATAGAAAGGAATATGGAATATAACCAATTTGCATAGGTTCATCCTCTGCATCCCAGTTGTATTCTATATTCCTGGTTTATCATAATCCAACATGCTCGTATGTTTGCTTCGTGGATTTCTAGAATGCGTTCGATGGACTAATTCAATAAAATTAATGGATATAAAGCAGAAGATGGGACTAAATTGGAGGAATAGGAGGCTAATCTGCAACGTATGCATCCCTCAGACTGCCCAGGTGCGTATGTGGTAGATGGAGACTAGGAATGGGCAGAGCTAGGCAGGGGACTAATTTGAGGATGCCCATTATGATGAATGAAAGAAATTTTCAGATGGTGCACAGGTCCACAAAAATGCCTAGCTGGATTAATTAATGTAGACAAAATATCAATATCAAATAATATTCCAAATTAAAAAAATGGAAACAATATTAGGAATATAGTATTTGCTACAGGCCAGATGATGGCACCAAATGATGAATGTTAGTAGTAGTTATTAAATAGACCTTAGGGTATCAATTAAGAAAATTTTCCCAATGGGTATTAGAAACAAATTATTGAATGATGAGAGGGAAGCTGTGAAAGAGTTCAGAAAAAAATTAGAGGAAAGCTTGACGATGTAGCGCAGTGCTATACGGTGCAGAAGAATCTTGGTCAGTGGATCAAGATGATCGGCATTGATCGATCGGAGGCTTTTGCAATGCGGATGTGGAAAAGGTAAAATCTACCTGAAGGAAAACAAACGGAGAAGTGCTATGAATGGTGGGAGAGGAGAGAAGGCTGTTGGGAGAAATCCAGAGAAGGCAGAGGAAAGTTTTAAATTGGGGATGGCATCTTGAAGACAGTCATAGAGGGGAGAACGCTAGACAAGCGAAGAAGGGGTAGGCGAAGAGTGAGCATGTCGGGCGTACTAGTGTTGGTGATGATTGACCCCTGTTTCCTGCAGAAGACAATTGCTTTCTCCCCGCGGTCATTCCTCGTACGTAATCCGTAGTCCCCTACGTCATCAACATCCTTTCCTTCGACTACCGTTATAATCCAATTCCGCATCACTATTAAATGTTTCCCTGATGGTACACACGTGATTATGTCCTAGGAAATACTATTATTAGCAATTGAGTTTTGTTTTTTCCGAAGTAATTTATCAACTAGCTTAGGTTTGTAGCCATTGTTGGTAGCTAGTAGTAGTTTTTAGGGGAGGCGACCGACAGCTAAGGTCATTTGCGCCATAGGGGATGGATATGAAAGGATGAAGGATGGAGAGAAACCCGGCGTGGGCATTAGCCTACTCTTTCCGAAAGGCGCCAAGGAGTCTGCAGCTTAACGTCTCATCCGACATTACTCAAAGTGCCCCTACCTCAAGTAGGGATCGAGATACCTCTGAAAAATATTCAACTCCGCCGGGATTTGAACCCGCACCCTCTGGGTGGCAAGCCAGTACGTTAGCCCCCGCACCATCTCGATCCCCTTGTTGGTAGCTATATTCGTGATTGTTACGAGTTCAATGTTGAAGTTTTTGGGGGAAAGGGGGATGTGTAGGAGGCGGTGGATCATCGATTTGAAGCCCGCATGTTTGTGAGAAAAATGGTGGGCGGAATCATTAGGAGTTATGTGGTCTGTATAAGTGGATTTCCTCTGCGCAGTCCGCAGTATCTAAAGAATTTAGGAGGTGCTCGATCCCATTTCTGGGAGATCTTTCATTTGGATTTCCAACTGCCTACCCTCCTCATACAAAACAGTCTTTTACACACCCCTAACCCTCTCAAAACTTCTAGTCAATGGTAAAGACACAGAGGATAGCCTTCTTAAATAAGGTATCTATAAACTGAAATGCGAGATTTGCAACACCGTTCATGTTGGTCATACAGGGAGGAATGTCAAGCTACGAGCCAAGGAACACGCAAGGTGTCACAAAAATAAGAATACCAACTCTCTCTTTGCTAAGCACCTACTAGAATTCGACCACAGCAGTGTCTTTGTCCCAGAAATATTACATATTCTCCCAAAAGGATTAAAAACGGACGTCCTCGAGCAAATGGAGATACGGAGGCACCTAGCAAACCCCAAATTGACACATTGTAACGAGCAACTGTTCCCGTCCCCTTACCCAATCCTTTCTGAGAAACTAGCCTGGAATTGGTCAAACCAACCCCTCAACGGGAAGGGGGCGATCGGGTGCGTTGAGGGGTTGGTTTGACCAATTCCAGGCTAGTTTCTCAGAAAGGATTGGGTAAGGGGACGGGAACAGTTGCTCGTTACAATGTGTCAATTTGGGGTTTGCTAGGTGCCTCCGTATCTCCATTTGCTCGAGGACGTCCGTTTTTAGATCGCCCCCTTCCCTCTCAGGCCCTCCTTCCCCTCCCCGCCCCCACTCTGTCCTGAGCGTATATATTCTCGCCCTGTTGTTAAGTATAATTGTACCTGATGATGCCGCAAGTCGGTGAAACGCGTTGTACCTTACAATAAAAATCTGTGGTAAAGTACCAAGTTCTGTTAATATGGATACGAAAAATAATGTTGGGAAGAGTAGAAGGGAAGATGTAGGAAATTCTTACTGATGACCAATTCTGCTTCAAAAAAGGAAATGAGACTCATGAGGCGATATCGGCACTAAGACTATGGATAAGAGATCTCGGAAGAACCAGGACACCTTGATTACCTTAATAGATTTCGAAAAAGCCTTCGATGGTGTGCAATGATAAGCAGTTGTTCGAGATACCGAGGGATTCAATAGTGAAGTACAAGATCGTTGTTGCAAAATTTTCAGAGCATTGGTACAAAGATGAAGTGGCTGTTGTAAGATTCTGTGCACATTTCCAAGGAGCTAAGATAAAGTAGGGAGTGATTTAAGGTTGCTCTGCCTATGCCACTCTTCAATGCATACTGTATATTCAGCGAGCTATCGATGAAGCACGAGAAATATGGCGAAAAGGTGGAATATGGGGGCAAGGTAAACATGTCGAAAGGCTTGAGCGTTCCGATGACCCCTAGAGCTGTGCTGGCAGGAGCAATGATATTTCTCTTGGTAGGGTCACCCATGCCAGATAGGTTGAAGGTTAGGAGCCGGATGAAAGGTAGTCCGTGCAACATCAGTTCCTCAGTGAGGCGGATACAAAGGTCTCTGACCCCAGTGGGGCGTCCATTCAGTTATGGTGTCACGTTAAAAATAATATTGAGGAAGGCAACGGGAAACCACCTCAATTATTATCCCCAAGTTTTTTATGATAGAAAATATAGTCCTAGCAACTACGGGACGGCCCAATCGGTCGTGTGTCATGGCCGGCAAAGGGAGAGGCAAGGCTTCCGCGGTAGTCATCTCACGAAACCCTTTCAAAGCAAAACCGACTGCAGCAGCACAGAAGACGCAGAAGAAGACTAAATTAGGTACAATAGGAACTGGGAATGTTAGGACAATGTTGAGACCAGGAAAATTAGAGAATGTAACGGGAGAGATGGGAAGAGGAAATATAGATACTTCAGTTCTATGTGAGGTGAGATGGAAGAATAGCGAGGATTACTGGAGAGATAGTTACAGAGTACGTAACATGGAGTGGATGGGACGAGATCCAGCGAGGGGTTGCCCTAATATTTATTAAAAAGGTAAGAAGAAGCGTAGTGAACATAGAGTAAGCAACGGATAGAGTAGTACTAGTAGAGGTAAAAGCAGACTAAAAGGAACTGTCGCAAAATAACTATTGGAACTGTTAATAGGAAAAGGACAAGGAAACAATGGATTACGGAGGAAAGGGTTAGAAAAATAGATGAGAGAAGGAAACGGAATTATATAAATACAGAGTTAGGCAGAAGGCAAAAATAGTTAAATAATGAATTGAGGCGGGTATCAAGCAGAGCAAAAGAAGCGTAGCGGAAGACGCAGTGTGAAGATATGGAAAATTTGCAGAGGAAGGGGGAAATTGGTGCGCTATACAGGAAGGTTAAAGTATCGTACTATAGGGAAGTAAGAAGAGAAAATCTGTATTAATAATTACTATTTTTTATTTTATTTTAATATTTATTTACCCCGCAAGCCAGTGCAAGGGCGTATGGCAGGGGGAAAATACACACCAAACCAATCTCCCCCCAAATATGACCCTACCGCAGTCGGACAATGTTATTATGATCCCGTATCGTCCGTGGAAAAAATGACATTATATTGTTTACATCTGTTCTACACTTAATCTCTCTAAGTTCATTGACATGATCTCTCCTACCGTAGTACGATGGCGGTAATAATACATTTTTAACATCACTGCTAAAGAGACGCTTTTCCAATTCAGGCAAGAGCTTCAATTGGTAATTTAACCTTCGCTCCGTGAGTAAAGGCCCAGCCTAGCTGCTCTGATATTTTGGATACGCTAAGTTTATCGTAACAAAGTTTTGCAAATCTAGCTTCTCTACGCTGCACGCGATAAATCCTAATTTTTTGTTAGCTTGTTTACATGTTCCCCGTATGTATTTTACCCAGGAGAGATCGTGAGTGAGGTTAACGCCTAGGTATATAATTGAGCCTGCATATTCCATTTCGCTCTTTCCGATGCAGTAGGCGTTCGGGAGGGAACTGCTCTTTTTCCAAAAGTTTATCACTACGCAATTTTTTGTTTAACTCTAATGTCAAACTGTCTGGCCAGTGTTGTATAGCATTAAGGTCATCCGATTAAACTGCTGTGTCCTCAGGATCGCGGATATCACGGTCAACCACTGCATTATCAGCAAATAAACGTATCATACTATTGTCTATGGAGTCAATGTCGTTAACGTAAAGTAGGAATAAAAGAGGTCCGATAGCACTTCCCTGGGGAACTCCTGAAGTAACTACCTCTGCATTTGAACTAACTCCAACTGCCACTATTCTTTTTACCCAACTATTCCAAAAGTCTTCTTTATCCAACTCCTTAGAAGCACAGAATATCACATGGTCGAAGGCACAGCCAGTACGCAGTGGTCGAAATGTAAAAGAATCATTAGCGCGAGTGATTCGGCCAAGGTAGTTTTTAATTGCAGTAAAAGCTTCCTACTTCAACAGTGTCTCTTTTACCCTAAAAAAAATGCTCAAAAGACCTTCGCGGATGTACAGTTTGTGGACCGAAGGAGAAGATTTACGGAGATCAAGCTCCATTTAAAAGGGAAGAACTTCAGAAATCTTTTGAAATAATACAATATAAAAAGAAGAATATTACAATAAGTGGAATGGACTTTATAGTTTGAATTATACATTTATAATATCAAATAAATACACGATAGGGGTTAACATCAGCGAAATGGAGTAAGATAAACAAAAGTAATGAATACAACGCATTGTGTAAAACGTGTACAAAGTCATTTAAAAATATATAGCAGGATGTAATGGGAATTAATATGACCTCCAAACTGCAAGAACTATCAACAGAAAATAATAATAGAAAGGAATTTAAAAATGATAATACGAACCTATCTACGTAAAACATTAATAACTTTAAGTAATTAGAATCAGATACGCTGTAAAAACTGTAACGTTTAACGTATGTAAACTTAATTTAAATATTGGTTCTTCCCATGTTCAGGATAATCGTGATGTGATATAACCGGTAAACGAGTAAGTACATCCCGGAAAAGTTTAAAACTAACTGTAATGGTGTCTCGATTGCTTTGCCATTTTTGTTTACATTGTTGATTGACTTACCTGTACAGAAATAAGTCGCATATTGTGATTTACCGGCACGAGCAATCTGTATAAATAAAAATATGGCTATTAAAGTCACTCTTCATAAGAGGTAGGCATAAAAAAGCACAGACGTTTTGAAAGGTAATATTTTACGTGGGCAATGTTAGACTGATTCTCGTAGTAAAAACTGCTATCGCTCGTATTAGTGATAAGGTGAGGCGTAGAACGCCTTATCGGGTGACTTCCGTGTTTCATATCACCCCAACAAAAATATTTTTTTTGTTCTTGAAAACTGAAACAATTATTATCATCATTGAAGGAACAACTCGGTCTACATCACGGTGTTCAATCATCGCAGTCTGTTGATCCCTTTCAATAGCAAAAAGTCGACAAAATATTGAGAGGAAGATAAGAAGTAAACGTTTATAGCGCCCTGGAGAAAAAGTGACTCGGTATTCTCCAAAGTAAGTCACTTTAAAATGCCAATTGACATTCATATCTATTTAAACACTAGGATTACCTTAAGGAAGCTGAGGTAAGGGAAATCGCATTTAATATGTGTGTGACTAGAAATGCGAAAAGTAAAATGCAAGGAAAAACCGTACTTTCTTGCCCGTGTTAATTAAGAGGTAAGAAAATGGGCTAGAAAAAACTTGGGTCGTCTGCACGTGCGATCCGGTGGACCTACTCGGTGTTAAACGATTGGGCCTAATAAACTCGAGGTTTGCGGTAGGCACCCACATTCACTTTGCAACCCGCGTTGGCATACTTATTAGAAATAAAGGATTATGTCAAGATAAATTGGACGCTTCTCCAAAAACGGCCATGAGGAGCCGGAGATAACACGCGGATAAACATATCGCGGACTAACTTTGCAAAATGAATAATCATCGTACCTAATCATGTATTGACCGATATTTAACCACTTGGTGCATTAAGATATGCGAAGTTTGAAAGGTAGTAAACTATGAAAGCAATATCTACCTATCTATAAGGCTATAATCTTGAATAGTCCTCACATGTCCGTTCTGAATGATTTTGCTTGTATGAAAACAATTAATTCACCATTCCACTGGTATTAGCGCCCATTAATATTTTTTCAAGACCATTTTCAAGGGTTTTTCTGAAATTAACTGCTCTCGCATTCATTTATACCCCATATTGCTGCAGTATCGCTTTACTGGTATGGCAAATATCTCAGCATTTTCGAGCCACATTATGCATGGAAAAGGCAACTTAAGATTAAAAAAGGCCATTGGTGTGAAAAGGACGTTTGAGATTACTGGGCAGGTATATTATGTTTTTTCATGAACTATTTTTTATCGTTCTATAAATAAGCTAACTTCTTTGTATTGCTCTTATGTGGAGGGCGTCCCAGCATTTAGGTTATCTTGTTGGCAAGACATCCAACCGGCTTACTCATGGGCTGACTCGGGCGGTGTGATTTACTAAATTTGCATTACTAAATACTCGAAAGTAGAAGTTATCATGCTGTATATAGGGCAACTATTTTTCAAGTATATTATCTATTAACTATCATAAATAGTTCATACATAAAGCACGTAATTTGTAAACAAATAGTTTCTTCTTTCAGTTATATTCTGAAATATTCGACTTATTTTTGCCGAAGTATCGCTCAGTCCCTGCAATGAGAGTGAGCACTTAGCTAAATTAATTAGTCGCAGTATCATGAAAGAATTCATATTCAAGAATAGGTCAAATAAAGCAGAGTGCACTCATCGCGAACGAAAGTGTATATAGTACTTGGAAAAAACATTAATTAATCAATATTCCTATAAAGCGAAATAATTCAGCAAATACAGTCGAATTCCCAAAAAAACGAGATATCTATTCTGTAAGCATTCAGCCTATTCTATTGGTACTCGATGGAAATCAACTCACCAAAGACAGCAAATATTGCTCGGACTTCACTACTTTTACTGTTGAAAATGGTAGACTAGGTTGATGATATCCGTACTTAAGTTTTTAACTGTAAAACTCAGTCCAGTACATTGCACTTCATTTAACTGAATTATTTTAAAAGTTAAACCCTAATAACAATTCCAATTAAGTTAAATCACAAAAAGCTTCTAAGTTAATCAAAGGAAAATATGTTATATCAACAAAAGCGTTTTTGCTCCCAAAAGAACTCACGTAAAATTAATCTATTTTTTTTAAATGAATCAATATAGAAACTGACAAACAGTCACATTTGTCGAAATTAGGTGAAAGTGCCTTGATGACGTAGAAGTCTTTTTATGCTATCGTCTGTTGCCTCATATTGGTAACAATGAAAGTTATTCCCATGAGTATCCCCTTTAATCTGACAGATTAACTTTTAAAATTGTTATTCGATATAATAAGTGTTTAAGAAAATGTTAACAGTAAAATAAGTTCATAAGTTAGAATAACTCCAAAAATTGCCATTTGAACAGAACAAAGTATTGTTAAAATTACTATCCAGGTCTGCGGGCATACCGTACATTTCTGGTTATTTATAGGCTACAATGATAATGCTTTTGTTTTTTGTTTTACAATTTTTAAAAGATTTTTTCTGGATATATCCTAGCTTCGCCCATGTGTAATAGTTATGTTGGTGTCCATATCCTATTGATGCTTCATTGCAATTAATACAAACATTTATTTAAATTATCTTGAAAAGTGATGGCAAAACATAGCCCTTATCTGACTTTAATCCTAAACATTTTATGAAGTAAATTTCAATGGTCAAAAACCTACATTTTATTCATCACCACAATAAGTTGAAGAGAGTCATTTCAGGTTCAAAAGTGCATATACACCATGGTTAAAAAATTATGAATATCATAATAAGGTAGAAACATATCTCCTCCTTGGAAGTTGTAGGTTTCTTGATTCTTCAAACATGAAATCAAATTGGACCTTTCAAAAGCATCTATCAAAAACTACTAGGCTATTTAGAAAAAAATTAATATAAATACCATATAGACTTCATTTTTGTGAGTCCTTTTTAAAGTTTGCCTAATTTAACCCATAACTAGATATGCATTTATAAAAAATACTCTGAGGAGAAGCAATTTTGCAAATGCAGCTTCATTAATGTTGGATTTCGTTACCTGATATTAATATTCACATCTTATTGATACTTGTATGGAATTCTTACTGATGTTACATCTGTGATTTTATGATAGCATTTGACAATAGTATTAATTAGTACATTTTTCAAAATAGATGTTATGTTTTTAGTCATCAATCACCAAAAGCTGAATTATACAATGGAAAATTTATTTTAATGGTGATTAACTAGGTATATAATAAAAAATATGTCCCTGAAATGGTAGTGATAATATATGGATTTACTAAAGACTGTGCTGTTTTTATGTTTCAGATTACTGTAACAAACAAGGTTTTCCATTTATGTAGCTTCAAATTTGAAGGCCCAATATGGAATTAAAATACTCTGGAATTTATATCTGCCAGTGATATAAATATACTTTTGAATCATATAAACTTTGGTATGTGATTATGATTATTTAAATGATTGTTTCTTTAAAAGCTATGATGCAATAATCCATCATTTCAATGACTCAAGGAAAGTAAGTCATTTTCTTGTTACGAGCGATTAATTTTCTTTTTTCATTTACACATAGAACCAAAATCAAATATTAGAGCAATAACAAAATTAGAATTAATGACCAATGTAGTACACACATACAGCTTTACATGTGTAATATTTCTTGTGGCTGAGTCATCAAATAACTGTAATGGCCTCAAGAGAGAAGGGCTTAACATTTAAGGGGTCACCTTAAAATAACAATTTTATGGGATTCAATGAGAGCATATCCTTAGAGATATTGATTTAGAGTGATTGAATCCTTGATAACTATGTATTATTTAACAATAATCGACCTTTATTTCTTTCTCCCTCAAAATTATCTATTGGTAAATTAATTACTTTCAAAATGTACAATTTTAACGTTATCCTCAGATGTCAACATGCTGAACTTCAAGTTCAAACTTGTGGTGATAATATTTTCAATCTTTTGGCTGAGCAACCAAGAATGTTTTTGCAATCAGTCAGGAGAGATAGCTGACACACTCACTGGAAATGAAACTCTCCTGGCAAGTGAAGCAGCAGAAGATGAACAGCAAATAGAAATGACGACTGAAAGAAATATTTCACGAAACTATCATGTTGGAATAAGTTTGGCAAGTTGGAGATGGAATGAGATTGGTGTATATTATACTGTCTCTTTATTCATTATTATCACTGGATTATCCAAAGTAGGTAAGTGTCTGCCACTGAGCACCTGGAACCGTTCTGACAAAAACTATCCTTCTGACTTTATTTAAACAAGATGTACAAGCATAAAAACAATGATTTCCTTTATGAAATTGAAATTATGGAATACAATTTTGCATTTTGTAAGGGGTGTCCATTAATTGCTTGGTTCAATTTGAAGGAAAAGATGTCTCTCCTAGAATTAGAGTGGAGAGGGCAGGTGATGGGAGGTTACAGAGAACATAGGCAATAATGCTTTTTCTTTTCTTATATATCTTTAAAAAATTAACCACGATTACAAGCAAGTAAATGCACATTTCTAGTGAAATTTCCCTGATGAGCAGTAACAGTAACACTAAAACTTTCCTAAACAGCTAATGATTAGCGGAGGTATATTGCATACAAATGATTTTCTAATGAAGTAATTTGATACTAAGTTTGCTTATGTGTATAACTAGACATCTTTTTTAAATCAGAATTATTAGAAACAATCTGTGGTCAGCAATTTTTTCAGAGTTCCAGTAACTACCAGTAAAAGATTTTATAATTTTCGAGTCCTTTGCTAGCCGTCAACCACCCGCACTCTTTATAGAAGAACCACAATGTACCTCATAATAAAAGTGCATGCCATATTTAATTTTAACTGAAATAAGAGTGAGAGAAGATTAAAATAGTTTGAAGATCATTACAGGTGACAGCAATTATTTCACAAAGCTACAGTTTGATGATTCATAAGTCATCAAAGTTCCCTGATGCAGAGGCTTCTAGTGATTCACCATTCAATTTATTTACACATTCATGACATCTAAATTAAACAGGATGTGATTTATAAATTTTTAGACTACATATTAAACTGTTTTTACAGGACTTTAAAGTTGATTAATTGGTTTGTAAAAGAGAATAGGTTAGGAAAACTCAAAATACAAAGTAAATATCCATAGTGAAATAATTATGGCATGAGCCATCATCAAAAAATGAGCACTAAATATGATTACTTCAAATAAATCTGTTTTTCTAACAATAATGAATGACCTCAAATAACAAAAGCGATCTCAAAACACCTTTCTATTGTTTACAATTCTTACAACTGATGAACAAGGTCCAAGGGCAAAATTTATGGAGTGAGGGGTATCAACATTCACTCCAAATATTATTGAGTAATTAACAGACTTCCTGACCACCGTAAAAATTGCCTAATTTAAAATCCATTAATATGTTAACTACAGTGGAGCAGTAAAACTTCCTGAAGTAATCCATAAGAAACAAAGTTAGTGAACAAAGAATCAAGAGAGTGCTCTGTATATGAAAGTATTATTGTACAGCCATTCTACCATTCATTTTAAGCTTTAAAGTTAAAGCATAAGCATTAATAAAAATATACATTACTGGTAACATGAAATCCTAGGTTAAATGTAGAGTGTGTATTTTTGAAGTTTTGATATTTCTTTAACGGCATATTTTGTCATATTCTCATGTAATCTAATAATTAATGTTTCACAACATATTTATAATATCATATTTTGTTTCAGCTTTTCACCATGCTGAATGGCTATCATCACGTGTTCCTGAATCATGGTGAATATGATTAAAAATTTAATAAATGCTTACATAAATGAAAATTAATTACTGTTCATATGTGTATAAAATTATAAGTCAGCTATACGCAGATCTGAAGTATCAAATACAGACAATTTTAAAGTGCTCATTAACCTCAAGGAAATTTTTAACCATACAAATTAAATATTCGTGATAAAATCAATGAGCTTGTTAATGGAAAATTAGCTACAAGTCACAATAATCAGGAATTAGGTTTGTGGTTTGTTTTTAGACTGCTCAGAAAATATTTTGTATCTACAATATTTTACCATATTATTTTAAAGGAAGTTTTTGCTTTGGTTTTTGTAAGTGGGACACATTTATATAGAATTTCATAGAGCAACTTTCAAAATCATAATAATACTCAATCAACTGAGACCAAGTTCAGTATGCATGATTTCTAAGAACAGTCATAAGTAAATGCACGGTTAAAATTGCAGAGAGGTAATGAATCATTAAATATTCACTATCTGGAAGACTCGGTGGTGGTAAATAATAGAGATAAAATAAAGAGGGTACCCTTTCAAGATGAAACAATGCATTTCAGGATTTCTTACATCTCAAAATGCCCAATTCCTCAACCTTCATTTCAATAAGATATATTAAAATAATTTACAAATACCTAAAAAAATCTTTTTGAACATTTTAATTGTCATTTAGTTAGTTGCATTGAAGGATATTTCCACCCATGTTTTTAAATTATTATAGAGTACAGTATATGGAGACTTGGTTAGAAGATTAAGAAAGCTCTCTAATGAAAATTTCTTGCAGAAAAACTTGATTTCAGAGCAACAATTTTTAATTTTGCTATGATAAATCATAACTTTCCAAAATTCTTATATTGAATAGAGAAACATAACTTATAGTATGAGGGTGGTAATAAAAAGCTCATCAATGGATGAGCTTTGGTTGTTACTTGACTTAAAAATTACTTTGGAAAAATATTGGGATCATTATGCCTATTTTCAGTTGTTCACTGATGTATTTTTAGATTTCCCATATGAATAGCTCACATTATGAGAGGTGCTTTCCCACAGTATACACTCCCGGTTAGTTGCTGCACAAAGTATGTTCTACTATGTTAGAAGGATAGACAAATGCTTAAAAAGTCATTTATCATTTGCCACACTGAATACACTATATTTCATATGCAATCACTCACATTCAGCAAAACGCAAACTCTTGGGAGTGGATGCAATGACATAATATTTTCTTCCTGAGCAGAATTTACATTCATGTAATGTTTCAGATACATTGAAGGATGAATATTTTAATGGTAATAGATGCATGCATGATTGGTGACCTTGCAATCATTTGCCACTACTCCAAACTGTCATTCTATTTCTTGGGGTCAACTTGTAAAAATGAATGAGAAGGTCCCAACACTAAAAATATACTAATGGCTCTTTATTGCAAAGTCATTTAGAGATTTGTCCTGCAAGTTTTCTTCACTTTGTCCATGAAACATTTAATATTGTTTTTCTACTTGCCGTCTTTTTCCACTAAACTATGGAAAACAGGGGGCAGCATGATCCACAAAACTATCGAAACACACAATGTTCATACTGCACTCTGCAGAGCGCATTTAAACACTCACACTGTCTCAAAGACCAAAAGAAAACATCTGAACACCATTATGTGCAATTAAGTTGCTCCATGAGAATAGAACATGTAATTTTGTCCTTTGCTAATTGGAGGGATCACCATCCATGTGTCAGTAGTTGATCTAGAGCCAAATACCATCGGCTACATTTTTAAATGTACACTATTTTTCTTTCTTTTTCCATGCTCAAGTAAATGGCATCCAAGGTGACAGACGATAAACATTTTCTATCCTTCTAGTTCACAACAGGATATCCTAGAAAATGTTCTGGTGCAGAAGTGAAGTAAATTATGTACTGTACGGTTGCCTACCTCCAAAGGTGACATGCTTATGAGATATTAAACATTTCAGTCACGGCTGAAAATGGTCATTTAAATCCAAATTGTTTTTCAAATAAATTTTTTAATTGATTGTCAGCCAACTCAGGGGTATTATGCCTAGGGAAAACAATTTTTTAACACCCTAATGTGGCATTTTTTCCTTGGCAGCTATAATAATTTCAATTATTCTCATGGTAAATTAAATTTTACTATGCAAATTTAATGCCAAGATATTTCGGTAGGAAGCTACTTCTACTTGGGTAAGCAGGGATTTAAATACATTAAAGGAGCAATTCAACTTCAACCAAGAATGCTTTATTATTGTACTTGCTTCCTTTATTTACTGAATACAATAAAAGTTGAAATTGATTACATCTTTGATTACCTTAATCAGTGGTAAATTCAAATATGAAAATGATGATCACCTAGCTTCAATAAAAGAGATAAATGTTTTTTGAATAAGTTTAAGGAGAAGTTCTGAAATATGAATGAGTCAATTTTTACATTCCTTCTGGCAGTAGCAATGGGATAATTAATTTTTAATTCAAACCTTTATTTAAATAGGAAGACCTTGGTGATTTGCTTCATTGAAAAATTTCATTAATTTGATGTCAGCACAATTTGGAAATTCATTATTTAAGGAACTTGAGCATCCAAAAATGCATAGCTATCCAGCAATTTTGGCTTTATTAGAAGAAAAAAACTTCATGATGCTTTAAGCAAAAGAATAAGATTAGTCCAGTATTTCCTGACTTCCAAATAAGTCTCCTTTTAACAAAATGACATCTTTAATACAAAATAATGCCTTACTTGATACGGAATGACTATGCATTCATATGGTTTTTAAACATGAAAATTATTCAATGGCTTTTCCATGGAAAGTATTTGCGTTTTAGTCCAAGAGATTGGGTATTATGAATGTGCCATAAAATAACCATTATATGTTGCCCATCCATGTTTCACACTGAAAAGCTCAAGTTGGTAGCAGGCATTATTATACATTTCAAATAGTGACCACAAAATATTTATTTCTTTCAGCCTATTAATCTCTGTTGGATTTGTCGTGGGATCCATAATATTGTAAGTATATTTGCCTATTATGAGGTTGAAATTAAACATAACTTGAACATATTATAATTCATAATGTACCCATACAATAGCAGGTGGTACAGTATGAAACAAGAGGATTGAACAAGCATTTAATATCTGCATTTGTATTTCTAACCTATAGAACATTCTCACCAGTCATATTACAGTTTGCATTACCATATCTTTCAATTTAGGTACTGATCCATTAGTAAAATCTATTTTCGACAATCCAATCAGCCTCTTAATTTTCCACGTCAATATTTCTTTTTACTTTGTAAATAAAACTAAAATTAAACTGGTCACATTACAAATCAATATCACAATTGTAGGAAAATTTCATAACAATTATTTTTACCTATTGTTGAAGATGACAAAAAGAATCTTCAAAATTCCAAGAGCCTTAACTCCTAGTGTATCTGCCCTATAAAACAAAGAGTTTTAGTCCTCTTTTAACATAAGTATGCATATGATTATTTCCATATATGTCTCTGCTAGGAATTAATTCAAATACTGGACAAATTCAGGGTTTTCCAGGATTAATTTAGAGCTAAAAACATGCATTCAGACCGGTAATCTAAGCAATATCATGTTTCATCTTCCTGTTCAGATTAGGCAAAAAATGTGCTCATTACAAAATGTTTTTAATTTCAGGTGGGTTCTCAAAATATGAATTCACTCAATTTTAAGGGTTGGGAAATGAAAATAATTGGAACGATAGGGCTTTGTGTTTAATTTGCTATGAAGTAAAGTTATTTTGTAATAAATTCATGGCCTCTCATGTGGTAAATCACCAACTTAAAGTTTTATTTTAACTATAAATTTAATGATTTAATGTTATCCAAAATCATGTATTTTAAAATGTTTGGATTTAATTGAACTAAATGGATTTACTTTTTTCCTCTAGCACATTGGTTCAAGCAAGGGATGCAGTTGGTGTTTTACCTTCATTCACACCACGATTATTCTTCCTCGTTCTCCTTCCACCGTATGTACTTCATGCCATCTGATTTTTAAAAAAATCTTATTATATGATAAGTTTATTTGGAATGAGTATTATTTTAGAGCCTACAACCGACTACCTATAAATTATTGAACTGTTATTCAGGATATTTGATTGCAGTGATCACTTAAGTATCCCTCGGTCAATAGATTTATGGCTGGGGAGATGGCACAATTTTTCAGTAGTCCAAGTCTATCCGCTAATCCAAGTCTAAAATACCTGAAATTACCACCCTACAATACCATTTATCTGCAGAAACATGAATAAAGTAAGAGAAGACATGCAACATGAGGGCCAATATGAAGATAAATTTTGTTAATAAGACAATAAGCTTTCAAAAACTCTAGCTTTATTTTAACTCACTGCAGTATATAAAATAATACACTTGTAGTTTTATCATGATTTTTGTGGTACTAAGTACTCAACCATGTCTCCATAGATGTATTCACAGCTTTCTTCCCAACCCAGAAGGTCTAATGTCTTTATCACCAGTCCTATGCTACAAAAACCACTCTCTTCCATATTCCTTTCCAAAGTCATTGACAAAAACTACACTGACTTCAACTCATTTGCCATCTGATCCTCTCCCCATCCACAGCTCCCCCTCATGGACTTAATACATCTTACCAATGAACACCCCACAACTCTCCGAAATGTGCACAGGGATATGATTTTATGAGATATTAACTGTTATTTTAACTTTCATGCCATGTTGACTGGCCGTTGGCTTACATTTTTATATATAAAAAAAAAATACTATCAAATACTATTCCATATAATTAATTTTTATGCAATGATAACACTGACTACTGATAAAATTAAAAGACAGTCTAATAAAAAAGGACTCCTTATTACATTCTTGTCATACGAATTCTGAATCCTATAGTGCCATATAAATGTGAGAGAATGTAAATATAAATGAAGAAATGTGGCAAATATTATTGCATTTAATTTAAGCAATTTTTATATCATAATTTTTATTCTATGCTTGCTATTATCAATTGCTTCATTTGTTAGTTTAATTCTGAATATTAATAGGTCAAAAATGGTTTTTGAAAATTAATAGCTTTTAATTTAAACTGGTTCTTTACTTTAAGCAATTGGAATACAATGGAACCAATCCCTAGAAAAATGTTGTTAGTCAAAGCAATGACTCTTAGATGTCTGTAAGGAATTTTAGTGGGGTACTGCTGATACTGATGGTACTGATGATAAGATTCAGATGATTTGTGGGTTAAATAAGATCAATTTGATTGATTCCTCAAAACTATCACCCTGGCTCATTATGCATATTACTACTACTTAGTTACACCTACAATGTGCTATGTGAACTTGTTGCTTCTAAAAATTGCTCAATCTTAAAATATGGATTTACACTAATGAAAATATTAAAAGAAAATAACATGCTTTTTGTGACAGGGTAATACTTGAATCTGCATATTCCCTATACAATGCAACTTTTTTTGATAACTTGCCCACCATTTTGCTGTTTGCAGTTGTGGTGAGTAAAATTAAATATCTTTTAAATGAAAGTAAAATTAAGTTAGAACTTTTCTTGAATAATTATAATTTCAATTTAAGGTCTTACATTTTTAATCAATATTTGGATTACTTTGTTTAATATGATGTATTCTAAATTTAGAGTAATTTGCTACGATGACATTTCATTATCAACTCCATTTTTATGTGACTAGCTTCAAATGAAAATTTAGATTCTATGCTATATGTGATTATTTTCAAAACTTGGATGGCTTACTTGCATACTTCTCTTTTACAGGGAACAATATTCAACACTTTTTCTATAGGTACATATGATGAATATAAAAAACATCTTACGTTTATCTTAAATGCAATACAACTAGAAATATTGCTTAGTATGTATTTTATTTCCATTTTTCAGGGTTTCTACTAAATGTATTGCACAATAATTCGTGGATGGGTGATTGGTATTCAGGAAACACTCCAGGAGAAGAAGTGGTTTTTTCAGACATTACGCTGAGTGAATTGTTAATTTTTTCAGCACTAATATCTGCTGTTGACCCAGTTGCTGTGTTAGCAATATTTCAAGAAGTTGGTGTTAATAAAGACCTTTACTTTTTGATATTTGGAGAGTCTCTATTAAATGGTAGGTGAGATTAAACTCATTCCAAGCATGATATGTACTACTATTAACACCATTGACATAGTTAAAAAGTATGAAATTTGATAATTAAAATGGTTTTCATTGAAAGCATGTTAGATTAGTGCTAATTTTCATGTGCATCCAAATCACTATTAACTAAAAAAAATTCTTGATATGCAGTTTGACTGCTCTACCTCAAAACTTTGTTTCTGCAAATCTTAGAAACTGGCTTTGCAAGTGGCCGTGATACTTGTGGAAATGGGTTTAAAGGTAAGTTTTGTGAGTGCCATCGAATTCATATCTTAGTCAATGTCAAATTTTTATGGCAAGGCAAGCCCTAATTTGTATATTGAATAATAGTATGAGTGATTTGGGCCACATTTTCTGTTATAACCCAATGAAATAAAATTTCAGGTTATAAATACCAAAACAATAAAAATACCAGAAGAGATGTTACAAAAGCAGAGAGGTGGTATTTCTCAATTGATATGATTATTAATCCTTAATTAAAATAAATGTCCAGTAAAATCATTGGAGAATGATGACTAATCACGTCACACCTGACTCACCCTCATTGCAAGAATGTTCGAAATAAATCAGCAATGCATTTTCAATTAATTGTAGTTCTTTCAATAGAAATTATCAATTAATTAATGGCTAATAGTAGCATTGAATAATAAAATTGGCAGACATAACGATTCAAATAATCAATTAAATTCTTTTAATTCATTGCAAATATATTGTACAATATTGCAGTGAAAAAACAACTTCACTACCATAGCAATGTAAATCAATGTGCATGCAATGTCTGATAACTAACAAGCAGCAGCTAAATATGACTGGTTTCACCTGTAGCCTCAGTATCTTAAATCTCTCAAAAGTATCAGTTTTCTGTCAATTTCAGCGTAAAATATTTTTATTTTTGATTGTCTAAATAAATACTCTAAGTATGAACTGTTATGCAATGCTTAATCATCGTGAATATTCTGTAATCATGATGTATCATCTGTAATGCAGTGTTGATAATGAGGGGAAGGGAGCCAGTGAGGGGTGGTTATGTTGAACAAAAAGTAGGAAGAAGATGTGTGGCAAACATAGAACAGGTGAGTGATAGAATATTATCAGCAGAGGATAACCAATGCATTCGGCCATTATTCAGGTCTACATGCCAACAAGTTACCATTCAGAGAAAGAAATAGACAGGGCATATGATCAAATAGAGAAAAAATTGTATGCCCCTCGGAGGATACATTTAATAGATTTGGAAGACTGGAATATAGTGGTGGCTGAAGGGATACATGGGAGTGAGGTAGGATGCTTAAGAACAAGGAATGACTATGGGGAGAAAGCAATACATTTCTGCAGGAGACGGTTTAACTATAGCAAACACTTGGTTAAACACCAAAATATACATAGATACATGGAAAATGCTGAGGAATTCAGAGATACATCAGTTGGACTATGTAATGGTCAGGTACAGATGTAGGAAGAGTGCAATCAACATGCAGTTTCCTGGAAAACGATTAGGATTCGGATCTTCATTAAGTAGTAATGAAGTGTAATGACAGATTCAAGAGGATAAAACAGGGTAGAAAAGTGGGTAAATGGAATAGTGAAGCATTTACAAGAATGAAAAGAAAGGAGCACCTGGAGACCATAGAAAAATGTATGTGCAGGAAAAGCAATAATTGAATCATGAAAGATTCAAGAGAGATGGAAAGAATACATTAGGGATCTGTATGGTAAAGATATTAGGCCAGCATATGTAGACATAAAAAGAGATTATGAGATCGATGGGGACAGCTTTGGCCCAAGCTTACTCCATTTTGAGATGGAAAACTGATTCAGGAAATTGAAATGAAACAAGGCCATAGATATCATCCCTGCAGAAATGCTTAAGGATTTAGGAAAAAATGGAAGTTAGTTTTAAGGGTTAACTCCTTGCATACATGAGGAAGGTATTTGGCAGGAAGATTTCAAAGACGTTAAATATAGACCTCTCATCCCAAAAAAGGGAAATTCTACTGTGATAGCTATTGAATTTGATTTTGCATGTAGCTAAGGTGATCATTAATGGATGTAGCTATGATCATTAATGAAAGAAATGAGAGGAAATTAAATGACTACTGAAGGGAATGATCAGTTTGGTTTCAGGAAGGGGAGAGGCATGAGTAATACCCATAGCAGTAATGTACCTATTGGGCCAGAATTTTGGGCAAAGATGGTCCAAACAGTAGGGGTGCAAGACGAAGAATTGAGTTAGGCAAAGCAGCTTCCACAAGGAGGTGGAAATTGATGGCAGGGAAACTGATTAAGGATTTTAAGAAAAGATAAGTGACGAATTTGGCTAGGAGCATGGTCTTGTACGTATTGGATACTTGGTTTTTGAAACAAGATGATAGGTGTATATTGGAGACTTTTGAGAGATGTGGGTGCGGAGAAGGGTGGAAAAGGTAAAATAGATGGAAAAGAAAACATGAATTGCTTGCATGAAGTGTTTTTCCACTTTGTCTTTCATAGTGTTCATGAATGATTTTAGGTTGTTGACATTGTAAAATGCTATCCAAAATTGTTCCCTAGGGAAGAGGTTTGCTATATTTAGTGAAATCAATCCATCATAAGGGAGTCTACACCATTTGTAATCTTTTACATCCATATTAACAGATTTAAACAAAAGACTGTTTGTTTTAAGGGAACATTTTCTGCGTAGTATTTCTTCTATTAAATTTTCTTTGTACCCATTTTTCACTGCAATATCTTATATCATCTTCAGTTCATGATCAAAATTTCTTTATGAGAGTGGTATGTCCAGCAGTCTATTTAGTAGGAAATGAAAAGTGGATTTTTCATTTCCTGCTTAACTTAACTTTTGAGATATGTGATGGCAGAAGTTCAAGGGGATGATGTGGTCTGTGGCAGTACTTTTATGAAAAAGTGTACTTTTATGAAAAAGTTGAAGTTAAACAAATGGCTTGAGGAGCATAACATGAGGAAAATTGAAATCAAACATGATATAAAACTGAGACATATAATTCAGAGATGGGTTACAATATGAAATCCATTCGATATCTGATTTTCTCATTTGTATGTGAAATTTAAACCTCTATTAATTACGTTAGAGCATGCATGATGGCCAGGAGTTATTGATTTGCTCTAAATTCAATTACTCTAGCTGTAATCCATTGACATTTTCCTCTCCATGTACCTTCTACAGTCACTTCAGCAGCATTTGCTAGTTGTCTTACTAAGGTGGCACACCCTCATTATTACATATACACATGTAAAGATTTTTAATTCACAAGTTTAGATTGAGAATTATGCAACATTTGCTCCTTCGGTGATCGTGTACACCTAATTTCAAAAATCTATGAATTCTAACAATCCCTAATGCTTAATTTTTTTATTTAATGCCATATAATAACAAATATATCTAAAGGAAATGAATACTGATAATCACAATCACCAAACTAGAAAGCCTGACTATATTTATACACTTAAAAACCAATAAAGGGTGTATACACTGAACAGTTCACAGGCTACAGGTATTATTATTATTAGAGTTGACAGCCATTTACCTAACCCATTAAAAGATATTATGCAACTCCAACTTTTCAAAACAGAAGCGTTATTTCACAGTGAAATGTGATCATAGTGCTAATAAATATATGGAACAGTTTTGAATATTTTATTAACTTGTACATTTTTATATTATTATAAACCCGGTGAACTTTTTTTTGTGCCTTAACGTGTAACAATATACCTGCTATTTGTGTTCTTGGTGAGCATTATTATATGATATTCTCCTAGACCTATTTCTACATGCCTTATATCATGTATCTTTTCCCTTGTAGTTGGACAAACAATATTGAATTTATACATCATCAATGCATCACATTGCTCACATTATAATTTTAAATGCTCTTAGAAAAATTCAAATAATGTATACAAACAATTAATTTAGGTTTATTTCCTAATTCTAATGTTCTCTTTTTTCCAGATGCAATTACGGTGGTACTCTACCACACAATGGTTGCAATGGCAAGTAAGCCCACTATTGACAGTATGGACTATACCATGGCAGTATTATCATTTTTCACAGTCAACTTAGGAGGAATGACAGTGGGAGTATTTTTTGGTTTATTTACAGCTGTCATCACCAAAACAACAAGTGAAGTTCGCGGTGAGTTATGAAATTTGATTATTATAAAAATTGAGCTAAATAAAAAAATGTCAACTACAATAGTAAATTCTAGTATTTTTAATATAAATATTAATTTATATAAAATGAATTAAAGTAAAACGTTTACTTATATGTTTCAAGACAGTGGTGGAACCATTGGCTGTGCTGGGAATGGCATATCTTTCATATTTGACAGCAGAATTATTCCATTTTTCAGGAATCATAAGGTAAATATATTTAATGATTAAGTCACCACCTATAATTATACTAGGGAGAGTTATTTGGTCCTTCAACTCTTTCTCATTGCTAAGTTAATCAGAACTTAAATGAAAGGGATCACGTCATTACATTTAATAATGTTAATATATGCACTTTATTGCATCAATCATCTTTAAATCATACTGTACTGGGCAAAAGTACTTACTTTAAAGAATAAGATTTGCATAATACTTGCTGTAGTCAGGGTCACAAGAAGTAATGCCATCCTGTGAAAAAAGTCAAAGTAATGAGCTCATGTCAAACTTCCTTTCCTAAACATTTTGAGATATTTGGCATGGGTGTTTCCTTCCCACTGCCTTAATTACCTTTTCCTGACTGCTTTTTCTCATAATCTTGCCCCTTGATATTCAGATTTGTCATGTAGTATTCCTGAAGCTCAGTGATTTATGTCAACATCACATGTCATTTCTATTTAATTGGCCAAATATTTTGACATTAAAGTTCTTCTACATTTTGTGTGAATCTCATGGTTCAATTAGTATGTCCGTTAAGTCTCTGTTTGCATGGATTTTTCTTTAATTAACTTTTATTTTCTATACATAATGTTTTTTTCTGTCTCTTTAAGTTAATCATATCCATGCACCGCTCTTTTGCCATGTTTTCCTCACCCTTAAGTTTTGTAATTTATTAGCTTTATTTTTTTATTTTATTCATTCTGAATGTAGTGCAAAGTATAATAACATACAGTATGATAATTCCAAAAATCAATTTTTTTCCATTTCCTGAGTATTTTATTTCCTTTAATTTCGTAATGATATTTATAGAAAGAGGAGGAAAGTATAGAGTGTGTTTTACAATCATTTGGATCATGTTCTGATATAAGACATGTGGAATCATGTCATAAGAACTCAAGGCCTTTCAGTTTGTTAAGACACTAGCATAAGTTTGGGATATGTTGGTAAAATTCCATTTTCAAGTGGGAGCAAAGACTTCAATTCTTGCTTAGCCTTTGAAGACTGTATGCTCTTTGTCTATCACCATGCATGTTGATTCCAGACAACATGGCTTCTAACTAACTATGGCATGGCTAACATGGCTTTTGGCTTCCTCACTGGTATATTTAGGACAAAAGAACAGAGTAGCAATGACACTGACTAGTCAACTAAGAATGGGTAACTTTGACCTTAATATTCAAACTGCAAAAGTGGTGAATTTTTTCTGCCTGGAGCAACAAACACGGTAAAACCAGGGAGAATGGAGCTGTAAAACAAAATCCTACCACGCAAGAGAAATAACTCCCAGCCAAATGATGAATGAATAATGTATCACCCTTTGGCTGAGAAAATATCATGATTATCAGCTATGTTTCTGAGGACTGACTTACTGCAACTCCTTTTCTCCTCTTAATCCTTAAAATGCCTTATTACATGATTCAATTATTCCCTTTTTTGACTTCCTTCATCCTTTTTGACTTCCCTTCTATTACTTTACCCACAAGTTACTATGCACTCAAATATATGTAGCGGGCTTGTTCTTCTTCTAAATAATTTTACTCAGGCTTCTTTCTTCTCTGCTGTTCATTCATCATCTTTCATAAGTACATTCCCATTGCTTCAAGGCTCTCTTTTCTGTTGTTGTAACTGTCATTATATCACTACCATAAGAATAATTGGGGGGGGGGGGGGGGGAGGAATAGGAGGGGTGGTGGCTAGAACAAATTTTTCAGAGAGATTTCTCTGAGGGGATCATGCCACTTTCAGATTAAATACATAGAGCATACTATGCTTGTTATCCTTGCTATGCTATATTAATGCTTGATTTATCCTTGATTTTGTTACCTTATGTAGCCACTTAAATTTCTATATTTCACCATATTGCTTTTAGACTATCCCTCAATGTAACCACCAAATTTAAATTTATGGCACTTGCTGTGAAACTACATCCTGTATCCTGCATTCCATAGAAAGTTCCAAAATAGCCTTACTGGGATGGAGGTTTTTGGAGTGAACCCCAAAAAATATTTCCATATTGATTAGTTATAACAATAAAACTGGACTAATTCCATGTGCCACTTCTACTTGATAGACATAATGAACAACAAATATGGTTTGGAGGATATAAGATGGGCTTGAAGAAGATTGGAAATTGACACCACATAGCTGATAATCTGTTGGATCTCTAATTGGCTTGGTGGTTTCCTAACTTTAGCTATGCAGTTGACCTAGGAATGCTGCCTTGATTACACCATGTTCAATAATATTTATGTAAAATGTTTTAGCTGACCCAGAGTATTGATTTCATTTATGCACTAATTTTAAAATGAATCATAAAAATGAAATATTAGGATACCTTGACTTAAATTTGGCAATTCTGATAGAAATTCAAAAAGAGGTACCCATGCAGTACAATGAAATGAAGTGTCATTTCAGGCATTACCTTTGCTAATAAAAGAGACGTTTCATGATATGGAGGAATATCATGATTAATTAAAAATTGGCAATTTTCCACAAAACTCTTCTAATATGCTGAAATTTGTCAGAGCACCTACTCTTGAAGTTACTTACATTGCTGAAGTCACCTCAATTTTGTTATATTATTTTTACAATCCCGTTGCATCTGCGAGCGGTCAAAACTGAAGCTTTGAGTGCACGCGAGTGCTTCATTCCTCATCCCTGTAATTGGCTGGTTCCCTGACCGTTCTTCAATCACAAGGTCTGTTACACACAGTGAAAAGAGAGAGATATGAAAAAATAATAATCATGTCCTAGCCAAGAATTATATTTTTGAGCCATGATTGAAGCATCAGAAAAAAGGGGTAAGTGGATGTCGAATCTACAAAATCTTTCTCATACGTACACTGCCAAGTGGCCCCCTGTACTAAAAAAGTAGAGCAAGTAAGCTTCTGGCCCAAAGAGTAAATTTCAGATACCAATAATAAACTGTGTTAGGCATTGCAGAGGGTGATGGATTTTGAGGGTGGATGGTAGTGTTACTTCTAGCAGCATTAAAAAATTGGACTTACCGGAAGACATAGTATAAAAAAGCTTTATGCCATGATCAAGTGAACATACTCACTAATTTAGCTTTATCAGACAATAGATTTTTACTTTGCATATTATTTGATATTTAAGGAATATGATGGTAAGTGACATGTACATATTGATAATAAAACATGCAAATAAGGAGAGGTTTTCTTTCATCCAATCATCTAGGTGGAGTCTTAGAAATTCTTATTTTATACTGCCTTAGATATCACAGACTCAAAAAATGTCTTTGATAGCAGTTAAAATGTCAATTATGAAGTTATTTGATTGTGCTTGTAATTTAATAAGCTGTAAGCAGTTAATACTTGAAGCTTTCACTGTCACAAATGCCTATGTTGTTGACTTTGAATTTCAAATTTATCTTGGGGCATTTTTTTATGAGTATAGTTTTAGTTGGCACTAATGCAAATTTATAGTATGTAATGAAATTTTATCAGTTTGCCTAATACATATATATTTACACAGTGGTAATTCTCTCTAAGCCATAGAAAATTGCAGTTCAACAATAGAGTTATAAGGCTTGGCAAATATGAGCCCTATAGTCATTGTACTAGCCTATGGATACTCTTCCAATAAAATTAAAACTACATGTTTGAATAATGCAATTTTTGAGACGATGGTCACTATTTGATATATTGGAGAGAACCATAGCAATTAGGGTTACAATAATAGCTTTTTGTACAGTTAAAATGTCATGAAGAGTAGCATCCTTAGTTTAAAATTATTTCATCAAACCTGTTGAAGTCACATATTCATTTCTGCATTGCAGCATAATTTTCTGTGGACTACTTCAAGCCCATTATTCATTCAAGAATATTTCAAGTAAATCATATGTGACAGTGAAATACTTTACAAAAATGGTAAGGTAAGTAAATTTGATATATTTTTCAAAACAAAATCTAATATTTGAATGTTGATCTCACCAGAAAATTATGAAAGAACTTAGTGATAGATCTAAAATTTTGGCTTTTCTTTCAAGTGCAACCAGTGAGGCTGTGATATTTTTATTCCTGGGCACTGTATTATTTAGCTACAAGCATGATCTTGCATCTGGATTCATCTACTGGTCCATTCTTTTGTGCCTCATCTGTAGATTTATTGGTAAGTTTGGAGTCATCTTAAAATACAGGGTGCAGCAACATAACTTCCTTTTTTAAAAGCGTTTTGGGCTAGAAAAAAGGAAGTTATCTTTCCACACCCTGTATGAAGCCACTGTGGATAACTATTAAACTAGCAGGTAGTTAGAAGACTCATATCATACCATTCCACTTAAAATTTGTGAATCAAATTAAATGACGGCACACCAGAACTGAAAGTAAAAAAATTGATAGCTTCTCAATATTTCAAAACTATATTAAAATTTGAGGCAGCAGTATCCATAGAAATTTCTCATGCCTTAATTACAATATCGCAATTTGTTGAGGCAGTCACCCACTCTTGAAATGACAGGGAGAAACAGTGAATTGAATGAGTGGAAATGTATTTTTACCAATAGTGCAATTAATGCTAACTAGAACACACAAAAAATAACCTGAAAAAGCATATAATTAGCTATATTTCTCATGCTATGAACAGTTTAATACAATAAGCATAATAAAATGCTAGGCATATTTAGTTCAATATCCTAAAAATCTATTCTCAATTTTACATAATATAGAATTGGATAACATATTTAATTGGGGTATGCAGTTAAAATACAAAAATTACTTTGTAAATTAACCATTGAACAACTATAATGTAAAAATGACTCTATAATTTGATATGCAGCTCAATTTCCTTTGGATGCACAAGATTTTATGATGTGAACAAAAAACGTTCAATGGGCTAACCCTTGAATGTTTTTTGATCCATATGACTTTGTCTCTGATTACTTCCATCCCAGGACACAGCATAAAAAATGCTCTCTCTAAAAAAATATTACATTTTTTTGCAGGCGTCTTTGTCCTAACTGCAATCTCAAATATGTTTAGAATGAAAAGAATCCAATTACAAGAACAGTTTATAATGGCATATGGTGGATTACGTGGTGCTGTAGGGTTCTCATTGGTTATAATGCTAAATGATGAGGAAACAAAAGCAAGAAGCGTGTACGTGACAACAACACTGGCCGTCATCCTCTTTACAGTTTTCATACAGGTAATATGATATGATTCTAATGTTCCAATAATGCAACTTTTGCCTTTCACAAATTCATTAAAATTAGCTGGCATTATAAAGCAGGTGCAAAAGTCATGAGACCTCAGAAGCACTGGGAGTATATTTGTATACGTTAAGTTTTGCTTTAGGGCTCCATAACACAATGAACTTTCATTCTAACTAACTATTCCTAATTCTAACTAACATTCTTCCTAAAAGAATCACCATTTTGTACAGTCAAATAATTTATAAATGGAAACCTAATATGTTTAAAAATTGTAGGAACGCTGTGCCATTGTCACATCATGGAGCCTCCATGAGTGGTGACCCTAATTGTGAGATAACTGTGCTTTCGCAAATTCCTACAATTTTTCTTCTCTTTGCTTTTATAGAAACCTAAGACCATTTTGATTTGTCACTATTGAACATTCATATGATTGATTCATACACAGTACAGAAACGGCTTAGCACAAATTTCATGTTAACTAGAAAACGATGAATAAAAAATTCAAGTGTTTATGCGCAGGTAATGGAAAATTTCCCATAGCAATATATTTCTCAGCATTTTTTATGGTGAAAGCGTAAAGAAGTAAGACCGATAGTATATCCAAATCACAGCATAAACCATGGCATTATAACATTTCATTTGAATACAAATGATGACACACATGAAATCAGGGAAATTTTCACTGAAAATGAAAAAGTCACAAAATGTCACATTTGTTCACTATTAAAAGGGAATTATACTAATTTTGAGAACGAGAATGTGGATTATGTATCAATCCCACAATGTAAAATAATTTCATAAAATACATGTACATAAAATCATCAATAAATTCACATTATTAAGCGAGTGGATAAATTCTAATAAATCACTTTTGGAGGTGACAAAGATTAATTTTTGATTTCCTAGACTTTGCTTAGTTTCAAACCATCTATATTTCATAGCCTCTTGCAGTATTTAGTGATATTCCTATTAACCCTCAAAAATATTTTATCATTCATGGAATAACTTTTGAATCAAGTTCCATCATAAGAATGAATACTCTGAAAATAAATGCGATAACATGTAAAGATACTCAAACTTTAGCATTGGTAACTAGTTTATAAAGGCAAACTTTCTAAACTAGTTACCAATTCAAATACTCATTATACAGTTACACATAAAACCAAGGTATCTTCTACTGAAAGACTAAGGATATTTTTGCTTTAAAGGTGATTACTTACCTTGGAAAGTAAAAAAATGTAAATACTTGTAAAAACTAAGCATTAGTTCATAAAATAGATGTCAAAATATTATGAAATTAATACCATCTAAATCCAATGGTTAGGATATTTGTCAACTCATATGCAAGAGAAAAACTGAGCTAGTAGCCATTTCCTTTAAACCAGTGGTGGTTGTGCATAAAAATATGCTTTCACATCTTAAACACTATTCAGGCTAAAGAGAAATACATAACACACCCAAAATACTGAAGTTGCTACTCTAACGACACTGGCTTGTGTTATTAACCCAATGCTTGGGTGCCCAAGGTAGAATCTTGCCAGGTCACATGAAAGAAGGGTGCTATTTATGGGGCATATACCAACCCATAGATCATCAGTGTACCACTAGTCTGTTATTAAACAAGTTTCTCTTCCATTCACACAAAACATCAGTTATTTAGGGATTAGAATCTCAGTTTAGAAGCAAATTTAATGTCCAGGGAAGCTTTTACCAAATTGTAGCATAATAAATTTATGACTAGTTAACCAAACCTGAGAAAATGATATCCAATGAAGTAAGTACCAGGAGAACTTCAAAATGTTCACTGCAGCATGAGTACATGAAAATCATTTTCCTAGCATTAAGGATAATGGAATATTAATCATCGGTGTCCTGAATGTAATCTTTGATGAGTGGTTTTTGAGTTGACACAGAAACTTAAAAAACAGTGATTACTCTACCTGGTCATCAAATATGTCAGCACCAAAGAAAATCTGATTCCAAGTAAAATTTGAAAATAAGTGGTGGCATTCTTACAGATTTTTACAACAGGCCATCAAACCATTTTTTATTCAGAAATGACTAGTAAAGGAACCATGAATTTGTGCTTAAAACATGTACTCAGGACTACATGAAGCTTATGTACTAGTTTTGTGAATCAGGGAAACCATATACCTAACTAATAAAATGACAGAGGTAAAATTCTTATGGAAGGTGAAGTTTAAGTGAATACATGGCAAAATTATTTTGAGCAACTTTAAGAATGACGGGTATATCTGTATGAAGGATTACATAATGATGAAAACATTTTGATGATGATGAGAGTTGAAACTCCATGCTCATTATAAAATTTGATACTTGAGTAAAGGAATTACAGCCAAACAAAATCAGTCCATTAATTAGAGAAATAATCTAAACAATTAAAAATATTGCAGGAGAGAGAATGTGCTCAGGGCTGCCATTCAAATTAACATGACAGCAATCCACTTTGAGGCTTAACTTTTCAGAATGAAGATAGCAATGCTCATTTAATAGTACAGAATAATGTGAAAATCAAACCATTGAAATAAAATTGATATTCATTTAAACATCATTATACATATCTATTTGACAAAAACACATTGTGATATGCTTTAATAAAAATACACTATGAACATTGTAAATCTTTATGCCAAGAGAAAATATCTTTCTTCTATCATGACAAAACTTCTTTCATGAGTATTTTTTTCTTACAGCTTCAGAATTTCTCATCCATACTTTTCATCTCAAAGAAAAGATAATAATATGTTGTGCTTTCATTTACAGGGAGCCACTATCAAGCCTTTGGTAAAAGTGCTTAACATAGAGATATCAAAAGCAAGACATAAAACATTAATTGGAGAAATCAATAATCAAGTAAGATATTACGATATGCTGTGGTCAAAGAGTAAATCATGGACTTAATACAGTTTAATATAGACTTTTTCTTTATTGAGTTTAGGTTGCAAGTCACTTGATGGCTGGAATTGAAGAGATAATTGGATTTAAAGGGAATTATTACTTTAAGGTAACCTTGAAGAATTTAAATGAAGCATGTGCTCCATTAAAATGGAAAAGTAATGAAAAACATATTTTACAGAGAAAATTCCTGGACATTGATGAAAAATATTTGCATAAAATATTTTTAAGAGATAAAAGTGAAAACCGAATCAGGCATGTATTTGAAAAGACTTCCCTCAAGTAAGTTTTTTTTTCTTTTATTTGTATAGTTAATCTGATTAAAATGTCATTCATTGGATTTAGCATAATACCTAAGAGATAATCTAATACAATAAGGGCTTATTAACAGATGGGAATATTTATACGTAAATCATTTGTTTTTCATGAGAGGTCTTGAAAAATTTCTTCTTGCCAAATTTAGGCCACAAGTCTTTACCTAAAAGTAAAATGGTAGTAAATCTGTAACTGCTTGGCTGTAATAGAGGTTATTAGTTTAAATGCTTGGTATTTTTGTAGTTCCAATTGATGGCACAAAACTTATTTTATTAGATGGGAAAGCACAACCTTCAGGTAAAAAGCCCTAACAAAAAATTGAACCTTTTTCCATTTGGTTACGACAATTTGCATATCTCAAACCATGTTTCAAATAATGTTTACAACAACCTCAGAACCTTTCCTCAAAATACTACAATTAAAAATGCCAAATAAAATAACACTGATATTAGCATAAAATTTAACAGTTTTAAAATGTTAAGATACAATTAACATTAAAACCCTAAAAACCCATGATTAGCATGCCAATAAATGATCAAATATTCACACGGAGATTAGAAAATGAAAATCATATTATATACTCTTATATTTTGTAATTGCTAAACCCCATCTTTAGGACATTGACTTGAAACTTGAAGTTTAATGTAAAAAAATATGGATGATTAAGTTGACCATTCGGTTGCTGCATATACTGTCAAGCAAATTTTTTCTTCAGAGCCTACATCATCCCCTTTCTAGAGAAGGTTCTTATTAACAGATTCACCAAAATTGCACTCACTCAGTGACCTATTTCCCTGACATTTGAATTAAAATATAAAAAATATTTCCATTCACAAACCAAATGATATCTTCTCATAGGGAAAATCATAGTTTCTTGAAATATTTATTGTGAAAAGATATATGCTTAATTCATTACCTATATTTATTAGTATGTGCACTGGAATCCTAATTATCTGCAATGCATATCACCATGCATGAATGGATATTCCATCAGATTTGGAATCACAGACCAATCCCAACAGTCTATCCCCAAACATCCAGAATGAAGGGAGATACCTGTATATCTCATTAACTAACAATGCCAGAATACAAAAAAAAAAATAATAGTTCCAAGCAGACAAATGGCAAGACATGGTTGGAAGAGAGAATTACCAATTTGAATATTCCTATTTGATTCATGTCATAAGAGCATTACAGAGCCGCAGATTATGGGAATAATCTGAGAATGAACAATACAGATATCATTTGTTTTATGCAAGTTTGAGTTAATGGACATATCGTCTCAGTGTAGGCATAAGGAATACTGTGTTTTCTAAGGAATGTGATTAATTAATCATATCCTGCCTGCCTAATATTTTTATTGGGATATTTTTCATGGCTGTTTTGCTAAAAAAATCGGCCATCTAAGTGCACCTTCAAAATATCTCTCTGAATATTCTTTGACCCTTTCATGATTCCCAGTTTTTTCTTTGTTTTTAAGTTTGAAGTAGTGTTACTAGGCCACAGCGAACTCAGAAACTCGATTGACATGGTTCTAAGGAACATATATATACTAATCAAACATTTTATTTACTTGATTCTGTGCCAAGTTTGTTCCAATTCCCTCTTTCAATGATATCTGTTTGCCCTGGCGGCCAAGTGACAAACTTAAGAGTATATGCAATCAGATTTCAAAGTGTATGGAAGGCATGAAATTTGAACTTTCAGATTAAGACCTGTGAGATCTGTACTGCTGGTAGACTCCACTAATGAGAAGTATTCGACTGATAGATTTAATTTTGCAAGGAAAAATCTGATTGGAAATCTATTCATGTACGTCAAGATATTTAATGAATTGAAAAACAGAGATGATACAAAATGAAGAGAAAAGGCTAGCCAGTATTTACAGTAAAATCCATATTTTAACCAACATTATTAATGTGCCATAAAATTGAATATTGAGAACATACTAGGAATAACAAACAAATGAACATAACTAAAACAAATAGAAAATATTTATTGGCTATGGATAAGTAAGTTTGCTGGATGACTCATCATCTTAAATCGAAATTTATGGATAAATCCAGGGGCATTACCAATTTCAAAGGTACTACTTGTCCAGGATTCTTTTGGTGAAGTCAGGTGCTGTTCGCCAGCCCTGAATTCAATTTTTTGGATCCTTTCCTAGAATTTGTTCCTTTGCTTCCAAGAAATGAGATGGGGAAAATCTAACTCTGTTCTGGAACTACCTAGCAATTTCAAACTTGAATGAATGAAGTTGGACTATTTCTTTCTAATTTTAATTAAAATCTTTCACAGTCATCACTATGCCCACCTGTATGGACCAATTACTCTAGTAGAAGACAACAAAATTCAAATACTACATGACAACCCAATCCCAAAAGATACAAGGTTAAGCTACATTCCATTTGTGGCAGATGAATCATCACACTCTAAAAGAGCTAGAAATGCTCAATCAGAGTTGTTTTCAGGTGTTGAATTAAGGAAAAAGGATCCTTCAGAAGTAAAACCAGGGCTGTTGATGAAAGCTTTCCAGAGCAGCCCATTTCAAAAGGTAAGGATTATTGATACTGACACTATGTGTCATAATATTTTCTTCCTGAAGTTAAAAACAGGAAGAATTGTAGCTGATTAATTATTCAACTAATCATGAAAAACTACTGCAGTATTTTCAAAGATATAATCCCAACCTGATAGAAGATGACAAACAGGAGCTTTATGAGCAATTGGCACTCCGGCATAAGAGAGCTAAACGAATTACTATTGCGGCATATAACCCATATCAAGACTCAGGAAAATCTGATTTACAGCCAATCTTGTCAGATAATTCAGATGAAAGTGTAGCAAGCATTAGGAGGAATGTACGACCTGGTAAGACCCTATGCACTTGAAAACTTGAGTTAATACCACCACTAATTCATGCACATTCATTTCATGCAGTTTTAACTAAGATACAATTATTGAAAAGTCTTCATTCTTAAAATGAAAGCTAATGATAATCTTACTTATAAAAGTATGTAGTGAATTTACTTAAGGAGAATATGTACTGATTCCTTAAATATTTCTTCTTCACTTGGCACTACCTCCCACTGCACATCTTCAAGGCCTTGCTTGACAATGAAAGATACATCAGTTTCTATTTAATTGATCCATCTAAACAGATCATAATAAATAATCCATTTTTTCTTCCATTAGGTTGAATTCATAGTTTATCAATTAGAAAAAAATAATTAACATGCATACAAAAAACAGAGAAATAAGGGAGACAAAATAAAAATTCTAAAATATTGATTTTACTTAGGAAAGAATCATCCTTCCTCGTTGGAATACTACTCCCTTCCTCAACATACTTATGAAGAAGCAATAGGATTTGAAAATATTATTAAGAGAGCAGAACGTCGCAGAACTATCGGCCACACAGGAGTTTACACAGCTGACATGGGCACAGTGAAAAGAATGACAGATAGTAACTCTGGCATGGAGATGACACCAAAGAACGAATTACCAGGCCACTCATTTGAAAACGAACGCCCCCAATCTACTGAATCCAAGGCAGGATTTTCTTCTGCAAACATGAATGCCCCTCCACCTTTATCAGAATCATCCAATGAAAGAGATATGATATTACAAGAGAAGCTACTTTTGCTTGATTCAGATAAAACAGATGATTCTGAAGATGAGTCTCCAGTTTAAGTCGCCACTTTTATGCAATAATTTATGAATTAAATTTTGTGAAACTAGTGCATTAAGTTAATATGTTTGAAATAAATTTACATAAAATTCACAATAACTTTTATCGGTTCCAGTTTGTATCGAATATTTTCAGCTACCCTGTACATTTTATTAGCATTCCTCAGCACAGCAGCTTCTCAGTATTATTCACAAAGAGACTTCACTTTATAATTGACCTGGACAAAAAAAAAATTCTGTCAGGGTGAGATTGCCCGGACAATTCACCTATTGTATTTCTCACTCCTGTAAAAAAATCACTTGTATAGCCCTGTGGTACCCCACATATTTTCTTAAGTACTTGTTCATTTTTTTGTAACTGGTAAGTTATACCTGGTGCCTTGGTCTGATTACATGCTTTTTACGATTGCTGCAAGAGCAACTCACGACAGTTGAGTAAGTGACATGGGTATAAGTTAATTTATTTCATTATTTATCAGTATTATAACATTCCAATGCACTATTCCTTCAGACCATTTTTTTATAACATTAAGAGCTTGGTGATTCAGTGTGCTATCAGGTTTCCATTGCTTCTATTTAAGCAAACAAAATGAATCTTTTCCAAATACACAAATGATAAACAAGGAATGAGTTTGGATCTCTAGCATTTACCATTCAGTACTTACATACAGGCATTTATGAGGGTAAGGTGAAAAGTTCTCGGCTTAACACAGAGATGGCATTCCAATCAGTAAATATTTATGATTCCTGTCTGGGTGCATGAGTCATCAGACAAGTTCCAACTAGTTCTCTCAAGTAGCTTGTTTATACATATTGTAGCAGCAGATGTCTTTTGCGTTTTTCGTTGAAATGGAAAAACTTGAATATCGTGCCGTCAAAAAAGTCTTTGTCTTGGGTGAATTAACCCTAAGTAAATTCATCTGAAGTTGACCAAAGTGTATAGGGACTCTGCTCCCTCAATGTTAACCGTTAAAAAGTGGGCAACTAAATTTAAACGTGGTCGCACATCCCTCGAAGATGACCCACGTGAAGGACGACAAAAACCGCAACCACACTGGAAACCATCGAAAAGGTGCAAGATATCATGCTGGACGATATGTGAGTGAAGGTGGGTGAGATAGCTATGGCCGTGGGTATATCAGAAGAAAGGGTGTGAAACATCTTGCACAAAGAATCAGGGATGCTAAAGCTCTCCGCACGGTGGATGCCACATTTGCTGAATGCCAATCAAAAGCAAATGCTCAAGCGATTTTCGCAGCAACATTTGGACCGATTTAAGAAGGAACCGACCAATTTTGTGTGGCGATTTGTCACCATGGATGAGACATGGGTCCACTGCCACACGCCAGAAATGAAAGAGCAGTTGAAGCAGAGGGTGGAAGCTGGTGGCTCAGGGCCATAGAAAGTCGATTGCATCTGCCGGAAAGGTCATGGCCAGTGTGTTTCGGGAAGCGAAAGGGATCCTGTTAATTTATCACCTTGAAAAAGGCAGAACAATTACAGGAGAAAATGACTCCAACCTTCTTGAACAGCTAGATGCCAAAATTTGCAAGAAGAGGCTTGGCTTGAAGAGGAAAAAAATCATTGTACACCAGGACAACCTACTCACATCGGTGCGTAGGCATTGGGAAAACTACAGAATCTCCTGGAAGGAATACTGATGTTGGAGAAACGCTGGAACAAGTGTGTTGAAGTCAAGGGAGATTAGGTAGAAAAATAAAGTCATTTTTAAACTGAAAATCGCAGTCTTTCATAGTTAGGCCGAGAACTTTTCACCTAACCCTCGTATTAGAACCTCAAACTTTTTTACAACTTATTTCATTAATGTAAGACTTAAAAACACAAGGCCTCTGGTTTCCATTTCTTAATAGCTGATAAAGGATGGCAATATTTCATTGAAAATAGGTGAAAAAAATCCCGGAACTAGTGATTGAGACCTGTGTGGGTGTGCAAAAGAACATGCAGGGTTATTATAGTTTTATATTTCTTAAGATGGAATAAGGAAGAGCGCTAGGGTACTGACTCGAGGGCCTAGGTTTGATTCCTGGAGATGCCAGGTAAGAAGGAAAGTCAAAATAGCATTTCAGAGCCAAAGATGGAATTTGTATGTTGTGGACAATTCAAACTGTAACGGAGCAAGTCATTTTAGCCCCAGGCATCCCCTCACAGATGTTCATCATGGGGTTGTGAACTGGAGGTCCTTGTGCCATGTCTCACAAGTGGAACTTTTAAATACAAAAAATGTCATTTTTTTTCATTATTAAAAAAACAAATACTAAAGCTATGCTGCTCATTATTTGATGATTAATTTGATCCCAAACTGCATGCAATCCAGTTGATTTTGAGCAACTTAGACTGCCTGATATATTTAGGCAGTGAAAATCAATGCAACTGCATACTGTTTATTGCCAAATTAATCATCAAATCACAAGGAGTATGAAAGCAAAATTTGTTTTTAATTAATACCAAAGAAAAATACAGTATATAGTCATGCTTAAAAGCTCACCCTGGTGAGCCACAATACAGAGAACTTCAGACTACAACTCTTGGCATGTGACCAAGTACAAGTACCAAGGGACCACTCCTGTCCACACCACCCTTTCCCCAGTCCTCTACTGGCACATGATGCATCACAGCAGGGAATGGGGCATGTTTCAAAGTTGGTTAAGAAATTATTTTTTGGAATCATTATAGAAAGTAGCACATGTCTTATCCTTCCTCACACAGCCACAACCAGTCATTAGAAATTATACCCTTCCAGTTCTGAAAGCATCTGTACACAGAGCCATAAACTTTTATGTATTCTGAACTATTTTTCCTGGCATAGGAATTCAGCATTCTAGAATATTGACATTCATGAAAAAAGTTTTGTGATTTCAGTTAAAAAGGATATCTTTAAGGGTGATTTAATGCGCAAGAAATTAGACTGATTCAGCTCAAATTGATAAACATGAAGCTTCAACACCTCTATAAATTAATATACATATATTTTTCCTGTTTGGATGGGCAGTGTTAGGGAAAGGAGTAAGGCACGGTTTTCCATTATCACCCGTGCTGTTCAACGTACATGTGGAGGAAATGATTAAAGAGCCGTGGGAAGTACTTGAGATATTTTCCCCGACATGCTTTAAAGTTGGGCCGGGGAATAGTATGTAGTAGCAGATGAGATGTAAATGAAATGATTACAATAGTACCTTAAAGTGCTCAACAACAAATATATACCACAAATATTAAGAGAGAACAGCAGAATGCCAGTAGAGGGTTAATGCACAACTCTCATTTTTGGAGAGTAGTTTCATATCTTCCCAAATAAGAATTTCTTACTCAGTTCAAGTCTTGGGAGAAGGATAAATTAAAAATACAGTATACAAACAAGTACTTTTGTCATTGAGTTCAAAATAAATTAATGGTAAATGTTTTTCAGGTTGTAACTAGTCTGTGTTTGTTTGAATTGCTGACAAAGAATGAATTTTTCTTCATTGATACTGCAACATCTTTAAATAAGAATATTCCTATACACTAGATTTGCTTACCTTATATTTAATCCTATGCAGCCTATAGCATATGCATCAATGGTTTTAGCTTGTGGTACTGATGACAGTGCTTCTAGATTTCAAAGTTCTTAAATAAAAATTTTCTAACAAAACCACAAAAAACAACTTTCTTAAAAAAAATATTTTTATCCATTAATTTGAGTTTTCACACTTCATGAACATCATGAATAGACATCAACATACCAATATCTGATTTGATATTTTACACTACTTCACTCATGAAAAGCCATTGGCAAAAAAACAAATGCATAAAGAAATATTAACTTTAGTATAAGATTGCCACTCCAATGAGATGAATATATTTTATTATATTGATTCCAAATATAAAAATGGCACCTGATTTCTGGAACTTTGTTAATACTCTTGTCTTCACACAAAAACAGTTTTTCAACCATATTTGCAGTACTTCGAATGATTCATCCACTCTAAAACAATTCAATATGCACATTTTATCGAATGTGCTCTCAGCATTGCTGCACCAACTAAAGCTGTCATCACAAAATTTTCTACAGGGGTGTAAGCCTCGGTTCACAAATTATTGGTGGGGTCCATGATGGGCTGCTATTAGCTTTCTGAGCATCAGGAGTAGGCTCCTCCTGGAATCCTATTTTCTCTTGCAGGCCATTATAAAGGCTATGGACCGCCTCATTATGCTGAAAATGCAAATAATTATGAAAAACAAAATTAACTTTGGAGAAACAACCATAGAACAAATTATTCGTAATATTTTCACCCCATTAATTTGAATTTTCTTGTACATATTTCATTGTAATCAAATCCCAAATAAGATTTCCTTTCCTAAAGAGTTGCTGCAATGCCCCTGAGATCCCCACTCCCAATTTCATAAATTGGTATTTTTCATGGACACAGTATTCAACATTCAAAAAGAAATCTCAATATAGGAATCTGCCTTGATATAAGACACATGGTGTTAATGTTTTATCAGGCATTTAAAGAACTTAATATCTACTATCTACTGGCACTAAATATTTTTCTGAACTTTTTTGCTCAGAAAGTTAGAAATTGTCCAACTTTATAATTGGGAGAATGAGTGTGTGTGTTGTTATTGATGAAAAAAAGTTTATTACATAATATAACCTCTAAATCAATAAAAGCAATTAGTGATCCATTGATAAAAATCATTAGGTAAGACGGACATGTATGTAGGCATATAGCTAATACATCATCCTTAAATGGCAAGATGAAATACCTCATTTATAATGCATTATTTTTTACATATATAGCTTAAAGTACACAAATCATCAAACACCAAAAAGGAGATTTCTTCTCAACAAATCAAAGGCTAATCAGAAATAGGGAGAGTAGTATCCTAAGTACAAGAACCAGATAAAATAATCAGTCTTTCATTAATGCCTTGCTCTTGGAAAGTTTCAAGAATAATCTAACCATGAATTAATTACAATGGAATGGATTTCTAGGACATAATTTGATGATTAATTATTTGTCATTGAAAGAGATATCGATCCAGCCCACTAATTTATATTATTTTCAGTAATTTTGCCATCATCACCAGTCTTACTTAACCAGAATACATTTTGTAGGTCGCTAGTATTTTTTGGATTTACAATCTTTTAGTGCCACTCTTAATATTTAATTTTGAAAGATTTCACTCAAAATAAATCTGTGCTCAGTGAATTATTTGCAATTCTTAAATTAACATAGAGCCATCAGCCTTATTTCATAAATGCATCGGTGGTGTGACATGGGCCATGAGATAGATAGAGGTCTTTATTTGGGGCGAAATTGAGACCTAATGGGCAATGAGAAATAATTAGAAGCACTAATAGCACACGCTGCTTACAAAATGGTACAGGGTGGACACCATTTGATTTTATAATTATGCTTAAGAGGAGAACAGTCATTAATTTTTGGAAATGTGGAAAAAAGAGCCTACAAAACTTCAAGACATTTCAGCACAACTTCAGCTTTATAAAGAGTAGTTACAGTTATAAATGCAGGAAGCAACTGTAAAAATTTTTAAAAATTTTATCTACAAATATATCAAATGCATACACATATAACACACACAAATCATCAGCAGATGGACTAGGTGGATAAAAACACATTTGGTATAGGGTAAAGGAAAAACTAGTCTACATATGGTGCATGATTGAACATATGGGATAAGTAAATTTAATGGAAAAAATATGATACATCCAGGTTCTGAACCCAGGCCTCTCACTTTTGGGGCAAATGATCTTCCAATTCCTAAATTGGTATTCTACAGTTTATGGTTGATTTTCATGGACACAGACTGAACATTGCAACGCTTTTTAGCTATTTCACACAAGACACACCCTGACACCCTTATCTACATTAAACTCTCCTTCAATTCTGCATACTTTCTACCGCCCTTCACTTTGTCCAACATGCCTATCCTTTTCCATAGCTGATCTGCCTTAAGTCCTCTACCTTTTAGCCTTCAATATTCCATCCTCCATTAAAATATTCCACATTCACAATTCCTACCCCCTTTGTACTTCTCCCAACAATTCTCTCTTCTTCCCCACCATGCCTAGTACTTCTTCATTGGTTTTCCTTTCCTTCTGTTTCACCTTTTCCATCTTCTTTACACCCCTTCCTAAAATGTCCTTTCCATGGAAATTAACTTGTTTCAATGATCATGTTTTTGAGTCATAAAAAGCACATTCCAGATAAATATTTTCATTAATGTTTTCTTCATATCATTACTCAATGTCCCTATCTTCAATCCTCTCCTTGTGAAAGCTCCTTGCTCCAAAGCACTTCTTACATGGGTAAATCGTTTCACCTGGTATATTTTTGCCCTCCAATTTTGACATTTAATATTTCTTTCCTCTTTCTTGAAAATCCAATAACATTGGTTTCGTTTACATAGATCCTGATCCCTTACCTATCACATTAATTCTTTAGTTCACTTAGCAATGATTAACCCCTTGGCTGACTGACTAACTAAAGCTAGATCATCTGCAAAACTGACTTTATGAATTCCCCAACAACTTCCATTCCTATTATCACTTCTTCTCATGTCTTTTTCACAGTTTCCTTCACATATGCATGTATGTTGAAAATCATTGGTGATGATGGGCATCTCTGTCTTAGCCCCCTTCCTAGCGCTCCTCATCCTGACTCTCTATCCACACATGCACCCAAGCAGTCTGAGAAATGCACAAGTGGCCGATAAGTCTTCTATCCCACTAATCACTCATATCTTTGGTAACAGATTCATTAATTTTAACCAATTTTCTCTATTCAACAAGTGACCTCACATGAACTATGATATGTCACATGCCATTCCCCTTCATGAGCCCCAAACTAATCATCCTGTAAGTACCCTGCACTCCATCATCTTACTAATGATCCTGAGAACCACTCTAGCTGAATGCAAAATCAAACTTATTTTTATGTAGCCCTCACATATGGCTGCCTTTCTTTTTTTTTGATAGGAACTAACAATGATCTGACAAAATCTTCCAGCCAAATTCCTCACTCGTAAATGCTATGAATCCCCTAAGAGTTATCTTGGGAAATGACACTCATACTGACCAGGATATAATTTAAAGTTGAAAACTCAACATAAATAGCTTTACTTGGACATATCCACCTGCCTGCTAACTGTAAGGAGAATTCTTGGCAAGAAGTTAGTTATTAGAACACAGTGACATTACCATACACACATGATAAAATGTACCGATCTTTCTAACTTACCTGCGAGGTAGGCTGCAGAGCTTTTACAAGTGTTTGAAGCCGACTGGCAGGAAGTTTTGTATGCACATGCCATAAAAGTTTTAATAAATGACGAATTACATTTTCACGAGCAATTGTAGTGAAGAAAAATTCATCAAATATTACGGTGCAAAAGTCTTCTGTGCAGAATTCTTCAGTCATATTTATAAGTAAAGATACCTATAAAGTACACAAAAAAAAGATAAAATTGGAGTCTTTGAAAAATTCATCAAACTTGATTTTTATATAAACCTAAGACCTTACCAAAAAATGAAGAAACGGATCTTCAAATGCACGATCACTTTCACAGTTAGCCAATGTTCCAAGTACTCGCATCAGGCCAACACGGTCTTTTTGCTTGGCACAGTGCAGGGTATAATACATAGCTAAAATACTGGCTACACTACTTTCTTGGACATATGCCTGGCATGCATCAGGAGGAGGACCTGGAAATTTTTATAACAGGTTTTGAAAACTTAGGGAATTGTATAATTAATGTCTCAACTACCATTTATACTTTTTGGTGATGCAATTTACCTGAATGTTCTATGATGGTAATGGCTGATTCTCGCTCATCAGGAGGGAGTTTAGAATTTAGTGACCGGACCTGATCATCAACCATGAGCGACATCAATGCAGGCAAAAATTTTGTTACAATTTGGCTATCAAGCTTAGGTTCTTTGAATTCCTGTAATAAAGCAAAGGTATAAGTGAATTGTAAACTAAATTATGAGTAACACATTAAGTGAACCAAGAGTTTTTTTTAGAAAATTAAAATGATAAAAACCTGTGAATTTATCATCACCCATGCACTCAAACCCAGTGCCAACATTCTCAGTAACAGGATTAACACAGTGTTGTCCTGAAAGCAGAAACGATAACTGTTGATTGAGAAAGAGCATTGACTTTCATCAATCAAACTACATGATACATACTTACCCTTGGCATACTCTCATTGTTAATCAGATGATGCAGAATTTTCATTGCAGACGTAGCTAGAAAATTTATTGCATAGGGATCACACAATGTCATAGAGAGATCACCCAACACTTGCTCTTGACCCTTCTTTATACTATCCAAGAAACCCTGAGAATAAAATACCCAAATGACTTATGAACTGTTAAACGCTAGTTGATACAAAAATAATGAAGTTACATACCTGCAATTCACGAGATCTCTTAATGTCAACATTTTTTTCTCTGATGCACGCATCCAAACACCAAGTAAATTTGTGACATGGATCCACAGATATGATATCCTGGAATGAATGACTTATATTAAATAATGTTTTCCGTTTACTTGACCACTTACAAACCTGAGGACTCCGAAAAACTTTATTAACCAAACCTTAACCACACTTTATGGTTTCATCACATGTGTAATGAAACCAATTGTAACACAATATGATTCGGTAAAATCCACAGATTTTCTGATTCTTTTAGATGTGATTTCACTGGGTTGAGCCGGATACCATTAAATTTACAATCATGTTTCAATTACCTGCACTTCAAGATCATGAAGAGCCATTAATAATTCAGCTCTTAATGTACAGTAATGCACATTGTGGGTCCTAAGAAACAAAGTTCTCAGAAATTGCAGCACCATGTCATATAATTTTACACTGCTCCCAATCATATGTGCAAGTTTCTGAACCACTTCACCTTGGCGGCGAACCTGAAACGAACACAATGATTACTCCAGATTTGAAAGAATGTCTCATTTGATAGAAATATCTTCTTCAGTTCTATATACCACACAGAAATCTCTACTTCCGCGTATACCATAAAAACAAATGTATTTTTGGATATGTAAACATATGTAAAAAGAAAAAAAATGAATGATCTAGGCAAACTTCAATTTAATGGAGTTTCACCAGAGAAGAATGACATATGAACCACTCTTCCCCTACAAACTGGATATGTTGGAATGGTCTGTGAGCTTCAATAACTCCAGGTCCTATATTAGAAGGAGCAATGATTGTACATGCATAGTAGGTTCAGCTAAATCAGAAAAATATTAGTACAGGGTGCAGCAACATAGCTTCCTCTTTTGAAAGCGTTTTGCATTTGAAAAAAGGAAGTTATGTTGCTGAACCCATTATAAGAGCCTCACAAAAGGAGGCTGTATTTTGGTTAGTAAGGCATTAAACCTTAATGAGGTTGCATAATTTCTATGATGGTAATTGTAAAAATTAACCAATGAAACACACTCATTTGCCCACTAAGGAATGAATCAATAGAATAATGAGCCTTGGCAATTGTATGCCTCAGTTCACAAAGGTGCTTGGTGCACCAACCAGGAGAAAGACCTGCAGAGCTATCATTTTTAGAATGCAAATCTAGAATGTTATAATGCGTTCAGGGCCGGAAGTTAGGAAACTTGTAACAGTATGAGATGAAAGGGAATCTGTAGACATGTTCTGCATGCATGCAAGTGAGACTGAAAGATCATGTGAACTAATGGAGGAATAATCACAGAATAATTTATGATGGAGGAAAAGGTAATCAACTTGGGGTAAAAATTGCACTGAATATCAAGTTGAGAAATAGATTAGAAAATAACTGGAAGTAAGTAAAATGGTGAGACAATACATTTACCTTTGGAGAAGAAGAGAAAAAGAGATTTGTAAGATTTTCATGGTCGAATAAAACAGTTTCTTTTTCCTTTATATATTGACTTAGTAGAGGGGATACTTCATCTCCAAATAATGATTGATTATCCTTCCAAATTTGCCTCTTGACCTCGGTGTCAGTATCATTGTACAACTCACGATCCTTTACCTATAAATAAAAATGATATGACTGTCAAAAATATCACTTGGAGAATTATTGGGTGTAAAAGTCCAATCGTATTCTCAAATCTCACTAAGATTTTCAAATATTTATCCTCTATGACAGGTGTGTTACGCAGGATACACATGATGACTGGTCTCAAAGATTTCACGCGAACCACAGGAAAGCTCTTCGCTAAGAGCTCTTTTAATTTTTTATCCCTTTCACGGCCTTCTTTTTGTCCTATTTCATTAATGTGCTGTATTAGGCGGTCTCTTAATTCCTGGAAATATAATTCATAATCCATACATCGTTCTTTCATTAAGAACAATAAACATTAGTTTGAGGACTTAAATAGAACGTTGACCGGTGAAATATAAAGCTTTACCTCCAAAACTGACGTGTGAAAATCCAGTCTCCTTACTCCATGTAAATCTAATAACGGTAACATTGATCGAAGTGACGGGAGCAATATTCCATTTTCGAGCTAAATCAGGAGTAAAGAAATTACCGAAAAATATGACTATTAAAATTATAATTTATACTTCAAAAACACTGTACACGACTGGTAACAGTCTGCCAGAATTCTGTTTACTGCCCAATGAACTAAGGTTTTTTAAAAAATACCTGAAATTCTTCAATGGCTTTCAGCGGATCAGTACAGCTTGTCAAGGCGTCACGGAGAAAACTTTGACCAGGAACTCCTACATCTTCAAGCCCAGTTCCTGGCATGATGGAATTTCCTCTTAATCTGTGCCTACGCGCAAAGCTATTTTTCCTCTTCCGTAAATCACCACTTCACTTCCATGTTATGAGCTATCAAATACCGAATACAAACCTGGTTTGTTTCCAAATTTCTGAAACAATGAAATAACGAAAAACAAATTTGCGTGGGTTGTCGTCAGATTTTGCGCGCATTTGCGCGTGCCACTTCTATGGTTACTGTTTGTATGAATTGTTTGCTACCTTTGTCACTGTGAAGTTTGTGGATGGTAGCAACATGTGTTGCAATTCGAATGTTATTTCGTGAGTGCCTGTTGGATAACGTGAAATCTCTCTTCGTGAGTGTATTAATGAGGTAATGTTTTCTCGTGAAGAGGACTGACTGAAGCACACTTTGTTGGAAGGGTTTTCTTGTATTACCAGCATCTTGTTGATCCACGTGCAATGGATCCAGAAGTATTTTCTCGTCTGGTACCACAGGGAAAAGAGACAATTCGGCCTGCCTGTAAAAAATGTGGTTACGCCGGACATTTGACCTATCAGTGCCGAAACTTCATCAAAGTGGATCCAAACAAGGATATTGTTTTAGATGTTAGTAGTACTAGTACTGATAGTGCTGAAGAGTACTTAACCCCTTTGACTGATTTAAGAGAAAAGGAGTTAAAGAAAAAGGTTAAGAAAAGGAAGAAAAAGAAGAGTAAAGAGAAAACCAAGAGCAGAGATAGGTCAAGGTCGAGATCCAAGGATAGCTCGGACAGTGAGAGTGATGACAGTGAAATAAGTAGTAAAAAGAAACGGTCAAAGAAGAAGAAAAAAGAGAAAAAGAAAAAGAGAAGCCATTCTAAAAAAGATTAACTGGTGAATATTTTTGTGTCATTGTGAATAAATTAATTACCTTTGTATCCGTAATTAATTCTTATTTTAACCTCGGAAGTTCTTAAGCAATCTTATGCTCGATATTCATAGTATCCAATGTAAGGAGGTACAATTTTGGGTGCATCCTTTCAGAGTACTCTTGCGTTTGTCTGCATTCCCCGATTTGACCATAAAAATTCAGAGTGAATTTGTATGCTCAATATGTTCATGATACTGTGTCTATACACTTAACTCCGCTCTTTACATTACATGTCAGTCACTCTCAGGTAAGCAATTAATCACCAATTAGGTATACATGTAACTGCTTTTATTGACGAAAGTGGTTAGTCGTGAACAGCAGACACGATATTCAGGGAAGAGAAAGTTCATAGGTTTTAATTTTCACAATTTGTAGGATTAGTAATGTAGTGCACATATTTAATACTTGATGGAAATCATCTTGTTGGCCTCGTTTGTCAAAAATTGAACATGATTGTTCTAAGGATGTTAATACTTGTAATATGCATGAAATATTCCATACGAGCGCACGTCGTTGAATGTAAGATGATTCAGATTTTTACCATCCTTTCTTGGCCACAATTAGTCTATGCTATGGAACCAAACTCCTCACTTTCTTTAGCGGTGCAGGGATTGTGTTTTAGAGACCTTTTTGAATAAATATTAAGAGAATATTGTCAGGGTTTTAAAAACTTTATTTTGACTGGCGCTTAAGGGAGGTTTAGCATAAAAAATAAACATTAAATGCCATCGCAGAACTTGCCCTCGGTATCTAAATTAGATTTTGAATTGTAGCAATTTTGAGGGTTAGAGGAAGGATCGAACACCATTATGCCCACTGATTAATTATGAAAAACAGGAAGATTAATACAATAGTCTGCCTGATACATATTTGTTACTCCATGTTGCACCAAATATTGAACATCTTTAGCAGATAATTGTTTTGTGTAATTCACATTTCATGCAATACAATATGGAGAAATGACTCCACTACTCTGCTATTTATTCTGCATTGAACAAACGTCCAATATTCATATGCCCCCAGGGGTTTGCCAGAATTCAAAAGCCTATTAATCTCACTATCCATTCAGCACTTTTCGCAAACGTCAGTTCAAGATATTCACATAAAATCAGTCAATTTTTTTGCGTTGTGCAATCACTGCCAATACTTCCCATTCAGAACCATTTGTGTTATGAATAGTTTATCCTTCATCTCATTTCCTGACATCCAACAGAATATATCCAAGACTCACTTGACCTTGCTTCCAGAGCAGTTTGAAACCATTTTTACAAAATAACTAGAATTTAACTCTCCAGTGTAAATGCTAAGTAAAAATATATTTATATCCAAGGCACAGGTACAGCTCACTCTACATGTTGTGGTTTCTTGTTCCTAGTATGTAGGTTCATACCATTACGTGGCATTTGCAGCTACTTTCACATTAGTTCTCTACTATCTTCAGGTTTGTGTTTGTTGCATGCTGGCGTGCTGCATGTTAGCTTACATTTTACAGGAGTCACAGTTGTACGTAAATCACAGGCAATTTAAAATAAAGGACCACTTGTAAAGTTGGTTTTCAACGAAATGGTCAAATTTATGGGATCAAATAAATCAATCAATTAAAAATTGCTCATCTCACGATCAGTTGTGCTTGATACTTACCACATTTGAGGGGGACAGCTACAGGAGCAATACCTTTCAGACTAGGGAGGTCAAGGGAAACTTACAGAATTGAATGGACTATATACAAACAATATGAATTTCTTCCATAAATACATTTTATTTATTAGAAAAATATTACAATGTGCCATGGCCAGACCCATACATAAGTTCTATACTGCCAGAGCAGAAAACTTATTCTTAGTTCCCAAGTATTCTCCGGTCTTGCTAGAGTCGCTACTGGAATCTTCCGATTGCTCACTTTCAGCATCTTCATTGAGATCTTCTTCACTCTGCTCCTCATCAGATTGCTCTTCCTGTAAGTATTCAGAGGGCTGCTTCTGACTCTCCTCTTCTCTTCTAGCCTGAAGCCAAAGTATCTCTTTCACTTCAGGATTCTTTTCCCATGTACCTAAACCATTGGAATTTGGAAAGGGGATTAGAGCAATTATCTCTTCTCTGATTAATAGTACTGGTATTTTGTATACAAGCAATGAATTTAAGACAATAATGTAACTACAATAAATAATCAATCCTTGAACAAAAATAAATTTTACAAGCTACATACGAGTGGATGGATGAAAATTATGTGGTTGGGGAATGCAGGTTATGGAAACTTACTTCCATTTTTAAATGCATTTTACGTTTGAAAAAAGGAACTTATGTTGGCAAATAATGGTGTGAAATTAAAATATTTTATGAGATTTTTGTCACTCATTTGACTTTGTTGGTGCTGGATGTCATCAATACAAATTGATAAATAAAATGTTCTTCAGATTTTAAATAGTGGAATGAGAGGAACATTTGATTTTTTAAAAGGTGGTATTACTCCAGAAGGTTTTCATAATCAGTAAGTTTGATTTCAGTGAGTAAAGCAGCTGAAAGCTGTACTTCAACTTCCAAAGGAAAGGTTTATAATTTAACATATTCACACATCACTGATATACTTAATCAAAACAAAAAATCGAACTTAAAACTCCTTTCCATAAAAAATTAACTGGATGATGCAAAATTATGATTACAAATTCCTTTTATAAAATAAGATATACTAATGATTCAAAATTCCTCTTGAGAAGAGACTTGATTGGGCTTAATAAGTATGCATCTGTGAATGTTAAGTTGAATGAATCTGAAATAAACTTGCTACATGATAATTGTTCATTAGATAATGTCTAAGGAATCAAGAATTTTTCAGTTTGCCTTTAAGCCAACCATATTAGTTACGTAAGACAACACTTTCACTGCAGTTTGGGACTGATATATGATACAAAAGACATGGGAAACAAGTCAGAAACAAAATAAATGCAAAAGGAGTGGAAATAATATGCCCAATTTATTAAGCCCCACATTTAGCCAATGAAATCCAATCTTGAAATACATTTGTAAGAACTTATTCATACCAAGGTTTCATATTTTTCACTTAAATTTTGTAAACCACATTACTCATTTACGAAACATTCTTCATTTCCGAGATTTTGAGGTGGCAACAGTTTTGATCCATTGGTTATGATGCAAATAGCACTCAATAAATAGCAAATAAAGAACAATTTAAATCAACTGCCTTTTAAACTTAGGGCATCTTTGGCATGTCGATATTTATACTTTGGAATCCTCCATTATTATACTTCGGCAATTATTATACTCCTAAAAAGTATATTTTTAAACACAAATGAAGCTGAGAGGTGAAAAATCCTACACATACAGCACACCCACCAAGCAGCCTACTCCCCACCAACAAATGTTGACCTATACATGGCCTAAGATAAGTAAATAAATTCTGTAAAATAGTTCAGTTAAACTCTTTTTGATTGGGTATTTAATTTTTGGCAATTCATAAAACACAGAGAAACATTAAATTTACAGGCCCTAAAGTTACATAATCTATTAATTTAAATAATCCTCAAATTTACATAATTTTTTAGCCTAGAAAGATCTCTGTATAAATCTATGGCATCAAAACATCAACTTTACATTCTGAAATTTCTGTAAAATCTCACTGCCCCATGAAGAGGAGGAGCTTTTTTTTAATGGGTTCTGTTGACTGCAGATTTTTTCTTTAACTAATGCATATAGGTTCATTACTATCAGCATTTGCTAATAAATTGGTCATTCAGGTGTTTTGTCAATTTTTAAAATGGCCATTGAACTAGCTTTCTGCCTAGCTAATCTGGGTTTTGAGATGCAATATTCTTTTGTTTTTCTGGAAATAGTAGTTGTTTAAATAACTAACATAGCACCAAAACTCAGTTACATTGTTTTCTTTTATTAATATTATAAGAAGTTGTAAGGAAATAAGAGAACAAACAGAAGCTAACAATTCTAGAAGTATATGTGAACAAAGGAAATATTCCTTAATGATAAGCTGTATTTAAATTTGTTCAGTGTTAGCCTTTTTTTATTCACATTCATTGCAAATTATATACTTTTTTGGCATTACTGTAATGGCTTATTAATGAAAAAATAGGTCAAAACATCAAGTATAGGCAAGAAATTATTTCATTTTAGATTTTATTCACGTCAAAATTGGTCTGCTGTGTATTCACCCTCTGCCATACACCCTAGTGGTGGCTTGCAGGTACTTAAAAATAAAACAAACATTCACAGACCTTTGTTACTTGTGAATCCAGGAGGCCTTAGACAGAGGCAGATTTTCCCTTCAGTAGCCATTCGAAGTAAATAATTAGCTGCCCTGTATGTATCTAACCTGGCCGCTTTTGCTGTCAGGTAGCCACGCTTCTTTGCCCAAGCTGTAAAGAAACAATACTTTAACCGTACCTCAACTTGCAGTCAAAATTACACAATGCCTCTAAATATATGAAAGCAAACATGGGTGCAGTGTGAAAATGAAAATAAACCCATATTAAAAGTCTTATTGGTAGAGTTCTATAAATGTGAGTAAAAGACTTAGGGGCAATAGGGCTTGCACTCTTTGTGAGCAAACAGCTAAGGCATCTAAAGAGCATATTAATGAAACTAAACTTCAAAGTGCCACTGGTCACACAGAACAACAATAATGATAAACATTAGGGACGACATGCTAGGTTTCAGAATAGATGAGCCTTCCGTGTGAGCACATGATATACTGCACTGAACATTCTCATGAGTTCAGGCCAATTGTAATATTCTGTATACCCAGAAAACAACCCAACACCAAAAAAAACATTCAATACAAAAGCTTCTAAAGAATATCATTAATATAAACTAGTGAACTGTAAAATCAGCCTGCATCTTATGGGGTGCGGGTACATGGATACAATTTTGGCCTATAAGCTCAATACTCATCTCTTTCACACTAAGAGATACAAGGTCTGGTCAAAAAGTTCGGGAACTTTTTGAACAGACACCAGTTGGTTATTTTTTAATCTGCTAGGTGTTGTGCCATGGAAACTTTCCGAATAACTGCCTTCAAATATTTTGCTGACTGGTTAATGCTGTTTGTGTGAAGGGGTGCAGCGAAAAATCAGATCAGCGGAAATGAACTCTTTGAAGGAGCAGTAATGTTCTGTGAAATTCTGCGTGAAACTAATAGAGGATGCATCGAGTCACACCTATATTTATTTGTGCCTTGCCTGATGACAGCAGACCAGAAACAATATCGAGTCCAGGTCTGTCAGGAACTGTTTGATTGAGCTGAAGAGGATGAAACCTTTTCCAGAATCATAACAAGCGAAGAGTCGTGGGTTTATGGATGTGACATCGAAACAAAAGTGCAATCTTCACAATGAATTGGTGAAAAATTCAAATTCCAGAAAAGGTCAACAAATTCACTTGAATTTCAAGAAGATATTGACTTTTTTGGATGCAAAGGCAGTTGTATATCACGAATACCTACCTAAAGGCCAGACAGTCAACAGGGGGAGTAACTTGGGGATTTAGAAATGCCTAAGAGAGAGAAACAGACAAAAATGGCCCAAACTTTGTAGGAGTGGCTAGTGTTTTTTCACCATAACAACATCCCGGTTCATTCGTCTCTCAGAACTCTTGAGTTTTAAGCCAAAAACGAGACTGCTGTGCTTCCCCACCCGTCCTAATCACCAGACTTGGCCCCATGTAACTCTTTCCTGTTTCCCAAACTAAATACCTTATTTAAAGGAAAAAGATTTACCACCATTCCAGAGATAGAGAAAAATTCAATGGAGGAGTTTATGAGCACTCCAGAACTGTTTCAAAAAGTGGAAAAACTGTTGGGATAAGTGTATACATTAGGGATGAGACTACTTTGAAGGGGACTCTGACCAATAATTTGTTAGTGAAGTATTTTTTTTTGTAATACATAAAGAGTGAGATTTTTTTTAACAGATCTCATATTCAGCAAGAAATCATTGCCACATCCACCCGAGTTATCATAAATTAGCAATTTCATGTAGAAGCCCAATGGAAATGGGAGTCAGAATTTATGACACACTATCAAACTCATTGAAAACAAGTAATAAATTATGTAGTTTCAAATTGAAACTCAAAAATCTCCTTCTAAAGAACAATTATTATTCATTGAATGAATTTTTGAAAGACAAGCAATTGTATTGCATTATGTTTGCATCACATAAGTTAGTGATTTTTTTCTTTTTTAAGCAGGTACATAGTGTTGAAATGTACCTGCATTTTGATCTTTTCTTTGTCTTTGATAACTTCCATGTCTATGTATGTATGGTCCATGGAAAATAAAATTATTATTACCTGCAAGTAAAACATTGAGTTCACCGACATATGTGAACCTTCATGTATAATAAACATAAAAAACCTCCTCACCCTCGCATATATCCATTGGTGACCATTCATCATTCCCATCCACATGCTGCAGGTTTAGTTGCTTAATGATATCCAACCTTTCTGCAAGGTATCGAATGGCTGAATAAGGCTCTTGCAGCTGAGCGATTGGATAACTCCCCATTAAAACCTATAATTGAAAACCTTTATGCATATGAAAGACAAATATACACCACAGAAAAAAGAATATCAAAAGTGAGCATACTGCTTGATGAAGATTTTATTACCCCAGGGATAACTTTGCTTCAATAATTCTGAAAAGTTACCTTTACATTATTAGTGTAATAACATTATTGAATGAACTTCAAAATAATACCATTTCCAGTTAAAATTTAAACAGTGTCATCATCCCAGAGGCTTGTTGATATGTGAAAGAGGGAAAAGCCGACCTGTCACCAAAGGGCAGAGCCATGAGAAAAGATACATTACTTGCATTAAAAGTACAAAGACTAGCTCTCTGTGCAACCTTTAAACATAAATGTCAACTACACATACAATAACAAAAAATTGAGTATATATAGAGCTGTTATTGTCAAATCCAAAAATCACCTGTCGTCTGCCCATGACACTTGAATATAAATTTTCACAAACATTTTCATAAATTTATTAACTGTTAAGAAAACTAGAAACAAAATTTGCACACCACAATTTTCATACCAACAGCAGGGAAACTTGTACTGAGAGTAACCCTCTTCATGCTGAGTTCACATAATCCTAAAATTTATTTTTTGAATCAACCATTAGAGAATTAAGTACCATAGCATTTGAGAAACAATCTCTAGCATAGATGTGTATATACTCACCTGCAAGGTTTTAGGAACCCTAGATGGAAACACCAGACCTGGACAATCACAAAGTCGAACGTTGTGGGTTAAATATATAGTTTGGAAATGTTTTGTATGACCAGGAGTTTTAGAAACACTGACAACCTGTAATGAACAATATTATCAATTTAGATGAGCACTTTTACATTTTCATTATCAAAATCTTTGAGTCTTTAGTTTGCAGGTAAGAAAATTATGTTTCAAGAATTTTTCATTACGTGTGAGTGGTTATGCATACATATACACAGATACCTGTACATATTTATTCGTGCGTGTATAACTATATATACACACCTACATACATATACATAAATGTTCAATTATGAAAGTAATGCACATGATTTTATTGTGACGTAACTATACATGGAAACGCAGTAAAACTGGTCAAGAAATGTAGTGAGGGGTCTGCAGCAGTTCGAGCAGAAAGATGTGCCTCGGCATTAAGAGTGTTTTTTGCCTTTGTAACATGGCACGATGGAGCGCCCAGTTACAAGTCCTTCATCGTTACCAACTTACTGGCCTGGAGCACCACCCCAGTGGTTCCCCAGCCCCACTTAAGTCTCGACTTGGCTCTGTGCGACTTTTTTTGCTTGCCCATCTGAAGAGAGAGCTGAAAGGCAAGCATTGGGAGACCGTGAAAAACATCCAAAAGCATGTTGCAACTTTTTTGAGAGACATTTCCATCGAGGAGTGACAGAGTGGGTGGTTTGAGAGGAAGGAGGTGAATGTGGAAGAAGAGACTCTCAAGATGAGGAAAAGCAAATCTCAGGTACAAAAGAATATGTTTAAATAATGACAGAGTTGAGAAAAGTATGCAAGAACACTGTGGTGTGATAGATATTAGTAAATGGGAATGTTACCAGAAGTAACTCAAAATGAGGAATTTTTGGAGTTAATTGTCCTGAAAGAATGAGACAGAGGAGTAGGGAGCCTTCACACCAACCCGAAACAAAATTATCTTAGGAAAATGTCAAAATTATTGTGATTTCATGGCTTCATTAGCAAATTTAAAATTATTTATGAACGGTCATATGTATCTTATAAGATGTAGTCACCTCATAGTCCTCTTAGGATCCCTCAACCGTAAATATGAATATTATATTAACTCCATTATCGTAAGATTACCAATATATAAATTTCCCCCTTTCGGGAGAGATGATGCTTATTCCTTTCAATTGCTAATAATGCTAACAGAAATAGTCCTTGAATAGTAAAACAAATGTTTTCTAGAAAGCAAAGGTATTTAATTTGGTTTGAATACTTGAAGGAGAAATTTGCATTTAACCTTATTAATTGAAAAAGAGATATTTTCTATTTGTCCATACATTAACAATATAATGGAATTTTACACAATCATTTCTGCCCCCTTTTACTTAGAAAATACAGTAGTTCAGTTAACGGTAGTCAGTGGAAACCCTCCAATGAAATTGGACTAAAAGATCACCATAGAATCAGACTAAACATCCAATCATAGTAGAAAATAAAGGAAATTTTTTCACAATTTCCAAAACTAAAAGAAGAATCTTAATTGATTAAAAAAATAAAATTATCAACAAGTATTCACAAATTTCACCGTATTGCCACTTTGACGATTAATCACCTAATAAGAGATTGAATACAGATTGAGGAAGAACTTCGCTTACCTTTTTGCCCATTAATGCATTCATCAATGATGATTTCCCAACATTTGGTTGTCCAATGCAGCCAATAGTCAAAACACCATCTTTATACTTTTCATCTTCAACAAAGCTTGTGTCCACTTTCTGCAGCTGAAACAGTAAATCAAAACAAAAATTAATGCAATACTAAACTTAATTTTATTTTCAAGGGTAAATTAGCTGATACCTATAAATATTAAATCATGATTTCATGACTACTGGTTAAATGATAAAATACATGTTTGCATTTTCGTTGTAAAACACCTAATGATCGACCTATTTTTGCAGTAATTTAATAAAAGTCTCAATTTTGATTTATTAAAGATATAAAGAAACTCAATCGTGATGACTTCAAATTCCTCAATGAGGCCATCTTATAGGCCTGTAGGATGGGCAGAAGCATCGTCCATAACAAGCAAGACGTGGAGTGGCAGATTAATCTCAAACAATATTTTTTTCACAGAAGGACCAAACAATTCATCCAATCAGTCAAATGATTACAAGTCATCTAAGCCTTATTGTTGGACCTCCACATCACCTTTAGCCAGCTCTTCTGGACTTACACTTCTTGAAAGTTAATGGAGTTTCTGAATGGTAAACATGATAAGCAAGTGCTTAATTTTCAAATAGCTGCATCTACAATAGATGCTTGAGGTGGTCTTTCATTGGCTAGCGGTCGCACAATGCATTCTTCTCTGCTATTATATAAGTTTGTTTCAGCATCTTTTTCCAGAAGAGACTCATCTCATCACAATTAAAAACCTGTTCTGACAGGTAACCCTGAGAATCTACAAGCTTCTTGAAGTCACTGATGACAATCAATGACAATCTTGAATGATATACTTATGTCTTATGCTTTAAAAAATATTTTCATTGCAGTACATAACAATTTAATAATAAATATAGCTTATGAAATAATTAATTTAGATCCAATCTAGAGTTAATGGTAAAAACATAATCAAAGGAAGTATTAGGTATTTTTACCTCAGTAGTTTCTTCAATTTCTATTTCATCATCATCATATTCAGTTTTAATTTCTTCCAAAATTTTCTTATGCCATGATGACAAAACCACTGAAATAGGGAATTTTACATTAACATTCAAATTATTGGAAACAAACTTCATTTTTTTTTAAATTACAAAACAATACCTTCTCCTTTGACTATTTCTTCACAGCACTCAAGTAATTTCTGTGCTCCCTCTGCTGCCATCTTCATTTTTCCTCTCCTACGTTGAGATTTTAAGCCTAGGTACACCAGATTAAAAATGAATGAGAATGAATTCTTTTTGAGGTAACGGACAAAATGACACAGACTATAGACTTGTATATTGCCTAGGGTGATATTTAACCTAACTTTGGATTCTTCAGACTTTTCCCTCCTATCCACATGAAAATCAATTTTTACTGTATATCAGAAATTATTATTATAATTTTAAAGTTAAAAAGCATTTTCAGATTCAACATGCAATTCATATCCCTACTATAGTGCTACCTATTACATATACAGTAAAACATAATATAATTAATTTGCTTTATATCCATTCCCTTTTAAAATTGAAACTAAACAACAACTTGGCTTTTATTTAGCCATTTCCTTGTTATAATTAATGAAAAAATATAGTGAGGCTAGGCATTGTACGCATAAACACCTTGCCATATCAAATCTTTGTAACATGCAAGGTGCAGCAACATAACTTCCTTTTTTTCAAAGAAGGAAGCACTTCAAAAAAGGAAGTTATGTCGCCGCACCCTGTAGTATGATGAATTACTTTTCTTGTCCCAGTTCAATAGTCGTCATAAGGGATGACCTTGGATTTATATTTCAAACCTACAAGTCAATTAACAGATTTTCTAAAACATTTGTTAAAGTATAAGACACCCAAACAACAAATGCAAGGTTTGTATAACAAGTATCGGGAAAGTTTCAGAAGAATAGATTAATTTCAGATATTGCTACAATGCCTCAAAATTCTTCCAAGTGCACTTTTGCCCAAGGCTTTTCCCTGACTTGAAGGCTCCCTGGTAGGCAGATTACAGAAGGTCCTTAAGAGTATGCAAGCAAGCTTCTTTGATGGCACTTAAAGAATCCCATTAGGGAGGATTTCACTTTTGGCAATTGAAAATAGTCTGCTGGTACCATGTAGGGACTGAAAGAGGGTTGGTAAATTGTCGCCATCCTGTCGCTGAAGGTCTTAACAAGCAGACATTCATCTATACTTTTGGTTACCCATCAAGACCTTCGGAACGAATTTAGTGCAGATCTTTCACAATGCCAAATTTTCATTGACAATGGTGTGCACTGTTATCTTATCAATGTCAATATGATCTGCGATCAAGCACACACTTAACCGATGGTCTAAATTCAGCACTTCATACACACGCCAGTAATAAATTGTTACCGATGCTTTTTATACAAACCTTGTAAGTACTCAAAGATAAAATAAAAGCAGGCACAGATTGATCATTATAAAATATTTCATGGGTAAACTACATGCATGTACATACTTTCAATTTGAGTTGTAGCTTTGAGAAATAAACCCTAAATGAAAATTTTTTACTCAATTTTTTAATATTTAATGCCACGGAATTCTTTATTATCCATAAACCATCTTAATTTTTTCACATAGTTAATATATAACTTATGAGAGGAGGCACCATCACAGATTGTCTATTCAGAGAGAAAATCCAATGTCATAACTTTAAACTATTTATTTATTCCTAAGTAATTAATAATATTCCACCTATTGCTAACTTCACCATTCTAAAGTGTGATAAAAATAAGTCAAAAGAAATAGGTCAATGTAAACTAATAGTTACTGGTAAATTATGTCGGCAAAATGAAAAACTAGAAATGTGTTGGTAACAAGACAAAAAAAGTTAACACTAAGCAACACTACAAGGCAAATGACCACATATTTTGGCCATTAATGGGTGCAAAGAAAATTTAATAAAAAAAATACTACACAGAAATGTTCCCTTAGAACAAACAATATTTTGTTTAAATCAGTTAATATGGATTTAAAAGATTACAAATGGTGTAGACTCCCTTATAATGGATTGATTTCACAAAAGATAACGAACCTCTTCCCGAGGGAACAATTTTGGATAGCATTTTACAATGTCAACAACCTAAAATCATTCATGAACACTACGAAAGACAAAGTGGAAAAACAAAATAAAAGTGGCATTTATAAGTCAACTTGTAAGGAATGTAGTGCTATCTACATAGGCTAAATGGGGAGTTCATTAAAAACAGGAGCAGAGGAACATAGATGCTGCTTTAGGAAATGTGACCTCGCGCAATCTCTTTTCACCAAGCATAGTGGGAAGAATATCATGGAAGTGATTTCAACCTGGTACTGGTACACCCAACAGACAAAGGATTGAGGATGGAGAAGTGGGAAGAGCTGGGAATAAGAAAGAATTTGAAAATGGGTCATTTGGTCAACGATTTATTGTTTGAATACCTCCCCAATCCTGGAAGCATCCCTTTCCTTCACGGAAAAACCTAACAACCCTCCCCCCCCCACCCCACCCCCCACTGTGAACCCCACTAATCGCCTTTCCTGATGCTAAACACCCCTCTCCTCCAACCCATCGATGCCGATCACAAGCCCTCCTCTTATTCCTACCTCTCCTTTCCCCACAAGAATGCAATATAAATGGACCATAACTTGACTAATTAGGACCTAATAATGATTATTAAATGAAGAACACAATGTATCTTTCCACTGTCCTTTATTCATGTACATTGATTTGTACATTGAAAGATACAATGTATTCTTCATTTAATAAACATTAATTTCCACAAAGTTGAGCCAGGAACAATTAAATACCTAATAATGATGACTAAGTGTTGAAACAATGTAATAAAGAACAGTGGAAAAATACATTGCGTTGTTTATTAAATGAACATGAACTTCCACAAAGTTGAGCCAGAAACCATCGAATTAATATTTCGACCTTTTTTTTATTCCCTTACCCAAGATGCTTAAAGGCTAGTTTTCCTGATAATATAGACAGATATTGTGTAGCGTAAACAAATTCAGAGTACTCATCTTTGAATGGCTTCCACGAGAAATATTAACTTTTTATCCATTTATAACAACAGCTCTGGACTACTTCTCGAATAAAAGTTTTAGAGCTGCTGAGAGCTGCTCAAGTTTTGATGAGCTGTTTAGTTACCTGGGCATTAAATAATGTTTTTAATGCAAGGGACTACTAATTTTTAAATGTGGTACCATGAAAAAGCTAATTATAGATGCATCATAATGAGCTAATGGTGTAAGATTCAGCAGGGCATTTTTAAATGAGAAGAGAATACAAAAAAGGCATATCTCACATCCACAATTTGCAAAACTCCTTAGTTCTGCATGATAATATCAAAGGTATTGTATTTTACAAAAGCAGGGATAACTTCCCAGGTAAATTGGCAATAGTGATTCAAAAGAAACTTATAAATATTAATATTCTCATACAACAGCTTTATAAAAATTTCACGAAAGAAATTACATTTCAAATTGGCATGAAGGGTACTATAATAAAATATAACGTATTCATGACAGGCCTGAGTCATTGTATATTAATCAACTGTAAATTGTTGCAATTATAATTGTCTTAAGCAACCATGCATGATTCACCAGATTAACATCAATCATACAAAGTTTATTGAATAACTGCATAATTTAGGTAGTATGATGAGCATAATATTATTATGATAGTGTCAATTATGTGCAGGGCCAGAGCTTCTGAAGGTGTGGATGTCCATCAATGGCTTGGTAGTTTCAAGACAGGCAATATAAAGACATAGTATCATACGGCAACAATGACAGTGCAGAAAGATGTCACTAGCCAGTACAGACCCACTGGCTTATGAGGGCAGGTGTCATTATAAATCCACAAGAATATTTTTTTCATTAAAAAGAACAAAAATTTTTGGAAGAGATGCTTTTTTTATGGGGAAATTCCTTTCAGTACCAATTAAATTTTATTCTAATTACATTTCAAGAAGCCACATTTAACTTAATAGAAACTGAGAAACCAAATCCTTGGAGAATTTTGAAAGTTGCACTTAATCTAAATGGTGTAGCATTTCTAAAGCTTTTTTCACGATCAGGGCTTCATGAAACTGCATTCATTACTCTACCTATTTTCAAATAATGAACTGGCTGTTAATCATTACTAAAATTGACATGATTGAACAAGAATATTACTCTTCAAAATGTGAAAATTTGTATGCAGCATATTGTTTTTTGCTATACGTGGCAAAAAATTATTCATTCATTGAAGTTTAAGGAATTCAGAGAACTGCGGGAGATATTAAAATGCATATTAGTGGATGAATCTGTTTAAAGTTACTGTTGCGACATCTCCCACAATTTCTTAGAATTTATGAAAGGTGTTTAAATCTTAGTGTTTAAAGTTGCCTTTAACCTCATGGACTGGGGTGCAATGCACACGGCTACCAATACTTGTGACATTGCATGTATGGTATTTTATTATAACATCTTGTTCATTTAAAATACCCAAAATTTCTTAGTGTAAGAGGATTCTCTGGTAGCTTAACTAGCTAAAACACTCAGCCGGACATTGAGGGATCCAGCTCCCGGTCAAAGCTTTTAACACTTTGAAATTTCGGAAGTTGAAGAAGATAGAATTAAAGCACTTTTTCTACATCTATGATATAAGGCAACCGAATTATTAATTGGGGGGAGGCAGATGCTAGTTGGCTCAAACGCCTTCTTTCGTCAAACCCACAAAGTTTAGTACTTTCAAGTTTAAAACTTCAGGTACAAGGAGGTTCACTTCATTTTCAAAGAACTAAAATTTACTCTGGCTGTAATGGTTATCAACTTTTATGCACCTATTATTAAGGATCTACGGATTAAGAAGGGGGAGGAGGGGGCAATTGCCAACTATGCCCACCTTTGACGCTACTTTAGCAAGTGCTCAAATTTTGGAGCCTTGATAATAAGTTTGTGATGTCATATGCATCAAATAAGCCCTCAGGCTACACCTAATTTTGGTTTAATTTCATTTATTGAGGCTTGGAAAGTTCAAAACAACTTACTTATGGGCATTTTTTCATAGCTCTTAATAATTTAATCATCGAAACTCAATTTCTCTATGAAATGGTAAAATTTTTATGAAGTCATGCTTGATGTTGCTATGATGAAACCTTGTAACAAAAAATCCATTTCTCCTGTACCAACACATCAGTTATATCATGGTTTACTGTTTATAGTTTTGAAAACTTGATTTGAGAAACTTAATTTGAGTAACTTCCTACACGGGGGTAACCAGTACGCATTGACTTATTTACAAGTCAAGCAAACTGAGAGACATCCTTATGAAAAGCCTAAAATTAGGAGTAGGCTGGACTAAAGAAAGAGAATAATAATGGATAAATGGCTGCAAACAAAGGGATTAAGATGCAAAATTGAAATTTAATTGGAAATAGACAATGTATGCTCACCAATTTATTTTACACTTACCTGTTTTAGACTGATTTCCGTAAAGATTGTAAGATGGAAATGAAGTGAATGTTAACACTCGTAGGTCAGGATATTTCTGCTTGAAATAATGTTTCCATGCAACCACTAAAGGGGCAGGAGCCAAATCTATTTTGTTCAGAATAAGAATCATTTCCTTCTTCAGAATCCCATTTACATAATTATACAGCGAAGGTGGAAACATTAGAGACTGTAAGGAATACAAATATATATTTCAAGATGGTATAAATAAGAATTTACAGAGTATTTAAACGAAACATTTTCATTTACAACAAACTAATAGCTCTATACAAAAAGTAAAACTAATGCAAGCATGATTATCTTCTTAAATATTTTTTCCTTCTTGAATATAAGAAAAATATACTAAATAATTGATCTTGAATTAAAATTATTTAATGCTGTTATTTTTTAACCAGCTAAATTCTAAAACACACTGAGAAAAAAATAGTACACTTACAGAAAATCGAATATCCACAATGACTAACACAATCTCAGACATCTCCAGCACTCTCCACAGCTGTCTCCAAGTTTCCAGGTTTAGTTCAAAATAGCTAAGTTCTTTGGGGTCAAATTTACTTTGAATTTTTGAAACATATTCCTGAAAAGGTTGATAAACAACAATAATTCTTTATGAAACTCAGTGATATTTTACGCATTTAATCTTGCTTTTTTATAATTTTGTAAGGCATTAATAATAATGTTTATTGGTTCCTAAAATACATGTACGGAACATGTCACATTGACTGCAAATATTTATGGCAAACAATCACAATTCATTGCAATTAAATTGAAATACAAATGTACTTAATCACAAAAAAAACAGAGAACAGGAGCAGTAATAGGAGGATATAAGAAGAAAATTATTTATCTAGAGAAGGATACATGAATTCATAAACTGTTTAGCAATGGTGCATGCGAAGGAACTGATATAGTTTGGACTAAAATTATCTATTTCCCTTAATTTTCTAGGTAATACTTTCAGGAATTTCGCACCAGCATAACCATGGTTCTTAGCAAACGTGGGCGAGTTAGATATAGGTATGTAGTTTTTAAAGATGCTCTACTAATATACATTTCAGAACATACATATTGTGAACTCCTGATTTATAAGAAGCTTGAACCTCTCCTGAATAAACAAAATTCATGTGTAGCCAGCCAAAAGCTAAAGTGGCTTGTCATTAGAGAATAAAAATACATGCATTAATTAGTACATACATCAGACGTTAATTTATATACTACCTTGATCAAAAAGTTCCCGGAATTTATTCAGAAAATTAAAAATACAAGTTTATTCATCTAAATCTATATTGTCCCCTTCAAAGTAATCCCCATCAACTGCAACACACTTATGCCAGCGCTTGATCCAATCCTCGAAACATTTTTTATATTCGGTTTTCGGTATGTCCATCAGTGCTTCCTGCGATTTTTCCATTACTTCCTCTCGGCTGCTAAAACGCGTTCCCCGTAATGGTTTTTTAACTCGATTGAACAGAAAGAAGTCACAGGGAGCCAAATCAGGTGAATTCGGTGGCTGTTGGATGGTATTTGTTGCATTTTTCGTCAAAAATTACGAATAATGATAGCACTGTGCGACGGTGCGTTATCATGGTGCAAAATCCACGAGTTTTCTGCCCACATTTCTGGTCTCTTTCGGCGAATTGCTTCACGCAAACGTCTCATAACGCCCAAATAATACTCTTTGTTTACTGTCTGGCCTTCTGGCAAAAATTCATGATGCACTACACCGTTGTAATCCATGAAAACCGTCAGCATTGCCTTCTTTTTTGACTGAAAACGACGTGGTTTTTTTGGTCTCGGCTCATTTGGTGAACGCCAAACTTCACTTGCCTGATGTCTGGATTGCGTGTCGTACTCATAAACCCACGTCTCGTCTCCAGTAATGATCCTTTTGATGAATGTGGGATCGGATTCAGCCTCGCAAATCATGTCTTTTGCGACGTCAACACGGTCTCTTTTTTGCATGAAATTGAGGTCTTTTGGCTCTGCTACACGACGGAAACCCAAATCATTAACCACAATGTCTTGGGCGGATCCATAGGCAATGTTCAAGTCCTCCGCTATTTCTCTGATGGTTAATTTGCGGTTATTGACCAACATTTCTTTTACTTTATCAATTTTTTCACCGACTTTCGATGTCGATGGTCTGCCACTGCGTTCATCATCTTCGATTGACTCACGACCACTTCTGAACCGCTCGTGCCACTGGTAAACGACCGTTTTTTTTAGAGAATTGTTGCCGAAACACTTTTCCAACATTTCCAACGTCCGTGCGCCACTAAATCCGTTTTTTACGCAAAATTTAATACAAGTTCGTTGTTGCAAATTTAAATCCATTTCTGCAATTGTAAAAAATCGCCAACACACACAGAGATAGATGTACTCTTGGCTACGTAACTTTTGCAAATGTCAAGTTATGACACTAAGATTTAAAGGGAATATCAACAACAGATGTACCAATTTAACAAAAAAAACAGAACTCAAATCGGAACGATGGGAGCGCCACACGGTGGTTATTCCGGGAACTTTTTGATCAAGGTAGTATTTGTTTGAAATGAAGCCTTAAACAGAGTATTCTCTCATAACACAATACAACAATAGTAGTAACATCGATTGACAATGTTTTTTACTACTACAGAGCTGTCTGCTAGTGCTGTTCCTTTCAAATTATATGCTGAGAAAATGTTAAGGATAGCATGGGACCAGACTGAAAGGGGAATAAAAGTGGGTGGCGATGCAATTACTTCAGTTAAGTTTACATATTATCAAACCGTAGCTAGTCTGAACTTTCAGGTATCGTGGAGTACTTTACAGGATCAGTGCAAAAAGTATGGCATTAAGATTAATCACGAAAAGGACAAAGTAATGAGATCTTCAATAAGTATAAATGCTAAATTCAAACTTGAAATATTAGCTTATAAAGTAAAGGTTCATCCTAGTAACAATGTATTCTTAAGGTAAATAGAAATGAATTTTAAGGTAAATGGTAATAGTAGGGACATTAAAGAGAAGAATTGTATCGGTGAAAAATACACTTGCAAGACAAAAGGAACTGATAACAGGTAAAGTTAACAGTTTCAGGCTTAACTTAGTGGAATTCCTTCATGATGAGGGTGCACTAACTAAAGATGAATGAATAGTAAAGACTTTAAGATGGAGCATAAAGCTGTATAAATCAGAAAACTCCACTCCCAAGCAATAGGATAAACATAGACTACAGGGTTTTCAGATAAAGCTATGGAGAAGGATTAGAGAAAAATATTGGAGACGACAATGACAAAGATAATGCTTTAGATTAATAATAGTTAAATTAATCAGATTTAAATAGCTCTTCTTAAAATTGTATTTGAAAAGCTAATTCCAATTGAACAACATAATCCAGGAAAACACCAATAAACTAATGGATTTATAAATGGGAGCAAATAGATTATTCCCAGATCCAAGCAGTAAGACCAATTCCTCACATAATTTATTGTAAAAATGCATATTCTATATATAACTAATACTGAACATGGAAAAGGCCAATTTCAGTTTCTATTCCCTAAAAATGAACAGAAAACTACTCTCTTTTGCCATTGCTTAGCGGCATTGGCCATTTTAGTCAATATTTTGGTGCATGAAGAAAGATTTCTAAGATTGAAACTCTGCCATCTTTATATTTACTTGTTTTGCTAGTATTATCTCAATTCCAGCGTAGCTATGAATTATAAGCAAGTTACCACCTGTGATGAAAATTTACTCCAGAGTAAATTGTCCGTTAATTATCATGTCACAGATGACAGGCTTCACACATGTATTTGCTTCCAAAAATTTCTTTTTTGACATAGAACATCACAAGAAAATCAAATATGGGAAGATTACAGTCTTCAGTGGAATGCTTGTTTTAATAATGCATGTAGGTATCAGTCACATAAACACCTTCCTGTGTTTTTTTCTGAAATTGACTCTCCTGGCCTCACAGCTAAGCAGAAGCACACTTACAAAAATCTATCAGCAATGCTGCCATGCCGCATGCAATATTACGGTAATTTATTTGTGTAGCAGGTGCATAGAATTGCTTTTTCACTCATTAAAATTTTTCTTATGGCTCAATCTGTACTCCTCTTAGATGAACTCTTTAAGATTATAAAATGCCTTAGTTTTCTTATCCCACAATTGATCTTTTAATTAAAAATTCTACAGCAATCAAGCCTTGATTACTATTTTCCTCTTGGATCAATTAAATCAAAGGCCCTATTTCTGTAAGAGGCTACCAACATTTTACTTATGATGTCCAATGTATGATTTTCTATTAATTAAATCAACTGAAATGGAATTTTATGATTTGGTGCAAAGCACTCAAGCTGCGCTATTGGAATGAGATGTGGAAAGGCAGAAGGATGATGAATTTGAAAAGATAGAAGGGAGTACGTTAGATAAGACAGGAAGAATAAGCAAACAAAAGAGTCCATACAAAACCTATTACACATTAGTAGTTAGCAACCATTCAAAAATATATCTTTAATAGGAACATTACATATGATTAAGAATATTCTGAACCATCTTTCATCAAAGGGAACCATTTTGTGATTTCTACTGCTTTAAAAATACAATGCTAATAACTTCCCGACATAAATAAAAATAGCTAAAGGAATTTGCCTTCTCAAATGACTCTTGTTTATTGATAATCATTTGAACAAACGTACTTCCAGTTGTAGTATAAAGATAGCATAACATTATACAAACATATGGTGTACAGACAACCTTCTGGACTTAAATGTAAATAAAAGTAAAATAGTATACTTTACACGCAATAAGAACGTGTCAGATGATCTGCTGGTAAAAATCCATGACCAATCAATTGAGCATGTGACAGAATGCAAATTTCTAGGTATTTCTCTATGTGCAAATATTTCTTGGGATACTCATGTAAAAGCCCTTCAACACAAGCTCAGTTCAACTTGCTACTTATTAAGACACCTGTATGAAACTACAAGTAAAACTGTACTACTCAATTTGTACTATGGGGAAATTTATTCAAATATAACCTACAGTATAATATTATGGGGATCAGCTGCTATTTCTCAAACCATCTTTAAAATGCAAAAGAAAGCTATTAGAATCATCACCAGGAAACCTCACAATGCTCCATCAAGGCCTATTTTCCGTGAATTAAATTTGCTACCACTCCCATGCATCTACATTATGTTTTTCATTCTATATATAAAAAATAACATCGGCAACTATTCTCTTAACTTTGCCCATCATCATCATTACACCAGAGGCAGGAATGACTTCCATTATGGGAATATAAGAACTAAGCATTGAAATTAGGACCCAATGAAATGGGCATCAGATTATATAACAAACTACCCAAAAGTATCAGGGATACAAAGGGAACTGCTGCATTTAGGCATAAATTAAAAAGATATCTACAGCGCAATATGTTTTACTCGGTTGATGAATATCTCAACAATATTCCAAACCAGTAAGTTCATACTTTTAGTTTCTAGCAATGGTCATGGTCTGATTCATGTTAATGATCAATGATTTTTCTGAATTTGATATTGTATGTGCATGTTACAGCCAATGTTCATGGGTTTGTACCAAACATGTAACTATGAGCATCATTTCTTTTATGTATTTTAACTGAGCCTGTGTCTTTGCTCCTCATTGACGTGCCTTATATCATGTACATACACCACCCACCTGGTATTTTTGTATTGTGAACTCTGGGCAAATAAAAAGTAATAATGATAATAATAATAACAATTCTGAAGCACATTGTGACTATGGATATTTTAAAAACACTCTAATATGGTCTATTTTATTCTTTTGTATCATATGGTACCATAAACTGGGGAAGTGGGGCATCAACTAAGTTAAGTAAAATATTTATTATTCAAAAGAAATTGCTTAGGTCCATGTGCAATAAACCCTATAGAGCCCACTACATACCACTTTCAAAGCCTCGCCATATTAACAGTCCCTTGTGTATTTAATTATAATTCAATAAATTTTGTAAAAAAGAACATGGCTCTATTCCCATTAAATAATGGCACACACATCTATGAGACTAGGACAAGAAATCATCCGTGTGTAGTATCTGCTAGCATGACAATGAAGACCAAGGGACCTCGTTCTCTGGGTATCCAAATTTTCAACAAGCATCCCATTAGTTTAAAAAATGAGAAATTACTCTCTATTTAGAAAAATAAATTGTTTATGCACTTAAATGATAAATGTTTTTACAGTGTGAATGACTACATCAATTCTAGGTAATACTGAAGTTTATATTTAGCACATAATCATGTATGCATGAGCAATTTTATTTTTTCTAGCTAGTAATTATTAAGTTAATGAACTTCTTTGCATACCCTACATGAGTACATAATGTACAATATTCTGTACCATACTATGTACTGGTTAATTGGAGAAATAAATTATTATTATCATTATAAAAATCATAATAAAGAGGTATAATAAGTAAGAAACAAAAATAATTCAAAGGCACTCCAGGAATATTGCAACAGCGACTTAAGGTCAACTGCTGGTGAGCTAGCAACTACGCGGAATTTCAAAGTGGAACATTTATTCATCTAGAATGGGATTCAAAACTGGATCCCTTGATTCCCAGTCGACTGCCTTCACCTGTTAATCTACTGAGGATCATTGAGGGATCCCGGAATGAATCCCAGACTACACAAATGACTTTGGCACTATGGAATTATCACATTTTGCCTGACCAAACAATAATGAACCAAAGTTTAAAATATGGGTTAACAGGATCAATAAAAATTATTTTCATTAAGATAAATCTACAAATAATAAATTGCCTGTTAGTGTACAGATATCTGACAAGATTTATCCCTTAAATAATCATGAAAAATATTGGACATTATTAACCTATGGCTCAAAGAAACTTTGGATATATCAAGTGACAGTGCTGTCTTTTAATATTTTTGTTTAGCTTATTTTATAGTAATTTCACTAATTTGACTCTTTCTCGATAAAAATCAATGTCAAAATAAACTAATGTATTTTTAAATGCTTACTGTAAAGTACTTATGTTCTCTAGCTTCCAGCTCAATTTTACTCATTGAAAAGTCCCAAGGAGGACGGACTGGAAGATCTAATCCAGATGGAAAATAAATATCTGCTTCAATTTCCAGTTCCTCTTCAGACCGTGATGCTAAGCCCAGTAACGCAGCTTCCTTCCTCTGCCGAACATCTTCTGGAGAATCACGGTGAAACTTGAGGACATACCTATAACGATCAATGTAATTTCTATTGAATTCAATGTGTAAGTAAATGGTCGGAGCTCTTTCTCGGTCTCTCAAATCAACCACAGTAAAAATCTTTATTTTTACTACAGCAAACTACAGTACAGTTTACTACAGTTATTTTTCCAATATTAATTGGCAAGTGAAAGCCAGTAAGATTGAGAGCTGAAGTCCTTGTCAAATAAAATATAGGTTACTTTATAATAATCTAATAATAACACCCCATCTATGTAAGGTAGCTAGGGGCAATTGGTTTAAAAAAGGATGGTGAGGACAACTCCTATGAAGATACTTTATTCTCATCTGGAAATTCAATAAAAAATCTTATGTACAACACAAGACAATAATTGCAAAAAAATACTTCGTCGAAAAAAAAGTCTATAAGAATCAAACATACCTGTTAGGGTTGGCCTTCCCTAAATGTTTTACTGGTTGCTGATTCAACTTATGAACTTCCAATTCTGTGGAAAAACTTTCTTCAGAGGAACTGGCTGTGTGGCTAGGGAGCAGTTTTTGGCCTAAAGAGTAACAATCACAGAGTGAATGACGGAAAGCTACAACCTCCTACTGCAATAACACGACATGAAATATTCTTACATATCTACACACGTACCTACTGCTTGTGCCCTGTGCTTTTTGGCTTGTAGCTGTTGTTTCTTAGCACGTCCACTGAATGGAATTTTTCTTCTGCCTTGCGGCATTTTCGACTTAATAACTCCACTTCGAAATTTCCTGCACGTAAAATCCTTACTGGTGCGTACTCGTATTTGTTTGACTCGATCAAATTTCCTTTCGATGACTAAGTAATCTACACTGGGTCATATTTATTGCATTGTGCACTTGACCCCAATACTCTCATGTCAGATTACCGCATAAATGAACCATTATCAACATCATAATAACAAAAGAAAACTAGTTCCGCAGCTTCTGCAGTTACCGCAACCACGTTTTTATTTATAAAAAAACAAAAATGATTTTACGTGGGAGGACACGAATCTTCTTAAGTAAACAAATTTGAATAAAAATTAATATTATTTCCGTGAATGACAAAAATTTAGACTAACTAAGATAGGTTTTAACAGAAAACTTATAGACATGATATATTACCTTATCTGGCGCGACTTTAAAATGAAAAACTAGCGTTTTTGTTACACAGTCCGTATGCGTTCTCTTTATATAGGATTTGCTTGCAAATATTTTAAAGAATGGATAGCCCGTATACTTTGAATATGTCCACATTTTTTCTGAATTCATTATTAGTATCACCAAACTAATTTTGTTCAATGCCGAATCAATGTTTTCGGGGTTTACAATACATTATAAAATAAATTCAACGCTAACAACAAACTTACTCTCTTCACTTTTCGCCCATGTTTTTACACACAGCCAATCCTCGTGTTTTCTCCAGATGACTGAGGCAAACATTTATCGGATTACGCTTACAATGTACCTAGTCATCAGTACGTTATCTTTCCCACCCCAGAAAGGGCTTATGTCTATGCCTAATGCATTGAGATCATTCCTACGAAAGAGTATTGGCTCCAATTCAGCATTCCAGTTCGTGATAAGTTTGGGCTAACGTCGGAGAAAGTCATCGCCACCGTTGAAAATTCAAGGACAGTTCATTGTTCCGCCTCTTGGATGCATACCGTTTGCTGCCATATCAGCGTAATGTAACGAAGGAACGCCGCTGAGTTAAAATGATTTAGGATAGACCTTCGCTGTGGTCAACCAAGCGATCCTTCAGAAAATAAACAACTCAGCTGAGTGCACAGAACACAACGTGAAAGCCGTAGGAGCTGACGATGGAGAAAATATCTTGGATTTTTTCCCTCCCACACAGCAACGGTATTATGAACCTAACCAGTCGCCGTTTCAGTGGCTAGACTAGGGTCCCTGGGTCGGTGAAAGAAGTGTGCCTGAAAAACTGCATTTTTATCCAAGCTGTTCTCTAAGTTTTCCTACCGCCGTCGCAGACGAAGACCTACAGAAAATCGTATAACTTAAAAGGTAGGTATAGACAAGACATCGACTTTCTCGAGAGAATTCTGTTCAAGTTTCGTTTGTTCTTGACTCGGAGTTGTTTAATCTGTTCTTAGCTGCAGTCAGGCCGTACAAGTGCGGGAGCTATTCGATTTTCTGGAGTTAAGACCCTTTCCCATCTTGCAGTCTTTGGGCCAACCTTCAAGGTAGCTTAAACGTACGGCCAGCGTCACAGGTTGTGGACGTGATTGGCAGATGAAATAAGGGAATCGGTCAAATTTGTGTGATCAGCAGAGGGGGAGAAGAAGTAAAAGAGAAGGGGCGGAGTAATCGAACTTCCATCGTATCTAATGGAACATTAAATTAACGTGTTACGTGCGTCGCCTTTTTCGCAATGTCTTACGCCAAAGTCACAGCAATGGTATTTCCTATGGTGGTGAATCAGAAATCCGCGCCCAAGGATAATAACAGATATCAAAGGTGATAATAGTTCAATGGTTTTCGCCGTAATACAGTGTAATAATTAGTGCCAATTTCAATCAGTGTATACGAAACACTGACTTCAATGGACGTAATTTATCTTTAAGTTCCATAATTATAAGCGGACTATTGGCAATGATTGGATAATTTTTATTAAAAATTGAATTATAACGTTAAGAGCCTTGATTTGGCGGAATGGAAAGTGGGATTTTTTAAAACGTTGGATTTAATTGCAGCAGTGGAAGTTTATTAATACAATCATTAATTTCAACTCGTGGGTTAAAATTTGAATATATAAATTATATTGGAGAAAATATCGTGATTGTAAATTGCTGCATCTCTATCCCCATTTTACGAAGTAATTTGATATAGGTGTATTCTGTCCCTTTTGTGAATGTAAAAGATTGAAAACATGCCTGACCACGCCGTAATGATCGCAATATGAGGAAATGGTCATTAGTAGTAGTATTTGTGCAAACGCAAAAACATGACTTTTCCTATATTTGGTCTAATAGAATTTTTCTGTGTACGATTTTCAGGGTCAAGATGTCGGGGGATTCTCCTAGGGATAGCGATGTTGACTCGATGGATTCGAATAATCGCGAGACATCGGTGAGATATGAAATGGACTCAGGTTTGGCTGGTACTAAAGTAAACAAAGGATCGCAAACGGACATCATGCTAATTCCTCCGATGTATCCACCTCCTCCGCCACCGAATCAACCACCCAAAGCTGCCGTGAATGAAAAGCGGAAGGTAAGGACGCAAGATATCCAGGGAGATCATAGAAATGAAAATTTACCCGAAAAGGATCACTTCAATGCCAGAGTTGAAGTCGTTAACCAAGCGGATCAAATAGAAGAAAGCGGGGAGCGAAGGTTGAGTAGATGTGAACATTGCTCCCATATTACATCCTCAGCTTTGAAATTTGACACCCCTATAGATAATGAACCAGCTGCGAGCGCAGAATCGGCGACGGAGGTAACCAGTGTTGCAAACAGTGAAAGACAGCGCAATCAAGAGCAAACCGAGGACAGTTGTGCAATGGAGTGCTTATATTATGCCGTTCAATGCAGTGACTGTACTCTTCTGTGAAACATTTGTTCAGAAATTGTGTACATAAGGGGCGAAAATGAATTTTATATGGTAACTGCAGGGGACATTAAAAATTTGATGAAAGGGATAACTAAGAAACATTTGTTTCAAAACCACAATAGGCTGTGAATTTACGTTACCCACGATTTTGCTGCACACCAAAACTTTTCTGGCAAAAAAATTAATGGATGAGGCTTTTTATGTCATAGTAATTTAAAATTTGGAGGATAAATCCACACTCTTGCAAAGCATATATTTTGTTTATACATTGAGTGTATTCCTCCTGTCTCAATTTTGATCTAATAATTGTAAATGTGATATTGCCGATTACTAGAGGTGATATTTTCATGACTGTAATGATCACATTTGAAATGATTTCCTATTGTTTAGGTACATATTGATGACTGCCAGCCATAGGTCACATTAAGTTGAAGTTTCAAAAACAAAATCTAATGAAGCCTTAGTGTAGATTGTATCATTTAAGTTATGAATCCCATGGACTTTTAAATAAGTATGCTGATAATTGAAGCAGACCAATAAGTGTTCAATTATTATAGTCGTCCTGCATTTTTTTCAAGCAAAGGCTTAACCACTCAAGGGTTAGATTTATAAAGACTTTAATGCTATCAACAAATTCTATTATCCGTTTAACTGTTGATAAATGAATGTAGTTAGCACAAACTCAAAGGCCATTTTTCCAAATCAAGAAGTGATAAGTTAATTTTTCTTACTTTCAAATCAATTTTTGAGGTCTAAAAATCATATATTTCAAGAAAAATTTCAGTATTCTATACTAAGATTGCTATTGTTCAATATTGCCAAGAGTTCAACGAAGTGTTTCTGCATATTTTTCAAAGCCCCTATCTTTCCTAATTAATGAACATATTTTCCTGTAGCATTTGATTCTCAAGAAACTTTTTTGCAGTAAAGCCATACACATCACATGCTCTTTTAGTGGAAATACATTTGGCATTACCGAGTGTGGGTTCACATGATGGACCATCTACCATGTCACTTCATCCTCGCCTGTTGGAAACAATTCCTGTGATCTTTCCTACCCTCTCTCTCTCTGGTTCTATTTAAAGTCCCCCCTCCCCGCCATCCCCCTAAGAGTGTGAATTCACTCCAATGTAATTTAAGGAAGGGTGTCACTTTGCTTCTTAAAACACATTCACTGCATTTAAAGTTCTTATATCCACCAAAACAAAAAATAACGTTCTTTTGTTAAGGTATGCCTACCTTTTGACATTAATCACCAATTTACTGTTCAGCTTGAGTAACTGTTATATTAGAATAGGGGATTGTGATATTGACACCTGTCCACAAATTCTAGTTTTTGACACTCGCATATCAGTAGGTGCATGAGTAATAACCCAATATTTTACCCCAATTAATGAGATGTGTGTAATCTATTGCAAAAAATGAGTTGCCTGGGAGTATATATTAAGGGCAGTGCAATATTCTTAAAATGGGTTATGTTATAATCAGACATCCTTCTTAAAAAACCTCAGATACGATCTGGCTGTTTCAATTACTCATTGGCAATTATTATTGGGATACTTAGTCTTTACTGGGATTTGATTTAGCATGAAAAGGTAAAATGAGAGCACCTTTTGCAATAATGATACATAAATACACTATGCTTTGCCACAAGGAAAAGCTTCTGAACTTGTGGAATATTTTATACTCTGAAGCCTCTCACATACTTCGTGTTACTACTTTATTACAAAAAAAATGCAACCAGTTTGCTCCTTTCCTTTAAGCTGGAATTTGGTATTTTACTATTAGACTGTTTCATCTGCCAGACAAAGCAAATACCTTTCCATTATTATGTGTGGAAGAATATTTAATTTTTTATCATTCCAAATGTCCCTATGATTTTTGTTTTAAAATTATATTCGTTCCATGAAATATAATTTTTAGTATAATTGCATGAAATAAATTTTTATTTCACTTAAGACTACCTGGTTAATATCCAAATTTGTAAGTCAACAAATAAAAAGTAATTTGTCTTTCGCATGTATTCACAGGTTCATGAGATTTTTTATTACGTTAATTTGTGAGATGCACTAGCATATTGCATCCAATATAAATACAATGTGAACTTGAAGATGAAAAATTAACTTAGTGAATAAATTGAAGTTTTATTTTTAAATAATGACTCATCATATGGTTGTGATATACTATAGACTAATAAACATTTCTTAATAAAAATGTGATTATTTTACTCAAAATATTTCTATAGTTGAATTTGTCTTACATTCCAGGGGCTTAAGTTGTGTCATTAATTGTTTAACTAGTAAATTTCCCCATTATTTAAAATAAATAAAAATATATTTCTGATTACATCTATGGTTTGGAACAAAATGACAAGTGGGGAAGTTTTGAATCTAATTAACCCACTAAATAAGAATATTATTTTCATCATGAGGATTCAAAAAATGCTCTAATTTCCATTATTTAAGCATCTCCATAAAAAATGGTCAGTACAGTTTTGCCATCTACCATAAACCCACATGCATGGACCAGGTCATCCATGCCTCTTCCAAATACTGAATAAACAAAAAATACCACCTTTTCACAGCATGATACACTAGGCCTTAAAACCTATATAGCCCTTACTGAAGAAAGAGCCACCATTAAAAAATAGCTCATGTAGCCAAAGATTATGCAGAGCACATCATAAGATGACTTACTGGCAAAAAACAGGAAATTAATTCTACAGAAATTTACACCCGCCATCCCATGGAACCATGATATAGGTATCACATAAAATATATAGGGAAAACCTCCATCAGCATTGGAAAACTCCTCAGAAACTCCAACATAACCACAGCCTTTTACAACAAACAGAATCTTAAAAGCCTGCTCCCAACAGAAAGATCCCGTGAAAAACATTCAGCAGAGCAGAGTTTACTGCCACAATGGTATGGATTGTGAAGAGTCATACTTTGGGTAGACTGGAAGAAGTCTCTGGGTCTGAGCAGAGGAGTAACGCTGGAACTTCAACAAGAAAACAGGAATGTTCCAATTCGCAGTCCACCTCCTTAGCGAAGGTGACTATCTGGACTTCATGCCTCAGAGGAGACACAAAAAGGGATGTGGATGGACATCCAAGAACAATTGGCCACACTGACCTGTGTATGGAGAAAGGAAACCATTACCAATGGCCACCACCACCTTTTCGACTCCTCTCTCTGAGATATTCCGCAATTAATTCCTAACAGAACTTCAGGGAACCGAATAATGATCTTCCCCTACCCCCAACCTGGACCCAGTGACCAGCCACTGTACACCTACCCTCACCTATCTCACTCTCTTTTCTCACATCAACACACACCTTGGTCCACTCCCCTCTATCCTCTCCCCAACCACACATCTTGATGATGTATAAATATGTGTAACCCCTTTTACCATTATTAGTCCAGATGTTACAGTGTAGTGAACCTAGTCAGCAATAAAAAATTGCACTCAGTGAAAACAACTAGTATTTGATTCTTCCTTGTTCATTATAATGGAATTCCACAAGGTATTACAACTATCTTTCAAAAATAAAAATGTTTATTTAATATATCAATCACAACTGGTGTTGCTTGAGAGAGATAACTAAAAGAAAGGAGTAAAAAAATATATTGTTTCACACTTGAGTAATAAATGTGTATTATAGTGTATTCACCTTGATCAATATTGCAAGCTAACAGGATGTAACAAGATATTCTGAATAACCATCAATTTAGTTTTCAAACTGCTAAAAAGCAAACAATATGAATCTGCAGCCCAATATTTTTGAGAGATGTTAATTCACCAAAACAACATATTCAATGGTTCTGCTTTTGTATTATTTCAGTGTCTAAAACAATGAATAGTTTTTCTTTCTTTTAATCACAGACATGCAAGTACATGCGGACAGTACATAAGGTATTCTTAAAAGATCTTAAATAAAAGTTAATACTAGAGTTATGTATCACCTAGGTGATCATAAATCAATAGGCTGTAAATTAGAAATTTAATAAGTTTTTCGTTTGCCTGGATAATTAAAAGACCCTGCAAGTTTTCTAGAGTTTTATAGGAAGGAAAAGTGCATTGAAGAAACTAGTTCATAAACTTTAAACATATAAAAAATATGAATATTCTGCAACAAATTAAGTTTGAGATATTCCTGGTGAGAGCTTAGTATATTCAAAAAGGCATCCAAGAATTGAATATCCAAAGGAAATCTTCTCCCCTCTCGTGACTGCCGTCACTATTCAGGATCTGGCTCATCCACATGTCCTGTAGACAAACTGTCCTGTTTTATGAACCTGTTGATATTGTTACAAATATGTGATAAGTAGGGCTTTCTTGGATTAGATGGCACCCATCGGGATTTTAATGATTTACTGCAGCAGTGATTGATCAACTATTTTTTATTGATCACGTCATGGTTAACAAGAAGTTTATTATAACATATAAAAAAATGACAATGAGCACCAACATTTCTTAAATCATTTCACCTCTATTTTTTCTAACACAATGTGCAAAAACTGGTAAATTTAATATCTTTGCATAACTAACAATATGTTGCATAACCTGATAAAAAATCAAGCACATTTTCAGGTGGCCTTCAAGAGTGACTTTCTGACACAATCACTGAGGAAACAGATGTACCTGAATTTCAGTATACTCAACTTATAAACCATTCTCCACATGGTGAAAGATCAAATTGTTAGATAAGGATTTTAGGTATTATGAATGATGATAGGGTAGATGTACTATGTACACTGATAGTGTATAATATAATGATGCAGGGGACAAATAAAATTGAATTACATGTGGCCATATAAAATAGCATTATTGGATCGGATTACTTCTTTGAAATGCTACAGCTAATGACTTTATATTTCTTGTTGTTCAATTATATATTGTAAAGGAGAATCAGTCTAGTTATAGGCTCTCAATGTATCTTTTGGTTTGATGTTTATAGGATTTGGAACATGTAAACCTTTTTAATATCATATTAACACTTGATATTGTATTCCAGGGAAGAAAGTAATGACACTTCTTATTCTTTACCCTCAAGATAAAGCTATCAATAACAAACTCAGGTCTTTCAGTCAAGCCCAATAAAATAAAAATGTTTGCAAAATGTCACAAATAAGTGAGAATTATATATAAAACAATGATTTTATAGAAACTAGGAGAATCGCACACCATTTTCAAAGAACAATTTTTCAAAAGCTGTTTCAAAGCTCCTCTCCCTTGGACTTGTATGGGTCACACATATGACAGTGGATTTTATGTGAAGTGTTTGATTTCACCTACTTTTCCCATGTTTACTCGACAGTTTTTCACTAGGATAGAACTCAGCAGATTATATCATAGCTTACATTTAGAGAAAATTAAGAAATATTAATTATACCTCTTCACCTGAGAGTTTGATACTATTTTGAATTGGCCAGGCAACTATGAATAGACAACATAACAATTGGGATGGCATAGATTGAATTTTGAAGAAAAAGGAATTAAGCATATTAAGAGTGAGTGTTGTAACATTAATAAAATAACTAAAGGTGTATGTGTATATAGGGCTACCATCTATTCTTTTCTCTGTGAAAATTTTTCCTTATGGTGGATTTTTAATAAATTCAAAACATTCAGATTTTTACTTCCATAGACATTTTATTTGAAGCTTCAGCTATGGAGACTGCCAAGTTGCATTATAATACATCCCATTTGGATAAAGAGAGTAGATTAAGTAATTTCAAGGGTTGAGTTATTTTTTAATGAACAAGTTAATGCTCACTTTACTAACTAATCATTTATCACAACTTATGCTCAGCCAGAATTTATGGAAATTCAACAGATATGGGTAGCTGTGTAACCCCCAAGAATAATTTTTTTATGTCTCTGCAATCCAGAGATAAAGAAAGTAACTTCACTTAAATTTGAATGAGAAACTCCATAACAACAATATTTAATGCTCTTTACATTACAGTTTTAATGAATCCTTTAAGAAATATAAGTTCTCTCTCATAAAATCTAAGGTGAACTTTTCTCCTCTTTTAAAAGTAAGAAGAAATGGAAAAATCCTACTATCCTTAAGTCTAGAAGATGGTAACCCTGGGAGATAACAATAACTAATGTGGTCGGGCCACTTTAATATTAGTATTTACGATAAATGCATTACATAACTGAAGTATAATTGATTTTATAAAGGTTATTAATTAACTTCCAGCCTATAGGGGCAATTCGAGTTCAAAGTATTAACTTGAAAATTACTTCATTGTCTGGGCATTTCTATTCCAGACTTTGTAATAAAACTGTTCAATTTTCAAATGATAATTATGAAACAACAATTAATGATAACAATCGTCATTATCATAATGTTGCTCAAATTGGAAATAAAGGAGAGGAGTGCATTCTGGGAAACTATTTGTGCATTTAAAAGATGTCATTTAACATTTAGTATCATTCATTTATTTATAGGCAAAATAATGGTTATCATACTTTCATTGTCCTGTCAATTTCATTAGAAGAAGTGACTTCATTTCATGCACACTGTAGCTGAAAACATGAATCAGCATCATTGAAGTAAAAATATCAATATATCTTGCCACCCAATTTTATTTGGTACAACTAGTTTCGATGGATCGGCATCATCCTCGGGTATGACAATGTGTCGAAACTAGTTGTACCGAATTAAATTGACTGGAAAGAAAATTGGTATTTTTATTTCCATGATAATGGATTTCCACAAAGTTAAGCCTGAAAACATTGAATGAATTAAGTTAAATTTGGCACGGTTTTAATAACTAATTAAAATTTGTAGGAAATAATATTTTTACAGCACATCAAGTAAAATTGGCAACAGAAGACCGTTGATATTAACACTTAGCCATGATCTTGAGCATATTGACATTTCTGCTGGGCTACAGAAATCCTTAAGATAACACTGCATTCTTTGACATATTTTCCTATCCTGAGTTGGGTATTCAAATTCCTTTTCATGTGCATAAATATTGTACGGGGAACTTATGTGGAGATGTTAACAATACAAAATAAGTGTTTTATCAGTAGTCAAACTTGGATCTTAATGATTTAACACATTTTGTAATCATGGCAAACCCATTCTTGAATTATAGCAATTTCCAGGATCAAATTTATTAACAGTGACAATTATATCAATCGCACATTGTTTTCATTGAATAAAATAAAGAGTACTGATCAACTGCACATAGAGAGAGACTGCCTAAAGTGATATTACCACTACATGGTGACAATAAATATACACTCAAAATCTAAATCAAAACATTATTTACAATTAAGAAACTGGCTAAATTAAGCACTGTTCTACCCAAGTAAAAAATTATGCAAACTGATACATGAACAAAATTGACTTATGTTAAAAGGATATCATAAAACTGGTTTTATCACAAAGCATACCACTTCGTCTGACTAATGGAGCACACAATGCTGATTTTTTTTAAATATCACTTTCAGTTAATTGAATTCAACTTTTTATCTTGCATGACTCACCATGCATATGAGTTTTTCACTTATTTTAAGTCTTTGGCAAAAATCACAAGATGTTGGACAGATGCAGGGAAGAATCACATCCTTTGCATAGCCTTAATTCACACAAATCAAAAGGCTGTGCCTAAGCACAGGAACGAGTCACCTCAAAACTATACCTCTTTACTTGTAAGCCACTTGAACATCTCATTGATGAATAATTCAATATTCCCATTCAGTCAACCCATAACATTTCATCAACTTCAAATCATGCTTAATTTCATAATATCACTTCCTAAAATAAAAAACGACAGTTGTCACGCTTCATGGATTGGAAGTGGGTGAGCTTCAGAGTTGAACACCCATTCATCAAGATTCAATATTGTCTGATCATCACTAAACAACAGATACAGGTACTTGAGTGTTTCACCCAAAAAGAATGATTCCATCATATCTCGGGGCCTTGTGTTCAGAGGATTTCGAACATTCCCTATGGATGTATAGCCATTTCCAACTTTGGTGTACTTTTCAAATGCCTACAACAAAATCAGTCCATTATTTCAGTTTTTGTACAAATTTACATAAAATATAGACATTTTAATTATGAAATACATGTAACAGAGAATTAGGAAAACAACTAATTTGTGTCATACATATATGAGTCCATGATTTACTTGACAATTAGTAGACTTTGATTACATACTTTAAGAAGTCACTAGATTAACGAATACTTTTGATCATACATACTGATGTAAATGGCAATATGTGCTGTAAGGAATTTTTTTTACAATTTAATGAATGCTGTTGCTTTATAGGATTTCCCATTAAGGTATGGCATAAACATGAAATAAACATTGCAATGACAAGGAAATATTGCTAAGAGAATTAGGATGTAGTTTAAGTTCATAAAATATGTACCACCCAATAATTAAGCTCGAGACAAGGGGCTGGAGGTAATATAAAAGCATCTATCCCCACTGTAAACATACAGTAACTATAACACTCCCATAAATTTTTGCCCATAAAGTTTGCTTGGCTGAATTAGCGAATTTCTTTCACCATTGGTACCCACAAATAAATTATGTATTACCTGAAAAAGTTGGGCATCTACTGATCGCATCAACCTGCATGCAAGAAACTATGAGACTAGTCTAAAGAGTAGAAAAAACTGCTCTCAACAACTGCTGCAACAGTTATCCATACTGAGAGTGAGGGCCAAAGACTGTTTAAGCAGTCATTGATAATAAAAGCATTAAAATTAAAACCCAGCAGCTTTTCCAAAATCTCCTGGTGGCATGTTACCCATGGGTGGGGATCACCCCAGTCTGAATCGAAACAGAAAATATTCAGTCCGTTTGATAATTCATTTGAAACAAAGTGATTTGTAGCTGAAAGTTTGTCTCAACACTTCACCCTCACCAGAGCTATGATAGAACACCTTCATATATTTAAAATATGGAAAAAAATTCCGAAGGTATAGTACATATCTCTTGCATCACCATTTTAAGAATTGCAAAACATTTTTACAGAAAGGCATAAAAAATTGCAAATTTAATATTTTTAATGCAGGCTCTTTAAGATGCTGTTACCTCAAAGTCACGTACCCTGAATTCACATACATATTTTATTAATTGGTTACGTTAATATATAAATTATAGAAATAAATACTTAAAATTATTTCCAAACCCATAATTTGTTCAAAATATCAATGGCAATTAGAGCCCTGATAATATTGACTGTTTTTCTCATCTTTTTGAGCTATTATTCTAACCAAATTGTTTAATACATGTCATTTAGAAAGGAATTGATATTAATATATAATGTAATCATGTTTTTCAATGATTGTTGGTAAAGTAAGCTACTGGCACATCAATGCCAACTAGACAACAAGTTATTTTTGCTGTTCTATATTCATTTCAAATTATATGACAGCATATGGCAGAACTAGGCATGGCCAATTATTATTTAAATATAAAATGTATTGCTTTCAAGTGGTGACAACTAAAAATAATCATAAAATAAAGCAGACATTGGAAATTTTTTGAGAAGTGGAAGAAGACTTAGTAGCAAACCAATGACAGCTAGTCATTTACCTAATTTCACCCTTTATCACTTCTTTTTATATTATAAGTTATAAATTTGATTTTTCAGCATGAAGACCATTTTTTATACCATATTTTCCCATCAATAATGCGCACGTTATCTATACAAAAATGTTCAGAGGATCGAAAAAATGACGATTCACATTATGTAAAGAAAATTGAAAAAATCCAAACATTTACATTCCTATATACACAATAATTTACAGAAGAGTCTCGCAAAAATAAATTACTCTGGAATCATGCTTTTTTAATTATATGCTATTTTATACCGATCAGCTAATTTCACAGTAATGTCATCTTTGAGTGAGAAAAAGAAGAAACATATAATTTATACACTCCATTTATTCTAATACGTAGTACATCTATATTCTAATACATAGTACTTCACGTATAAGTAGAGTAGGTCGTATTATTTTTTTATTATTTATTATATTATATTTATATATGATAGAAAAGGTAGATCACTCGAATCCAAGAAATTCACCACCTGAATCACGATTAAATTAATTAAGTGCATTTATTATCCCTTCAGACACATAACCGAGTTCACTCTCCGAAGTTAACTCTTCCTCATCCTCTAACACTGGTGTTTAAATATTGCCCAAAGCTTTTTCAAATTCATACTGACACCCTGTCAACTTTCCAGGATCCACCGGATTCTTTCTTCAGATGACTCTTTTTATCTTTTCCCATTCTGTGTAGTCTTTCATACCAGACATCATCCACTTTTCCCAACTAGAATGTAACTTTGATTTTAAAGATTAATTAATGCATAAATTCTGGCAGCCTCTCTATTTCCTTTTTCTTTCGCAAAATTGATGACTTCTGGCTTAAACATTGCTGTACACAATTATCTCCTCCATGGGTAATTTTATTGATAAAATTCTACATTACAAAAGCTTAACTCAGTTCAGGTTTGAAACAATCACCATGTTGGTGGCACTTTCATAGAACTTGGGAGGGTGTCTAGAACAGCTGAGCGCCGATACAAACAAAGCGACACAAAGCAAACAAAACAAGAAAATTCTATTTCATTCACCCTTATTCTTTTATTTGATTTGGTGAAAGTTAATTTATATAGCAAATATAAGGGCACATAAACCTGCCTCATTTCAACTTACGAATCTAAGCTGAAAAAGCAACAATATATAATTTTTACGTGCATATATATATATATATACAGATGTGCGGCATCTATAACATGAGGTACACGTTATCAATGGGAAAATACGGTACTTTAATTTATTGGAAAGCTTCATGTAAAAACGTTGATCATTTAAATTCAATATTTTGATAAACTCCAGCAATATACTACCTTGATCAAAAATTTCCCGGAATTTATTCAGAAAATTAAAAATACAAGTTTATTCATCTAAATCTATATTGTCCCCTTCAAAGTAATCCCCATCGACTGCAACACACTTATGCCAGCGCTTGATCCAATCCTCGAAACATTTTTTATATTCGGTTTTCGGTATGTCCATCAGTGCTTCCTGCGATTTTTCCATTACTTCCTCTCGGCTGCTAAAACGCGTTCCCCGTAATGGTTTTTTAACTCGATTGAACAGAAAGAAGTCACAGGGAGCCAAATCAGGTGAATTCGGTGGCTGTTGGATGGTATTTGTTGCATTTTTCGTCAAAAAATTACGAATAATGATAGCACTGTGCGACGGTGCGTTATCATGGTGCAAAATCCACGAGTTTTCTGCCCACATTTCTGGTCTCTTTCGGCGAATTGCTTCACGCAAACGTCTCATAACGCCCAAATAATACTCTTTGTTTACTGTCTGGCCTTCTGGCAAAAATTCATGATGCACTACACCGTTGTAATCCATGAAAACCGTCAGCATTGCCTTCTTTTTTGACTGAAAACGACGTGGTTTTTTTGGTCTCGGCTCATTTGGTGAACGCCAAACTTCACTTGCCTGATGTCTGGATTGCGTGTCGTACTCATAAACCCACGTCTCGTCTCCAGTAATGATCCTTTTGATGAATGTGGGATCGGATTCAGCCTCGCAAATCATGTCTTTTGCGATGTCAACACGGTCTCTTTTTTGCATGAAATTGAGGTCTTTTGGCTCTGCTACACGACGGAAACCCAAATCATTAACCACAATGTCTTGGGCGGATCCATAGGCAATGTTCAAGTCCTCCGCTATTTCTCTGATGGTTAATTTGCGGTTATTGACCAACATTTCTTTTACTTTATCAATTTTTTCACCGACTTTCGATGTCGATGGTCTGCCACTGCGTTCATCATCTTCGATTGACTCACGACCACTTCTGAACCGCTCGTGCCACTGGTAAACGACCGTTTTTTTTAGAGAATTGTTGCCGAAACACTTTTCCAACATTTCCAACGTCCGTGCGCCACTAAATCCGTTTTTTACGCAAAATTTAATACAAGTTCGTTGTTGCAAATTTAAATCCATTTCTGCAATTGTAAAAAATCGCCAACACACACAGAGATAGATGTACTCTTGGCTACGTAACTTTTGCAAATGTCAAGTTATGACACTAAGATTTAAAGGGAATATCAACAACAGATGTACCAATTTAACAAAAAAAAACAGAACTCAAATCGGAACGATGGGAGCACCACACGGTGGTTATTCCGGGAACTTTTTGATCAAGGTAGTATTTCACCCAGAAAGCAAACAAATAAACTTTGATTTAAAAAAAATAGATTTCTATTACTTATTATTGGTGTCCTCAAAAACAATAATATGAGATTTTACTATTTTTACATTCCACTCATTTATTGAGCAATTATTTAAAAAAAATTAATTACAATGGAACTAAAATTAATTTAAACACTGATATGTTAAAAATATCCAGTGCCATTTATAAACATGGGAAGGCCCAGAAGTACCCCGCCTGACCTAGAGATGGCGGTAGTTGCTTGAAAAATATCACTGAATTAGAAAGTATGCAATCTATACAGCATGTTTCAAGTTTGTTGATGCTATGTTGAAAAGTATTTGTTTGATAGCCATCAATAGAGAACGTTTTCACTGAATTTGTGGAAAAAACAATTTCCAGTGTTTTTTATTTGAAAGGCCTCAGCCTTTCAAATAAAAAACTCCAGAAATGGTGAAGAAAATCTGCCAAGTGATACTGGATGATTGTCAACTGAAAGTGCACGAGCTAGCAGACATAGCAGGCATTAGGCATTTCAAAAAGTGCAATACATTGCATATTTACTGAAAATTTGGACATGAGAAAGGTGTGTGCAAGATGGGTGCCGTGTTTGCTCCCACTCGAGCAAAATCAGTGTCGTGAAGATGTTTCAATGGAGTGTTTAGCTAAGTTTCACAGCAACAAAGCAGAATTTTTGTGCCATTTCATAACCACGGATGAAACATGGGTCCATTACTTTATAACAGAGACAAAATCACATTCAAAACAATGGACTCAAAAGGGAAAACCGTCTCCAAAGAAGGCACAGATCATTTCATCTGTAGGCAAGGTCATGGCGTTGGTTTGTTGGGATGTGCATGGGATAATTTTCATTGACTATCTTGAAAAAGGAAAAACTATCAATGGCAAGTATTATGCGAACTTATCGCAATGTTAGAGCGAAGAAATCAAGCAAAAGCTGCCGCATTTGGCTAAGAAAAAAGTGTTGTTTCATCAAGACTATACACCACCTAACAAATCCATTATTGCAATGGCCAAAATTCATGAATTAAAGTTTAAATTCCTCCCTCATCCAACTCGTTTGCCAGATTTATTCCCCTCAGGTTATTTTCTGAACGCAAACTTGAAAATATGGCTCACAGGTCAAAGATTTCCCAACCATGAAGAAGTGATGTTAGCAGCCAATGGCTATTTTGAGGAGCAAGACAGTTCTTATTATAAAAAGGGTATCAAACTTATTGAGCATCGCTGGTTTAAAGTGTATAGAGCTGAAAGGAGATTGTGTTGAAAAATAAATACTTTTTTTTTCAAAATTTTTGTGTTTTCTTTGTTGGGTCGGGTACTTCTGGAATTACCCTCGTATTCTTGTTGAAATTCCAAGAACTTGATAACTATGGCACTCATCCTGATGGTATCTGATAAAATCAGACCTTCAATGAGCTGAATGAAATATGTGTACATAAAGAAAAAATTGTTATCAATAACTCACCTGGAAAATTTTCCAACCCCAATCTTGGTAGGTTTTGTTCCCAGTGAAATAATACATGTACCATAAACTTTCAATAAACTCAGGCCTCAGCAAATTGTGGGCATCATTTGATTTCACGTATGTATCACTTCCTTCACCTTCCTGCAGAAATAAAATGGGCATTAATAATTGAAGTCAATGAATAAAATGATTATGATATAATAATAATAATGACAAGAGGGATACAGCATGTCACTGATAGTGTAAAAGGGTTATTAAAATATTGTTTCATTTCACACAGATTGTTGCGAATATCAGTTTTAGGAAATATCATCTAAGAAAATCACAAGCAGCACTCTCATTTATTCCCCATTTAACTATGCATATAATAACACACTAAGGTTTTCTAATATTACTATGCAACCTTCATTAAAAATTAACATTATTCTATCTTCAAGAGAAACTATGCACTTTTACCTCTATTTGCCAGTTACTTAGATTTGGTGCTCACAAACAGAGACAAATCATAACTACTAGGCATCATGCATAAAAGTACACTAGGAAAAAAAAGTGAAGTTTCATGTTTTATTCATAAAATTAATGAGCATTAAGATTTTTATACACAATTTTTAATTTAAAAATATTTTAATTTGTGGTCACAAATCATCATGAGGCATGGAATAAAAACAACCTAAATTCACTCAGGGCAATGGTGGTATCAAAAATTTCCAGTCCTGTCACTGTTCATTTCGGCAATATTCTAGGCTATTTCATCCATGATTCTTTGAAACAGTACCTGAAGTTGGAAGTATGTAATTTCAGGGGCCAAAAATGTTGGTTGCTGAGCATAAGTTTGGTAACATGTATACAGCAAATCCTCAGCAAACTTCAGATGCTCTTTTGGCATGCCATTATGAACACCCAATATTAATGTGCCGGGCAAGTAGCACGTAAGATGATCCTGAAAAAAATTAGGACAGTAGAAGAACCTTAAAAATTGCCATTAAAGATACATGAATGCTTTTTTTCATATTTTCGTCAAAATCAGCGGTCAAGTTTAGGGTGAAACAATGGGAGCACTGATAAACAAGCAAAAATTAGACTTTTAGCAGGGCACATAAGTTTAACAATGGCACAGAGGGAATTATTATGGCACCATATTCTTTGGGTAGGCTGGACCACTAAGATAAGATATGGAAAATAAGACTCCAAAACAGATAGATATAAATACTTATTCTTTCCACAGACAATCAGGAATCATAATAGTAATAAATGAAAGTCACAACAGAAATAGTTAAGATACTCGAGTTACAAGCGAGGACAAGATTAAATGCTGCATAGACATCAGATACAGGTGCAGTTGCTAGTATATATTTTGCTTATGTGCTTGTGCACACAAACTGAAGCATATACTAGCAAATAACAAAAGCATATACTTTGTTTGTGTGATCAGGATGGTGCAGCGGCTTCCCACCGAGAGGGCCCGGGTTCAAATCCTGGAGGCAACAGATATTTTTCAGTGGTACCCGATCCCTACTTGAGGTGCTTTGTGGAGAGCATTTTGAGTGAGTACCATGTCCGTCAGATGGGACATTAAACTGCAGACCCCTTGGCACCTTTCAATAAGAGTAGGCTAATGCTGACGCTAGATTTCTCTCCATCCTTCCTTTCCCATCCATCCCTAATGGTGTAAATGATCTTAGCCAATGATCGCCTTCCCTAAAACTACTACTACTACAAGTATCTAGAGTCATACTGAGGATCATTCATAAGAGGATGGAGAGTAGAACAATAGGGGATGATCAGTTTGTGCTCTAAGAGGGGAAAGGCACCTGATGCCATTGCGGTACCGAGGCCACTAATAGTGAGGAACATAGGTCCATTACCACCTGTGCTATTCAACATATATGTGGATAATATTATTGAAGAGGCATGTCAAGAATTGGAGATAGGAGTGAAAGGCAGAGGGGAAAATTCATAAAATCAGTTAGGTTTGCGAATGACCAGGCCTTAGCTTGTCAGTCAGTCAAGGGCTTGCAAGCATTGCTGAGTGCAATGATAATTCAGTGCAATAGATATGGGATGATAATAAACATAAATAAAACACAAGTTATGTTAGCTTGAGACAGAGAAAAGTCAAGATAAATATGAAAATTGTAGGGCAAAACCTAAAGCAGTATTTCGAACCAAAATGGTAAAGGTAGGACATAAATAAGAATTTACAGAGGAATTGATAACAGAGATGTTAGGAAAAGGCTTGTTAAACATTTGAAATGGTGTGTGGTTTTCCATTAAATGGAAACATGGTCACTGAAGCACAATGGTGGTATTAGATAGAAGGCTTTTAAATGTGAGTGTTGACAAGGATAAAAAAGGTGAAATGAAAAGAAAGGGAAAAAACACAAGGAAATGCTAGGCATGGTGTGGGAGGAAAAAGGACTGCGGGGAGAAATCCAATGGAGACAGGAAAGATGGATATAGACCATTTTTATGAGTGATGAGATGTTAAAGGCTTTGATAAAAGGGTTAAATTAGGAAAGTGAGCAGGGGTAGGAATAGGATAGGCATGTAGGATAGGCTGTTTTATTAGAGGCAAAGAAGTGTACCATTAATGTAATTGTAAATGTATCTTAAATGGTAGAAAACCAATAATAATTATCATAAAAAAGTCACCTTAACTCGAATCCCTAGATCATTAACAAATTATTGTTTATGTTTTAGCACAATGTATAGACAGATGCTAACTCAATGTTGGGCACTCTAATGAGACTGGTAGAAAGCTTCAGACCTCTGCCGGCCTTGGTCTTTTCTGTTCCAGTAAATGCATTCTATTTTGCTTTTTTACACAATGTGGCTTAAGCAGATGGCAGCGTAGTCCATTGAATCATGCCCGTTTTTCAGTATTTTTTCCCCTTTTTTTAACCAAAATAAACATGGCAGCAGTTATTATGTTATTGAGACAGGGTCAAGGACTTAGACACACAGAAAAACCAGTTATCATTAGTTCACTGAAGTGTACTAACACAGGGCCCAAACAGAGGTCGGATGGATGACATCCATACCTCTGCCATGACATTCTTGTCCCATCTGCATGTGGCAGGCAGGTTAAGCGTGGGTTGGTACAATAGACCATGAGGTCTCAGTGCTTGTGGCTTCTGTTGAAGCTTAGGCCAGGCCAATTATAATTATTTATTCGTCTTTGACACTCTTGGGGGCCATCTCTTGGGAGAGTGAATGGAGCAGGCAAAAGTGGTTGTTTCCTGAATGTGGTTGTAATTAAGGGTATTCCCTCATGGAGGCATAAACGTAAATGTTTATAATATCAAGCTCCTACACTGGTCTCAAAGCCCTTATGAGACTAAGACTGAAATGCTTCAAAGTGTATTCAGTAATCATAAGTGCGAGAAATTGTTTCCGTTAGTGCTTTCTATGGAGAGAGCCAGTGGATGGGAATAGGAGCATTACAAAAGCTCTTGTTCGAAACTCAGAGACACACTTCTTTCATGTCTGGCAATGAAGTAACTTGTGTCCCATCACTAGAAATACCAAAGGGAGAATATGTTTTACATAATAAAGAAAATATGGATTAAGTAATGAATGTAAAATACTACCAGAATTAAAAAATACAATTTTAATATCCGCTCCAAAAAATGAGTGGTACAGATTTTGGGATATAGCTATGACTCACTGTTCAAAAAATAAATTCCAAGGTCCCATTCCATTTTCCCCTTTTTTTACAATTCATACATGGAAGCATTTGTTTTCCAAAACAATGTAAAAAATGTAAACTTGCCAGATCAATTTGCATAGTATTTCAATCCAAAGAAAAAGTAACACTAATGAGTAAATATAAATTTTAAGGATACTATTTCAAATTTCATTTATTTTGAACCCAGATATTTTTACGCCCACTTTTTTGTTTTCTTGAATTTAAAAATAACAAGATTTTACTGTACACTGAAAACAATGCCACAACAAAGATATGATTGAAAAGCTTATTTACTACGCATAAAGAATCCTTGAACTCACCATTTTTGGTTTAAAATCCTTGCCTCCAGCAAGTAGCTCACCAATGTACTGAAGATTACTCCTGGGAGTTCTTCTGGCCAATAGCTTCATAGCTCCCGCTATACCTTCCAGATAATCATTTCTGAGGCTAAAAAGGTATATTCTCATTAAAAACAGTTTCATATTAAAACAATTTCATAATTTCAAGATATCAAGCAATTAAAGACAATGAACACTTGTATTTTATAGGATTTTTAGAGAACCATGAAAATATCTGTAAAATGCATCATTACAGTCGATGTGCTTACAGAGTATTAAACTTATGTTGACCTTGTCGAAATATCTCATCCAACAAAGATAATTATTCTTCAATTCTAAGTTAAATGTGAATATAGAATTTTTGCATTTACTTTAGGAAAAGGTGCACAATAGGGAATGGGATAGTAACAGGAACAAGATATGTGTATAAAAAGAAAGAGGCCCTCAGAGGAGAGTACCTTGGAAATGGTGAATAATGATTCAGTCAAATTGGTGAGTGTGATGCTAAACCATGTACTATGAATTTTTTTCCGCTTAAATTAGCAACAAAAAAGATGATGCACATTTCACTTGGTTTAAGCAGCTCTGTTATCACAGCCATATTGAGAAGACACTCAGAAACATAAGTAATTCTGCTGAACACTCCTTTTCAACATCCTCTCCCAAGGTTTGCAGCTTGAGATATTGGGAGGTCCATGCAGTCTAGTAACTCTTATAGACCATCAAGCACCTCTAGAACCTTTATTTCTACTTCAACATCTAGCACTCAAATTCTTTTCCATTAGAAATGCAGTGTGGGTTTAGGAAAAGGAAGTCTGTATTTCCGATACACACAAACATCTTTTTTAACAACTTAACTGGTATTTCAGAAGAAAAATCTCTTTTGCATATGATGTTGATACAAATTCATTTCTGTAAAAATATTTCCAGAGGTCAAGTTGGTCTGAGAATCAATTAACCAATGGTGCAATGACAAACACCTGAACCTCAATTAACAAAAAGCAAAATTATCCATTTTCTGGCAAGAATATATCAGAAAGTATTCTCATAAATTCTTATGGCTGGTCTGTAGAACAAATTCATACTTGTAAATTTTCAGGAATCTATTTCAATGGCAGCATACTGTGGAAAGACCACATTCTTTTCATGCATAGAAAATTAAGTAAAGCTTGCTATTTCCTTTAGCAATGACACACTACCACAATTACAGCTGTAATAGGGAATATTTATTATAGTTTATTTTATAATCATTGTATGTGGGGCAGTCAAATGAAAACCGAACACCCAACATAACACAGTTTGCACAAAAGGTGGCAACACTGTCGTCACATATTGATACTGCCATCACTGTGGTAGAAGAACTGCAAGGTGACAACTCACAGGCGCATGTACTTGTTGGGTTACGTCCTTGTTGGTGCGAGGACTGGTCTAGTGCATTTGTCCAGCAGTAGAAATGGAGGCAAGCAAAAAAGAGCAGAGAGGTGTGGTTTGTCTTCTGGTAGCTAACAGTGCTGGAGTACATGAAATTCATCCATGCATGTCTGCTGTGTATGGTGAATGTGCCATGTCTGCGTGTGATTTTCACAACAGTGCATGTCCATATGTTCGGTTTTCATCTGACGGCACCTCATATCATACAGTACCTTAATAAAGGTAGTAGGGGTTTCTCAAGTTCATCCATAAACATTTTCAGAGTCAAAAAAGTGCAATTAGAATTGTTGCTGCAAACCTTATGACTCTCTTTACCTGCCCATTTTATAGGATTGAAATCTATGTCCATTTTTAGGTGTGTTTATAATAACTTCAGCAATTCATGTAAGCATTAATTAAGAAGCTTCCCTTAAAATAACAATTAAAATGAACTCGCACCAGAAATACTTCTAATATTCACTTTAATTATATTATAATCTAAACCCTAAAAAAGGGACAAAGGAAATGGGAGCAAAATTATGTAGATGATTGCCAAAACATTTTAAATAAATTATTAATTTGGTTTGAATTTTGGTATATCAAAATAATATTTTGCTAGGTACATTTAACTTTTACTGTGGTGCCTTAGCATCTTAGTGTTGCTAGTCATCATACATTTTTCAAACTTGGGTTCAAATATATTATTAGTGATTTTTCTGTGCCAAGTTTTATAATATTTTGTGTGTAGTTTTCAAAATGACTCAGAAAAAGAATACATAAGAGGAAAGACATAAAAGAATAAAAATAACAGAAATGAAAAGTAAAATGATTGAAAATCGGGAAAAAGGTTTGAGTGCTGCTGATCTAGTATGCACATCAACAACTGTTCAAAATCAACACTTGGCATTTTCTTCAACATTGTAGAACCATAAACAACAAGAGGTGAAATATTTTGTACCTTAGATGAATAATTATATTTTGTATTTGATCTTTTATGAAGATAACTTTATCAGCCCAATTTTTCTAACATTGTAGAGTTATTATACACTAGTCTTGCTGTAAATAAAATATTATTCTGGTATTGCCATAAATACTTAATGTCATAGGAGACAACATAGACACAAGTCCCTTTTCATAGGTAATTAATATTTACAGATATTAAGAAATCATGTTTTTACACAATAAACTAAAAATATAAGAAGAGACTCAAATTTTTCACAACTTGAAGACAATGGGAAAGCAGTACTGAGTACTTTTATAACTAAATCATGCATGTGAACCAAATATACTTACTAATCAATTGTGCGTCCAGTTTGAAGCCATTGCTTCAAGAGATACTCATAATAGCTATCCCCACGTGCTCCCAGGGTGATGGTTGAATATGAACGGAATTGACCAGTATTAGTATTGATGTATATGGGCACAAGTCCCTCAGTCTTTGGAAGTTGATGAACATGTTCTGAAACTTTAGCTGCTGTTTCCTAAAGTAAAAAATGTATGCGTGCATAAGAATATATCCCTGTAAATTTTAACAATGAATAAAACACTCCGGAATGTAAGTACTCATGCCCTATTCTTCCCTCCCCTTCAAACCAAATGAATACAGGGTTTAACACATTATAAGTAGTTATTTAGAAGTTTATACATTCCAAAGCAGGAAACTCAAAAGCTGCTTGGATTTATTTTATTTGCCATTTACCAACAAAAATCTGAGAAGGTTTTAAACATCAATCAATGTGAGTGAAGTTCCATCATTTTTCAACACATCCATTATCATTCTACAATGGACTTCTATAGATAAAAATTAAACATTAAGATTTTTTTTAAAGGGCATACCTCATTTCAATATTGGATTCCAAGGAAATTTTAATAATGGACATGAAATTAAGAGATAATTGAAAAATATAAGATATTGAAGGAATCTCTGGCAGCACACATTGCCTTAGAATGAACGCCAATGTGTGATGACCACTTTACTAATATATATAATATTAGATAGTTAATCATTAAGGTAGCTTTTGGTTGGACACAAACTTCCTACCACCACATTTCTTAACTTCATCTAACTAGACACAATTTGCCTGTACTACATTGAACTGTTCTTCAAATCAGTATACATACATTCTACTTCCCTTCATTCTGTTCAATATCCCTATCCTTGTCCTTCAATAAAAACACTCTTGAATCCATATTTTCTACCTCCTATGGATTTCTCTCAACAATCCCCTCTCCTGCCCCACCATGCCTAGCACAACCTTTTTTGTTTTCCTTTCTGTCCATGCCACCTTTCCCAACCTTCTCTCCAATAACACTTCAAAGGCATTCAATCTAAACCTATCGTCTTGCATCAACGACTATTTCCTTGCCGAACAAACCATGTTCCATATCAAAGTTTAACTTTTTTTAACCTCCTCACTAAATATGCCTGTAATCAACTCTCTCCTTCCTGGTGAAAGCTTCTATGCCCAACTCAATTCCTACTACCATGACCATCCAATAAACTTCTGAGACCAGTAATCTGTTCCACTTGCTCTAGTTTTTGCACTTCCATTTGAAAGTATAAATTATCTTTCCTCTTTCCTGAAAACCTCACAGCCTTTGTTTTATTTGAAATTATTTTCATCCCATACCCGCCACACAGATTTCCTAATGTTCTCATCAATGCCTGTAACACTTACGGCTGACTAAAACTTACCATAATCCTAACTGAATTTATGAATTCTCCGCCAATATTCATTCTTTTCTCCAGTTTCTCTCATGCCATTGACAGCATTTCCTCTGCATAAAGTTAAAAACCATGGGTAATAATGGGCATCCTTGTCTAACACCTCTTCCCAGCAGCTGCTCATCCAGACTCTCCATCTGCGACTTGCACCAGATCAGTTTGAGATGTGGATACAGTGATTATGTCATCTATTCCTCCAATCTATATCCTTTGTAATGCAATCATTTATTTTTATCCATTTACTCTACTAAATACCTTGAAATCTATGAAACATACATTCGGATTGAACAGTGTGTTCCTTTCCATTATTGATCTCATTACTGCTACGGTTTCTTGAAAACGGTGAATTTAGGTGAATGCAAAGGCATTTGATGAATTCTCTGGGATTGGTGTCAGCACATATTCTGTTTGTTGATATATCCACCCACATAAGAATGGGCTTCATTACAGAAAAACACAATTGCAACCTCAGGAATGTTTTCGAGAAGAGCTTTACTTGCATTCCTCCGACAATTAAAGCCTTGTTCAGAGAGTTCCCGCACAATTGCCAATTTGAAATGGTGGTAATGAAGGTCATCATGAAGAATTTCCCTCACTGAATGAACGGGAAGTCCAAGGGCTGAAGCATGTTTACATGCAGAACGCTGTGGGGATTGCAAGATGGCAGCTCTCACTGCCTCAATGTTCTTAGGTGATCTGATAGGCCGAGGGACTCCAGTTCTTCATCTTGTCGCACTCACGGTTTGTCTGAATGTAGTGACCCATGTAACAATTGATTTCCAGTTGGAGACAGGGCCCAACGGGGCTACATTGAAGTGATTTTGGAAGGCCCACTGGGTTGCAATCACAGAACATCTATTCGAAAAGTAGGCCTTTTCACTCTCCTCACTCCTCACTTTCAACGCATGATGGCGACTGACCGGGGTGGGGGAAAACTTTAGAAACTAAATCTGCTTTAAACTCGTCCCGAAGGTCTTGAGGTTCCAAGGTAACTGACTACCTGACAAAAAATGGCATCATGACAATTCCCCAACCCCCTCATAGTCCTGAGTTGATACCAGCAGACTATTTCCTACTCCCAAAAGTGAAATCTTCCCTCAGAGGACAACACCCCAAAAGGACCCTAAGTGCCATCAAAGAAGCTTGCATGAATACCCTTAAGGACTTTCCAGGATCCGCCTGCCAGAGAGCCTTCCAGTCGTGGAAAAGCCACTGGCAAAAGAGTGCCGATGCTCAAGGGATGTCCTATGAAGAATTTTAAGGTATGGTAGCAAAATCTCAAATCAATTTTTTTCCAAAACTTTTCCTGTCCTTATACACAAACCTTGTATGTTGAATTAATTTATGAAATGAATAAATTCCACTTTCTAAAAACAGTATAACTTCTTTCAGATGGATGATATTTTTGCGTATCCAACTAAAGGCCTGCAATCCATCTTACTCTCTAAGCTGCTCCCAATTAGAACTGTCCTTGCAGGGTGGCCAGTGAAATCAAAGAAAAAATTCCTTGGCAAAAGTCATCACAAAATAATAGTTCATACTATTTTTGACTATATACACTTTATAAATGGTATTTCTAGCTAACACTGGGTTTCATTTATGTGATGGAATTAAAGGTTATTAGTAAAAATAACAAGAGCAACTTAAACAAAATAGCACGGAGCAGGAATCTCTAAAAAAAAATTGAAACCACATAAAAACATAATCTTCATATTTCAATGAAAGAAAATATGTAATTATAAGAAAAACTTTTACGAAATACTGTTAACTTTATTATTATACATATAATGCATTAAAATTCATAGCCCACAAATGACACGGTAAGATATTTTTTTTAATTTATCAAAAAATTATTTTTACATCCATTACTGAAATTCTATAAAATTACAAGACATTCCTGGGTTTTCCCTGTCACAAGCCACCTTACTCAAAATTGAAGATATCTTCAGTTTTGTAAAAAAGACTTTATTCCGCATAAAACAACAAGTTAAGGGATAAAACTGAAGTTAGTAACTGAAAACACAATATTCAAATTTTGGTATATTCAGGTTACTCAGGTATTTCAGCTATTTACTCAGTCCATCAAAGAGATATGATACAGGGGTGGTGTGTTTGGGTTTTCTATTTATTAAATAAAAAGTTATGGCGCGCCACAAAAGAAGATATCAATAACATAAATTAAATATTCTAACAATTTGAATTGAAAATGGGGCTTTATTTAGGACAATATCATGATAACAGTAATAAAATAATGGTGAATTGCTTTATGTGCTTTACTTCAAAAATGGAATGACAAAAATGAAAAAAATCAAATGAATTCAATCAATGAATCAACTAAAAATTATTTCATTCACGCATCATTATATTCCTTCTTTAGGGTCAAATTATTACATATTAACTAAGAAATTTTAACGGTAGAGCAAAGCATTTTTCATGGTTCAAAATCCATTTAAATTGGAATTTTAAAGCCTCAAGGGTGTAAAGTAAATGTTGGCTCATAAGTGTTTTGGTATGCCCTTAGCAACAAGTTAACCAACAACAAAATTATACGATGAGGAAACATTTCCGAGTGTTGAAGCTACTAGGTTCCAACATGTTTTATGAAAATTTATCTAAAATATCTCAGCATTTAACCTACTATAAATAATTAAGACACAAGGAATAAGAGTGGACTCCCTGAAAAACTTTTTGACTTAAGAAAGTCAATAGGAAGATTATGCATCAAAAAGATAGGTTTAGCCATTTAGTTCTACGACATAATTTAAAAATTAAGTAGAAGAAATAAAGCTGCTCACACCTCAAAGGTTGGATCACCAGATAATCTGCTTAACTCTCGGAATTCAAGCTGTATTGTGGTTATTTCAGAAGTGGTACTATCTGGGCTCCATTTTGGGGAATGTGCTCGACGTGTAGCTAGATTCACATCAGAGAAAGGTACTCCAGATGGTGAAGCAAAACAAGGTAGTAACCTCCCTCCAAGATCAACCTATAAAATTTAAAAACAAAATGACTATTAGCATGAAAATAAAGAGTATAAAAGACATTATATTTAGGTATCAATGATATCATAACAATTAATGCCATAGAAAGAAAATGAAATGATATTCTATTGAAATAAAATGATTTTCATGAAATAAGGGAAGTATATACATAAGAAAGGCTTTGCTTCTCCAAGTAATTCATGTTCTCAACATTTTAATTTAAATATACTTTATCACTTGCTAGTGAGTTTGCATAACAGACTTAACTCCTAAGAAATAAAATTTTTTTGCAACAATAATAAGCATTGAAACCTACAACAATAACCAAGCAATGTGAGATTGGAAATATTTTAATTGAAATTTTACATTAATAATTCACTGGATGGCTGTGAATATTAAGTGGTATACCACATTCATGCAAGTAAAAAGTTGAAGAAACTGACTATTTTAAAATAACCACAAATTGACAGGAATACAATTTGAAACTCTATAATCCAGTAGCTAGAGCTCTTTCAGCAAATCACTATATTATAGCTGCTATATTTAGTAACTTGTCCACAACTCTCATGATGGCAGCATTTTATCCATTTGAAAAGTTTAAATTTAAAAACATACTACATATATTCAGGCACATTTAGCAATGAATAACCCAAGTTGTAATTTCTCAAATTTACAATTTACGATGTTTAATTGACAATAATAAACCAAATTTTGATTTTCAACAATGCACACCCAAACAGCAATTATGAAAGGAATTCAATTTTTCATTTTAAGCAAGCAGACACAAAAATATTAAGCACAAGACAGATGATGGTAACTGGATTTTCATCGAAATTGAGGTAAGCCGAGACTAGAAAGACATTTATATTGAATGAGTGTAATGCTTCTAACAATAACAATGCTTCTAGAGTAAACCTGAGACTACTTGGATAAAATATAATTATTTAACTTACAGCCTTATTTAAGAATAAAATGTCTCCTGAGAGATGATATGTGCTGAGGAGGCCTCCTAGTACCCTAATTGTAACTTCAAATAGATTAACATCTTTGTCTATGTCAAAAATTAGATTCTTCTCTACCCAGGCACGTGCTTTGTCAAATTCTGGAAAAAATATAAATTACATAAATATCAGAGCCTATCAAATTATTATAAATTAAATGAGGCAAAATTACAAAAATATCATAGCATACATAAAACTTTTCAGAACAGAACAGGAAATCACAATATATATCACGAAAACAATTTCTTATCATGCAGGAAAAATAATAAAATAACAAAGGGGTCAACTCCGTTACTTTTGGTGTCTAATGCACTTGACAACATCAAATGTTGTTTGAACTCCACCTCGGTAAAATATGGCAAATTATCTAATCCATTTTTAAAAATATTTTAACTATATTTTTTAATATTATTAGAAGTGGCAGACATGGTAATTCTCTCCATTACTTGTTAACAAATGTGACTGATTTCATCATAATAAGGCATCATCTGGCATTCTTAAACATGCATTTCTATTTTTTGGAGGTATGCCAAACACATTTATTTAATGAGGGTGAAAAAGTACTGAAATTCTTACTTTGAATATATGTATCACTTCCAAAAAGTAACACCTAAAACTACCGAGTCTGTTCCCTTTTTTAGTTTAATCTCTTTTGGTCTGAAGTCTTTTAAATAGAAGTGTTTAATTACTGCTGTAGTATTCAAGCTGTAACTTTTACAGCTTGGATGTAGTATAGGGAGAGATGAGGCTTACTTAAATCAAACCTTTTCTGATACTACGAATACCATTCCTAGGATTTTCTAGGAATTATTGTATGACCAACATAATTTTTGGTGATATTACGCATACATTTTGTTTACATGAATTCATCATATCACGAGAAACTTACTTTTACAAAGTAATAGCAAATGTGATATACTTGGCCAGTCATAATTCAAGGAAAATGCTATTCGTAGGGAAATTATATTTTATTATAAAAAATGAAAGCAATAATAATAACTTGGACAATTATAAGATGCACAGACCATCTTTAAGAATCCTAGATGGAAATATTTAAGCACTTGCATTGTGTTGACCCAACAGAGTATGTGTGAGAGTGATGATACAAAAGACGCCAAATAGCAGAACATTCCATTGACTAATTTCAATGGAAAATATAGTAATAGAAGAAAATTAAAACTGAAAAAGACCATTCCTAAAATGACTCAAAATATTTCATTTGTTATTTCTACAGAATATGGTGAAGGAGAATCTGAAATGGAAAGAGCAAATATAAAAAACTGACCTTCCTGTAGCCCAGTAATAAGAAGTGTATCCAATGCATCCACAAGAGTCAATCCTAATGAAAACCAATCTTGTGGTTTTGCTGAAATTGGTCTCAAGTGGTCATGACCCCAAGCAAAACGGCGGTAACCAGTCCAGGCATGTTTAAGTCCTTGCACAACTGCTTCCTGCCTTTCATTAGTAGGGCCTTAAAGAAACAAATGCAACATGCAATTATGAAACACAATTAATTGGACACTTTGACTATTAATATGTTGATGTATAACCAGTTGTTGAATATCGTAGAATCATATTTTGAATTCTTAAATTTTGAGTCTCATTAAAAAAGATGAATGTATATTTTTGTAAGTGGTAGTTAGAAGGGGAGATTACTGACAGTCATTTGCATCATTAGAGATAAATAAGTAATTTGGCAGGGGTATGATGTTTCAGGAATAGCGGAAGGGTAGAGAGAAACTGACATGGACATCAGCACACACTCAACAATAAGTGCCAAGGGGTAACAGAATTTAACATCATATCCAACAGATGACATACTCCACTTGAAATTCCCTTTACATGGCACCCCAAGTGGAGAGAGGGATACCACCGAAAAATCCTGCCAATTCCACGATTTGAACCCAAGGCCTTAGGGTGGGAAGTCAGTACATTAACCCTATCCACTTTTAGGATGTTCTCATTTGAGACTCTTCAGGCCTACTTTTATCTTTTTTCTCAGAAAACTGCCAATAAAAATACACAATATCACTGAATAATCTTACCTTTGAATAAATGAACTCACATTTTTCTTTCATTTGCTAGGGTATTTAAGATCCATCACAAGTTCCCAACAATTCAGGATGTAACATTTATTTAATAAAGGAGTACTTATCTGATAGTTAAAAAATGCAAAATAATTTTAATTCAGAAGGAAACTCCTTTCTTCAGCATTGCATTTATTACCACAAGTTACAAATTTTAAATCATTCAGGTAGGGATTTGAAATGTATTCCTAAAAGATAGGTACTCAGTTCATCAAAACTTTTAATGAAATAAAGAACTATAAGAAGTATATTTCATTTCTCACATTTACTTATCCTTCATCATAATCTAACATATATGTCCAATTTCAGGCATGTTCACAACACAATTTTAATTTGTGATAATGTACAGTAAGGGTAATTTTGCATGCACTTTCATGATACATTGAAACTAATTCCTCACAGATATGTTAACACAAATTCAGTAAAACCTCAACTTGAGTAACGCTCAGGAAAAAGCAAATAAATAGTTTTGTAGTTTAATAAAAAAGTAGCATGTAAACTCTCAATTATCCATGCACGGATTATCTGTTTAGCAGATTATCCATGCTACTCTCTTCCAACCTACTCAAAATTTTAATAAAATAAAAATTGTCAGGATTATTCAATGCTTTGAAACTTCAATAAATAAATAAATAAATATATATATATATATATATATATTTTTTTTTTTTAAATGTCTTTGAAATACCTTGGCTTTCTTAAAAGATTTATAGTTTATAACATTTTAAGATAAGCTGTCAGTGTTACTTAAAGTTTTAATTTAAACATTTTTGTACCATTCCCATTATCATTTCCCTTGCATTTATTAGACTTGAGAATTCCATACTCTCCTTTAATTTGAGCAAAGACATTGCTTTACTATGCAAAAAATTAGTCAAATATCTATTTTCAATCTTTATCAGCAATCCTTTGTTGATATTCTTACTTGGCCAGTCATTTGTTTTTTCCGGGCTAGGCGATTGGTTTAGCTTTCTGAGGTACAAATGTTCTGCTATTCACTCGATGGTAGTTCTGTGTTCTTGAAAATCTATGATTCCATCTTTATGAAAATAGCTAAAAACGGAGCAAATGTATTTTTCACTGCTAAAAAATGAATTAATCACATGGAATGAATGAGCAGAGTTTCTGTAAATATCTATAATTATCACAATTATATTTTCCATGCATTTCGGTGTGTTTTTATTTGACCCATGTTTTTTTTATTATCTATGCTACATCATGCTTCCTTTAAAATGGATAATTGAGAGTTTACTGTATATGAAAATTATGAGTTATAAATCTTAATGAGTCTAAAATATTTTCCAGCTTAAACACAAAAATAAATTTAATGCATGCACAAAAATGTATTTTACAATAAATCTCCCAGCAAAGTTGAACAAAGTAACTCTGTAATAGGATAATGTTTTTATAAACTGGAAATTCTTAAAAGACCATATCAAATCCTATATTTTGTGAGGAAAATAAGTGAGACACCAACCTGGGAAATGTACACCTCCTTTTGGAGGAACTTTCTTACGAGACAAAGGTGTCAATTGCACTGAAACTGGAATGTCCAGCCCTATATCCCCCTGTGCTTCATCTCTTACTTCTGACTCTTGATGTTTGTCAACTCTTTCATCAACTTCAACCTTATTCAACATCCATAGTTCATTTCCATCAGGTGATAACTGATAAACACATAAAAAGAGCAGTTTTAAAAGTGGTAATAGCAGGAAATGCATTATCAACTTTTACACAATGTATATTTCATGCACAAGTGTAAAAGTGAAACAAATAAGGTTATTTTTAAAGACATGTAATTTAAAACATTGCAGTTTGACAATTAAGTAATATGCTTGAGTTTATCATCTCCGCATATTTATAACTTTCTCATTTTCTTTATAATTGGAACAAATTATGAATCATGTATAAGAAGAGTTCTGGAATTCTCATTTAAATGACTTCGAAATAGGCACCAATTCATAATTTCTTTCACCTCCACAGTTCATGATCACAACATCAGGCATGTTTCATTACTGAGTGACAAGGCAGGCTCCTAACCTCCCCTGCCTTAAACCTCTCTGGTACCTAACAAGTTAATATGAGTAGATATAAAACTCGTAATAAGCAATGTGATGATTTTATAAAATTTTTGTACTATCTTACAAGTGTAAGATGATATCAGATCTATGAATGACTGATTTCATTGAAACATAGTAATTAGATCCCAATTAATTACTTTAATTAAAAAACGTTTATGAGATATTTCCTTTAAATGTTGAAAAAATGTTTATTCTCAACTGCCATGGTACATAAAGGCCCCAAAATTTCAGAGTTTAATAGGACGCCTCGGTAGCTTAAGTGGCTAAAGCACTCGACCGGATATTGAGGGATCTGGGTTCGAATCCCAGTCAAGGCGAATGATTTTTACACTCTGAAATTGTTACATGGTACATGTCTTGGTTATCAGCTGTGATGTTGCTGGTTAAATCCCGATCCAGAGCTGTTTTTTTTCAGTTTTGTTGCTTTAAGTTTTCCATCTTTCAGATGATAAGTTTTGGCTTCCTATCATTGCTTTTTTGAAATATTTGCTTGAATATTCTTATTTAATTTCTTGTGATACTGAAAATTATTACATTTCATTTTCATGTAAGGATTTGCTAGAGACATATGCACCATAATAGCAATGTAAACATCAGATTGGCTGGTTGGTCACATTTGCCTCAGGAATTGTTTTTTTGCAATGTGAAGAAAGTGATTTTCATACAGGACATCATTAAATGAAAAAGCAGCTTTGGGGGAGCAGAGTTTTTTAAAGGCAATCCAAATGCAAAAAAATCCTGGAATTTTTGTAGCTACTATGATCACCCAAGTGAGTGCCAGATGAAAATGAAATGCAGTAAAATATAAATAGATATGATTAAAAATGAAAGATATGAAGCTCCAATTTACCATCTGAGAGATGAAAAATTAAAATGAAAACTAAAATCATAAATAACAAAGTTTCACAGCAAAATAAAACAATAAAGCTGAAAAAATTATATTATTTGCAAAGGCATTTGACTAAGAATGTTTTCACCTTGTCTAATGCTCCCATTTGCATAAACAATCTGACTCATCAGCCATCTGCACACTTGCCATTTTAAAAATGATGCCTCTAACTATTGGCTGTCAACAACCACAAAGCTCCCTGTTCACAAAGGTGCCCTAAAAGGGATATTTTTTAGACCAGGAAGCTGAGGGGAACACAAATATCACATTTGAAGGAAAATCAGTTGCCCATGGAAATCAGTTGCCCTTTGTAAATCATAATAATAATATTTACACTAAAAATAACCGATACAAAAAATGAAGGAATAGGATTCGTCATGCAGTATCAACGTTCAATATATGTGTATATCAGGCAGTGCACAGGTTTCACCAGCCTGTTTTATGTTACAAAGAGAAAAATATCATCTTTACAGGGTGCTATTTCAACCACGCAAAAAATATTAATAACTATCATTAGTTCAATAGTTTCAGCCTCAACTTTGTGGAAGTTCATTTTAATAAATGAAAAAGAAACACTTTGTTCCAATCCACCACTTTATTACAGGTACGACTAGTTTCGACGCTTGGCGTCATCCTCAGGTACAAAGTTTAAAGTCACAATCATTGTATATATACCCTCTTCTGGAAAGGGTGGGGGAGTTGTGGGAAGAGGGGGCGGGGAGGGGAGTACGGGGGTAGGTACGAAAGAAGCCTCCCTAGCAATAACAGAAAAACAGAACCTCTAACCCCTTCCCCCTAACTCCCATTGACTCCTAACCCGTACCTTTATCCCCATTAGCCATTGACTCAAATTATACCGACCAATGATTCGCAAATTATAACGACCAAATTTTCCCCTTTCTTAACCCACCTTCCAATCCCCCCCACTCACTAACGCTTTTCCTGGTGTTTCCTACCCTCTCCCACATTCTTTCGTACCTACCCCCCTCCCCGCCCCCTCTTCCCACAACTCCCCCACCCTTTCCAGAAGAAGATATATATAATGATTGTGACTTTAAACTTTGTACCTGAGGATGACGCCGTAGCGTCGAAACTAGTCATACCTGTAATAAAGTGGTGGATTGGAACAAAGTGTTTCTTTTTCATTTAATAACTATCATGTTTACATACATCACCTACTTATTTGTTATCACATAAAAATTAACCATAACATAACCATTGAACCATAACATTTTAAAATTAAAACGTTTTTCACTCTGTTTTTGATCATAGCTATGAACTTAGAGAAAATAATGCACTCCAATGGAATATTATACAGATTTGTACACACAGTAAATGAACTTTATAGGAGATATCAGTTCTGTGGTAAGTGACATACATATGTTCTCTTTCCTTGCATTGGATTAATGCATAAGAACAACTGCATAGTATATTCACAAAAGCTTGGAACTGGAAGAGATTCAATTTTTCTAGCAATGATCAGCATAGTGTATGAAGGAATTCCTGCCATCCCTCTATTTTTTTAATTAAGAATATTACACTGCAGTTTGTTCACTGATGATCCCTAGAAACAATACTATAAGTGACTCTTGGGACTAACTAAGTAACTAGTAGGGAAAATGATTGAACACTTACGGCCACATAAGTCAAGGATAATTTGATTAACTGATACAAAGCTTGTCCAATTTTGTTAACAAATCAACACAACCTCTTGATGGCAAGTGATACAATGGAATGAAAACAAGCTTGGTCAAAACAAATACAGGCTGGAGTGAAGTGGATAAAGAGTCTGATTAAAAGGTGACTCGAAGGTTTTTCAATGGATTAAGAGTAAAAATTTAGGTAATAAACATGACAGGAGAATATTATCACAGGTATCCCAGTGTACTCTTGTCAATAGGCACATGCCTTAAATACAATTAACACTTCTTTGGCATTTTTTACTTTGAAAATAGCCTTAAAATAAATACAAAAATGTATTCATTATAAAAAGCCAATGATTGACCATAATAAGGCTAATCTAAAAAAAACATCATTATTGTCACATTGCAAATCATGTGATACGCATATACTGTCATGCAAGAGTACCTATGCCATTATTGACCATCCTAATGCTGCAGTGGAAAGCACACTTCAAACATGAGTGCAATAGCAGCAAATATTTGACATCTAATTCAAGTCATGTACTAAATGAATGGATTTCCAGGGGAAAAGTACTTCTGCTTACAGATATAATAAAATTAAGTTTTCTCACAGCTGAAGAGTCTATTAGTTTTATAGGAAATGCTTGTAAAATGCGGTATACACATTATATTCCAACATTAGAGACAAAATAAACAACAAATTAACATTTCTGAATTAACTTACCTTCACTGATGCTGGAGCTAAAATTAAATTCGATGATGTAGTTGTTTCAACTTTCTTTATGTATTCCTCCAACCTTGAAGGACGAAATGCAGACTCCAGTTCCAATCCAATATCTGAAACTAATGATTTCTGACCACCCATGAGTGAGTCCAAGTGATGCGGAACTGCAGCTTGAGTCACCGATGTAAGCGAAGATGGCGGTTTAGGACTGGGTAGGAAAAGATAAAGGGCCAAGAGGATGATTGAAAAAAAACCCGCATATGCCACACTCCGCTGGAATCGTGAAAGCTGTTTCCACCACTGAAAATTCAACATCAACTTTATTAGTTTAACATTGAAATTTACTAACTATAATCATAAATGAAAATACCTGAGCAGAACTATAAAAACACAGTTTTCTATTTATTCAAATATTGCCTATAGAGACAAACATTGAAAGTCAATTCTACCCCAAACAATATTTCAATGAGTTGTGGGAAAAGAGAAATTTAAGAAAAACCAAGGAACACAAATAATGAAATACATCAAAAGAAACATTCTGACAGGAAGAGGTCAGCTGGTTAAATGAGAATTTAAGTGGTGAACTATGCCAAAACAATCTTCAGATTGATGACCAGTAAAAATGATGCAAGTATTTTGAGAAATGGTGACCCTTGCATCATAAGAGAGGCAAGTGGAAGTCGCACAGATCTTAGACAGCTCATTACTTTATAATGCTCTTTCACCCTAAACCCCATCTAAGGGAATTCAAAACAAAATCATTTGAGATCACTCATTATTTAATGAGGGATTAACTACAGAGCTTAACTAAAATCCTGGTAAAGTGCTAACTTTTTTCTCCAATTAAATAAGGAAATTGAAGATCGGTGTGGGTTCATCAGAATTTTAAGTTTATTGCACCACACACAGGGAGAAAATAGGGATTTCACTTGTGATTGCTAATGTCTAGGTAAATGGCGCCTTGGTCGACCCAATTTAATTTTTTTTTCTCGAAAAAGACACATTTGGAGTGATATTGTTTACGAGTCAACAGTTCCAAAATCAAAAGAATTATATTTTTAATTGATACATAAACAAGACAAACATTGACCAAGAACTTTTCCATGGTAATTCTGGGGCATACACATTACAGAAAAAGGACTTAAGAAATGATTTTCGGAATTTTTACACCTTGAAAGATGTAATAATTATAATATATTCCCTTTAAATAAATAAGGCAATAACTCCCTCTTTCAACACTATTGTTGATGATTATAGTGGTTCATTAGGAATACCATACTTATTTCCTCAAATTAGCAACATTCAATTTAGAAAATCAGAAGATTCAAATGACAGCCAATCAAATACATGTTGAATAACTGGCACAAGAAATTAAAAGAATCAAGTTTACGCCTAAGTGATCACAATATTTCAGAATTTAAACACCTTAAACGGTAATACGGCATTGAAGTGAATTGGCACAGACATTATGCCTCGTCCAAAAACATTTATTTCAGGATATTTTTTATCGCGTTAACCTCAGATATTAAAAAATTGTTAAATGACAAAATTGACCTCTATTATTGCCTCAACACCCCACTCTTATTAAATGTCCGAGCAGATTAACTTGATTGGGATTTCGAGTTTGTAGCACGAATTGTAAAGCACGTAACAAAAGGAAGGAATGACCAAAACACGCTCTGCTGATGGAACTCCAAAAAACCAAAGACGAGGTCACAAAATCTTACTGTTGTAATGTGGGCCACCAACATACGTTGCGATACGTTTAGTCGGAGGAAAAGAATGTTTCATATATTAACAGGCATTACGCCTTATGTTGGAAAATCCAACGCAATAAGAAAAGGGGAACATAATTGAGGCAGAAGTATCCATTAGACGCGTAGAGATTAAATAGCAGGGAGGTGCTACAAACCAGGTAACATAACATATCCCACTGAAACAATAGAAACAGAATGACATCCCGACTTCCCACTCGGTAGTCACTGGAAAATGCTCAACTCAGTATCGCTTAGGGCACATAAATGAACAGAGGCTGTGAATATGATCGGCATACTTAATAACACATCACTGAATACACAACTAAACAATATTTAAATATTTATTACTACGATCAGCAAATGTTTTGGTGGAGCATTTAATGAAACTTCTTGAACTTAGAGAATGGCAAATGATGAATCAAGAGAATGTTGCCGGGGTGGGCATTAGAGATACACACCCTCCACAATCTTCTTCTAGGCTTGCCGGCTTGATAATTGAGTCCTCCACCTTCTTGTTCAGTATTTGAAAAATTTAACGCCACATACTTATTACCAGTCATGCCGAATAATTAGATATTGAAGTAGTACACGTGTCACGGTTACTATTTATCTGACAGTGATACATTAAGACTAGAACTGTGTTCAGCAATTATTCAAGAAAACCACTTGAAAAATGTGATTATGGTAGTCCAACCTATCATTATAAACAACATTAACTTCTCATTTCAACTTCTATAAACAATAACATAGTAATTCACAGGAAACATATTTATAGATGTACTTCGGGTCCACAATCTCAGAGATGCCATCGATATCACTGTTCGATATCTTCGATTTATCTCTATGCCGCCGTTCAACGACCGATTGCACGTAATACTTTTGCGGGAACTTCAAAATGATGCCCAAAGAGTACATTTAACTTTAACATTGCTGTCCAATTCACATCAGATATTCGATTAGTTTCAGGAATAAAATAATGATTTACCGGAGATATTAATAGCAATTAATACTGAACAGGTCTTTATTATTATACTCTTTATTATTGGAGTTCTTTATTATTTATACATGAACCATTGATAATTTAGAATAATTCTAAATATTACTAAAAAGTAATTCACCTTATAACTTCTCTTCTTAATATGTACTGAAAAGAACTAAAAGACACCCAAGATTTTTATTATTTTGACTCAGAATTGCATGAATGTTATTAAATTTTTTGAAAGATCGGAAAGCTAATATGTAGGCGGATTCTCGAGTTCTCACCTCTATATTGGTGGCTGAATCGGGTAGGGATTCTAGGATGCTAAGAGCAAAACACTGGTCGAATGAAAGGTTGTGGGAATTGGCGTGTGAAGGGATACGAAGAGAAGAGAGTGAGGCAGAATTGCAGGAGTACCGGTGATTATTCATTCGAATGGATAAGGGGGTAATGCATTCGCCTATGTAAAAGGAAGTGCAATGTTTACATGAAAAAAGATAAATAATTTTTTTTGAGAGGCAATTAGCATGGGAACGAGGTGAGGGGGCAATGAAGGGATGTAGGGAGAGGGGAGTAGACCTAATAAGTAGACAGGTTTTACATCAGGGGCGGTTGCAAGTAGTGGAAATATTAGGAAATTTGCCAGGCGCCAAAGGGTTGGTGGATCTCAGAAGGTTTTTGAGATTGGCGGGTCGTCTGTATGCGATAGATGGCCATTGGGGTAGTAAGGATGAGGTCACGTCATCGTCATGTAAAATTGGAAACAGTTCTTTAAGGAAGGTTTTCAGTCTGTGTGATCCAGGGAAATAGGTGGAGCAAAGGTTGAGTCCAGTGTCAGATGTGGGCTTGTTTTTATGTGGTGTGTGTGGTCGGGTGGAGCGGTGGATTTTATTCTGTAGGAGCTTTTCTGAGTAACCGCGTTTGAGGAGTGCAAGATGTAGATTGTCAAGGTATTTGTTGAGAGTGTTGCAAATTCGGTGTCCGCGGATAGAGAGAGAGTTAGGAATCGAGTGTTTTATGGACACCGAATTTGCAGCACCACAGCCACTCTCAACAAATACCTTGACAATCTACATCTTGCACTCCTCAAATGCGGTTACCCAGAAAAGCTCCTACAAAATAAAATCCACTGCTCCACCCGACCACACACACCACATAAAAACAAGCCCACATCTGAAGAAGGACTCAACCTTTGAATACCACTTCCTCCACTGTTTAAATTCTGTCTCCATTCCCCCCCCCCCCCTCCAACTTAGTTATGGCCACCATCAATGTTATGTACTTCCCTCTACACCTTCATTTCCCAAGAAAAAGGTTTATCCTCCCTCCGACATTATCTCTCTCTACGCCCCTCACCCCAGCATTGTTCAACTGAATTTTTACTAAACCTAACCACGTTTGTCCTCACAAAAAATGCATTTTCATTCCAAAGCTGTTTTTACCTACAAGCCAAAAATAGAGCGATAGGAACAAGGATGGTACCATCATATGCCAATTTCTTCATGGGCCACCTTAAAGGAACTTACCTATCACAATAATGCCTCCAACCTCTTTTCTGGGTCTGCTACATTTATGATATTTTTATTCTCTAGAGAGACAGCTCTGAGTATCTCAACAATTTCTTATCGGCGAAAATTCTTCATTCACTGTTCAATTCACTTATTCCCTTCCAGACTCCACCATCACTTTTCTTAACATAGACATCTCACTGCACAACAAATTCACTCCCTCAGAACATATCCAACCCAATAACCATCAGCTATACCTACAACTTACCGGCTGTCACCCTACTCACAGAAAATACTCAATTCCTAATTCTCTCTCTATTCGCGGATATTGGATTTGTAATACTAAAGCTTCCCTTAAAAAATACCTTCACATTCTACACAATGCACTTCACAAACATGGTTACCCAGAAAAGCTCCTACAAAAAAATTTGCTGCTCCATCTGACCTTATGGCGCCACAGAAAAACAAACCCATATCTAACATAGGACTCAACTTTTGCAGCACCTATCTGCTCATTAGATCTGCTCCCCTATCCCCACCTCGTTCCTAGGCTAATTGATTCTCTGAAAATGTAATCTATCTTCTGACATTTAATCAATGGTCATCATTCTACACATGCGAATGCATTACCCACTTGTCCATCCTCATGAACAATCACCATTATTCCGATAATTCTGCTTCACTCTATTCTCTTCTTATCTCTTCACATGCAAATTCTCACATCCTTTCCTTCGATCATTGTTTCTCCCAAAATGTCCAAGAATCCCTAACTGATTCAGCCACCAATATAGGGGTGAGAACTCGTGCATCCACGCACATATTAGAATTCTCATCTTTTGAATTTCCCGGACTGAACCATCACCACTAGATCCTTACTACTTTCCTCCCCCTCCAGCAACATGCACATTCCCCACCCCAGCCCTTGCATTCCCTCAACCGGAATCCTTCCAGTCTTACCTAAAGAAGGCCGAAAGCTTAAACTTTCTTGAATGTATCCTTTTACATGTTTTCCATTTATATTTTGTGCCATCCAAGTGTAGTCTATATATATGTATATATATATATATATATGTATATATATATATATATATATATATTATATATAAATACTTATTTTATATTCTATATATAAAATATATTAAAAACCATAAACACAGTCATTAACCCAAAGGTCGGTTTGGTAGGCAATGGTAGACTTCACCCAGTACTAAGCCCTAAGGCTTTGCTAAGCTTTCCCTGTGCTGGTTAGGGCTTCCCAGGAAGATCTGGCACCCAAAAAATCACATAGCTTGGGTGGAGCTGCAGGTGCCCAGTGCCTTTCCTGGGAATCAAACCCGGAATCTTCCGGTCAGCAGTCAAACACTCTACCCCCTGGACTACCATGACCCGTATAAAATATATGTATATATATTTTCTGTGCGAGGGTACAGTAGATGCTTTGAGTCATGTATATACATTGAATATCGTATAGGCAGTATCAAAAATTTATGATGTTTCCTTATGAAATTCATGAAGATATAATGACAAACCTATTCCAGACTTAATTTTACGAGCAGTTTTGTAAAACTTATTGCAGAAAATCACCATTATTGTGAATGATCATCTTACTATTGAAATTTTTTAGAAACCATTACTTTATTCTGGAATGGTATTTATTCATCTTGACAAAGACAGGAGGAAGATAGCCTTTAATGACAATGAAATAAAATTAGATCTAGGGGAGGCGACCGACAGCCGAGGTAATTTGTGCCATTAGGGATGGATTGGAATGGAGAAAGGCCGAAGAGAAACCCAGCATTAGACTACTCTTAATGATAGGTGCCAAGGGGTCCACAGCTTAACATCCCATACAATGGATGGCATACTCACTTTAAGTTCTCTCCAGGAAGGGATTGGGATACCACTGAAAAAGATCTGCCCCCAAGAATTTGAACCCAGGCCATGAACTCTGGTTGGGAAGCCAGTACACTAGCCACTGCACCATCCTGATCCCCCAATGGCAATGAAGCAATCAGCATTCAATACTGAAATACCTCCTTGAGCCCCCAGTTCTCCACCATTTTATGGCAAGTAAGTTCATTATCGTTGGAGAAGTACCTCAATGTTAATTGAAAAAGAAATGCCTTAATTAGGAGTTCTGGTACATTGTTAAATATAAACAAGTTGATGAAACAGAAAAAAATTATTTTTTAATTGCTTAATAACTGAGGTTTATTTACATCATAGAACAATACAAAAAATACACTAGCAAATGCAATAGGGTTATATAAGATATACTCTATGAAAACATCAATCTTCACAATCACATACCCTTCTTCAACATCCATTGAATTATATCATTAACAAAATCACCTCGAAACAAAATGTAACGTGTTACTTCATTTATCTGGGACACTATAATTCTCTGATGCTTTTCTTCTAAATAAGCTTTTAGATCACGCTCTAGAGCCTGAAAATAAAATATTTCATTATGCAAACAAATGAAAGATATGTTAGAGTTAGAGAAGTTAGAATTCATTGCAAATTCTTTTACTATGACAAACACAACATATTTATATATTTATGATACCACTATACCACTTGAGACTGGCTTAATTGTATTAAAAATCATTCTTGGTTTAGCATTGAAGAGTGGGAGAGTTGATTGTCTAATAATTAGAGTTTAGTGATATTTATTTCTTTTACAATGTTGAAAGAAAGTATAAAGTTAAAGAGTACATCAGAAAAAATATTTTTGAGTTCCTATGTACCTCATCAGCAAAAAGAAAATCCTTTATTATTTTCAATATAGCCAAATAAAAGGATGACATTTACCTATTTGCCTATTTGACAAATAGAAACCCAATAAACAAACTAGAAGCAATTTATGATGCTGATAACCTAACAAAAATTGCCCATTTCGAAATTAAGGGCTAGTAGAAGACTAGGGAAATTTGGGATTGTCAGTAGACTAATCTCAACAAAAGTTGGGTGCAATTGAAATGTGGCCTATTACTATTTATTTCAACTTTTGAAAGATAAAAAAAGAAAAATATCTTTGAAGGGATATGCCATGAATGTACAAGTAATTTAGTTCGGCGAAAGAATTTGCCGTGAAGTAATATTAGTAAACAAAATATTACAAAATATACACTCATTTTTATTAAATAATGAAATGAAATATTATTAGAAATATTGTAAACATAAATTATTATAAATATATTTACCCAGATATCGCCGTTCACTCTCCTTATTTTGGTGCGAACCCTTTGCCCTCGTATCTGCTTCATTAAATATACACCCGGCATATGATTTTTACTTCTTTCGACATAATATGGTAGTTCAGCACTACTTTCTGTCGATAACGAATTTTATAATTAACCACTGTTATAAGTAATGTTTCATACATTTCATTTAACCGAGTCAATAAATCATTCGAACCTTTCGGCGGCTGCCACCCAGATGGGTATTCCGTTTTCACGAGCGGTTCAGGAACTACTTTAGGTGGTAACAGTCTCTCAACACATTGCCACTCTTTAGGGCATTTTGATACCTCATAGTCAATCGCTTCTATGGTAGGAGTTACTGGTGTTTGAGTTAGATATCCATATTCTGGCGGAACAAACTGAAAGAGAAAAGGAAGTTAATATAATTGTACAAATCGATTCTTTCGACGTAAATATCATTATACCGGTCATTTAATCAATGATTGCAAAGATAGACACATATATTCAATGAAAGCCGATGGTAGCAGCAAGACTCAGGCTTAAGGAACAATTAAAATAATTAAATATAGGACATTTATATACCTTATACGAGAAATTCCTCGCCAAGATTAACATACTACTTGGCAAACTACAGGGAATCCTATGAAAACGATTCACAGCCATTACCCTGATTGCCGCCATGATGACAACTCGATCGATTGAGACATCGATCACGAACTATCGAGTAAAGTCGATACTTATAGATAGCGAGCATAAATTCAAATGTGAGATGTGAATAGACTTCCAGTGACAATTTGCGACAAGCTGGAGAAAAGGGAAACAACTCTTCATATGTGATATGCCCTTGTAAATTCACACTTTTCAGTAGCTGCTGTAGTTCTCTTTCGTAGCCATCAGATATATACTGGAAATTAGGCCACTCGTGGCAGTTATGGCTATGAATGGCAAGGAAGCCTGTTTTTAAGGCGCAATTGTATTTACGTGTATTAACAAGGCCACAACTGTGGAGGACAGGGGGATCATTTCCCACATGTACCGTGCTCACATGTATCGTGAGAGGACCCAAAAATGGCAAAATATTTTTTGTTTACTGAATATTCTCCCCCTCTCACTTGTGTACTGCAGAATTTTTGTAAGAGTACAAATGTGTAAATTTGTATAGAGCTAGGAAGACACCAGAAACGATATGCACCCCGTGTGACGCAGACCTTAGTTTCGGCCCTGGCCACATTAAATGGGGCATGATGAGGTAATACAATGAAACCTTTCAAAAGCTACAAGCATAAGGAATAAGGTAGTATTTTTGAAATAAATGGGTTTTCTATCCTAAGCATGCTAACATTATAAATGAAAATGTATGCGTACAGTAACATAACACTTAAAATATTAAAATTCATAAAATTTTAATTCAAACACAAAATTATGAATTTATAAAAATGTAAGATCAAACTATTATCCACTTTTGCATGAATGGTATGCATTAAAATTCCAATAAAACTTCTACTCATGAATACCTCTGAATAACAAAGACTATTTATTTCCTGATCAATGTTAATCTAACCTTCAGTTTGATGCAGTTCAATTAGTTTGGAGCCCATTAGATATGTACTACCCAACTTAGGGTACATGCATCTTTTTTGAAATATTTCAACAAAGTTATCCATACCTTTTAGGTAAGTTAATCAATCCTAAATCTCAGTAACAATGCATTTTATATGTAAAAAATAATTGATGAGTAGCTTGAGGAAAGGTTGAAATGGCAGAAATGGATAAACTAGAAAATATAACAATTTACCCTCAGTTTTGGATTAACAAAAGAATGAGATGCTTTCTTGGAACTGCTAATTCTAAAAATTGAGGGAGTGTTTACACATGCCATGGGCTGGTGGAAGTGCTATTCTTAAACAAATAGCTGTCAATGAATAACACAAAACCCACAATACTGCACTCTCTTCCGCAAAATATGGCATTTCATAGCTTGCATAAATTGTGAACGTTTAAGATATTTTTATATTCTTATGAGCCGTGCCTAGAATTCATTTTTTTTTTAATTACGGTTATATGAAATAGGTTAAATTTCCAATACAGGAAGTCTTGCTGAACCCATTTTGAACTATAAAATACCTAAACTTATCATCATTAAATATATCTTTAATTTAATATGCTTATCAAAATTATGCGCTAATTTGGTACAAATGGTATTCATATGAAACTGGCTCCAGAAATCTGCTATATATTCTTCTGAGAAATTGATAAAGGATTTGGAATGGCCCTTCCTTAAGGGTAAAAAACTTAATCCTTTTACCTGAAAAACTTTTCTCCACTTAAACCATTTAAAATTAAACGTGAAAGATTTCTTTAAAAACATTCTGAGCATAAGTTCATTCAATAGTACAGAGGTGCAATAATTAAACAGCTAAACCATAAATATAGTTATCAACCCAAAGGTTGGCTTGGTAGAGTTCACCCAGAACTAAGCCCAATGGCGTGTGAAATTCACACATCAGGGTAGGTGGGTCAGTGCCTTTCCCTGTGCCAGTTATGGTTTCCCAGGAAGATCTGGCACCCAGGCCCTCTGGTCAGTTGTGCAATGCTGTACTCCTGGACAAATGCAACCCACAATTATTCATAGACGAGTAAACCTATCACTTTATCCATGCAATAGTGACCACTATTACCATCATATGAAACAAAAATTACTTACACTGTGCATACAATATAGGTAACAATACCCATATACATACAATATATCTGGTCAGAAGTGTCCGAGTATGTAACTGTACAAAAAGCTCCCTATTGAAATATGGAATGACAACACTGATGAACCTTTAAAAAGAAAATTAGACAAATTGCTGATAAAAGTTGTTTTATTCCTTGGAAGACTACCTCAAAATGTATTTTTAAAATTGAAATGTCATAGTTTCTAATAAACATACTTATCTCATGTGTCACCCCAGTGTCTTAATCCCTTTTTCATAATGCTTTATATACAAGGGTCACTGTTTCATAAAATTTTTGTCATTATTAATTTCTATAATGCTTCAAATGTGCTTCTGACAATCTTTTATTTTATTGTATTCTGTATTACCACAGTTACTCTTGCCACTTTTCTATCTGTGAGTCTAAGTAAGATATATGCCAATGGTGTAATAAAATAATGAATACTTTAAATTATGCACATTATCATGTAAATCTTTCCAATTACCATGATGATACATCCCAACATTATATTTAATAAAGTATGGCATAGCTTACACAGGAAGATAACAGGTTTAAGAAGAGTCCTTACCTTAGAACTTAAAGATGCTAAAACTTGCGTTCCATGCTTAGAACATAGAATAAACTCATTCCATTAATTTCTTCCATGACATACATGTATATTTAAAAAAAATGCAACATACACAAGGGTGATGATTTTTCAATGCTGTTCTCTCCCTTTTAAAAATGATTATTCCCAATTCACCAAAATCAGAGAATAATCTGATATTCCAACTTTCTACAATCCCCCGTGAAGCAGCAATAAACTAATCAATCCAATTAAGAGTGACATCTTAATACTAAATTCACCTTGGAATAGCAGTCATCTTTGCATCCTGCAAGTTACCATCAGAAAACTTAATTGCCTCATTCTTTCCTACCAAGTTTTAAACTGTATTTAGTGAGCAAAATTACACTATAATGGTCAGATTCACCACAATGATTTCTTCTGACATCATTTACAATGATTAAATGAAACATTCCAGTTAAAATTTGCTCAATTACTTTACCAACGATTGTTTTGAAATGTTATCGTTTTCAAGGTGAGTAGTACTACGATAAAAAACCATAAACACGTAATCAACCCGAAGGTCGGTTTAGTAGGTGATGGTAGAGATCACCCAGTACTAAGGCCTATATGGCGTGTGAAAATTCATACATCAGGGTAGGGGGCCAAGTTCCTTTCCCTGTGCCGGTTATGGTTTCCCAGGAAGACCTGGTACCCGAAAAATCACTTCAGTTTGGGTGCAGCTACAGGTGCCCAGAGTGCCTTGCCCGGGAATCGAACCTGGGACCCTCCAGTCAGCAGTTCAACGCTCTACCCACTGGACTACCGCGACCCTAGTACTATGATTTGAGGATTGAAAATAAAATGAGGGGAGTTGGGGGTCAAGGGGAGGGGAGCAGGAAAGTGGCAGCATTAAGGATATGAAAGGGAATAATACTGTAAATATGCAAGGTTGAAGAATGAGATAGTAGAATGCCACCAACACCATGTTATAGGTGGAAAGTAAACCGCTCAAACTACAAACTGACTTAGATCCATCTGGAGGTGGATATATCATCACTAGGGTATGTGGATAGTGGGGGGAGAATATGTTTATCCTCTCATTTATTCATGACATTCTTCTCTTTCCCTTTCAAATTACCTCCCCCTTCCCTTATCAGCTCTCTCATTGTCACTCCTTGTAACATACAAGACTTGGTATATGGGATACTACTTGCTTTGTAAAAGTGACACAGTGTCTGAACCATGGACAGTAGAGTAATTGCATTACAATTATCATGTATTATCCAGTAATAAATGAGAATTAAATCACTTCATGATTTGATGCCAGCCACTCTCAAGGATTTTCCAATGCTATTTGTTCATAAATTTTTACATTTCATTCCATGATATGCACAAATACTTAATGATTGAAAGCATGTGAAAGAAACTTTTGTCTGTTATGATAAAAACATAAAAATTTTATTTATAAATTACATTATATACAAATCTTAGCATATATTTCGACTCATGTTTTAGAACAACTGCAGACTAGAAAGAATTTGCTTGATGAGATACCATGAATGGCAATGAAAAACAATATGTATCCATTTTCTATACTGCCTTGAGTTTCTTGATCTTGTCCTGAAGTCTTATGATCTGTAAAGGCAAGTGCCACATATTAATATCATTGTAAGTTAACACAGCCAGCTACTTAACATAATAATGCTGCAAAATTATACAATACCCAAAGATTTGATTTTGACAACATCAATGCTTGAGACATGAGACTGACAGGTTTTAGATAATGACTTTTTAATATGATCCATATATATATATATATATATATATATATATATATATATATATATATATATATATATATATGTGTGTGTGTGTGTATTATATATATGTATATATGTGTGTGTATTATATATATGTATATATGTGTGTGTGTCTATATATATATATATATATATATATGTATATATATATATATATATATGTATATATACATACATACATACATACATATATATATATATATATATATATATATATATATATATATATATATATATATATATATATATATATATATATATAGGATAATATACAATGGAAATAATGAGTAAAAACTCAAGGTAAACAATAAAATTGACCTGATTATGGGTAAAATGTTCTTCACTGCTGCAGGAGAATGACTTTATTCATAATGAATCTTTAGTGTTTTTAAAAAGAAATAAAAATAGGGGTGCAGAAAAATGTAATCTATCATGTGAAGCGAGTAGATCATAGGAAATACAGAAATTCCTATTTCCAGAAACCCTTGGACACATACCGGACCCTGAAAGATATCACTTCTAAAGAGTAATATATAGTATTGTATTATTTGATTTATACCAAAGTACTTTTGCTTTGATGGTATAACTTTTTGTCTTAGCCTCTACATTTATGTATAATCCTGGATGTTCGAAAGGTAAAAACAGGGATCACCAAATCTTCATGCATAGTGCTTTCTCTACCTTAATTAACATTGAAATGAATTTCCAAAAAGGCAAGGTTATTTCATACTTAATGGAGTATTTCCACTATCAGAGTATGTACTTACAATGCTAAAAACAAGTTTGCCTGAATTATAAAATAGAAATTTTGTGATCGACCAGACCAACATTGTAAATTGTGCGACATTGATTCAATAATGAAATTTTATATGAAGGCCATATAAATACTTTGTATAATAATTACCTTTTCCTCATGAGATTTTTGAATGTGTGCTGGAACTTGTGTTTTGTAACTTGATGATTCCATCATTTTGAGCAATTTCTGAAGTTGCTTGTTTAATTTCTCTTCTTTTTCAGCTTTATTGTCTATTAGTAATGTTCTGGGTTGGATGAAAGTCTGGAAGGTAGACATATCACAGAAAAATAATTAAACTGTTAGCTAAAAGGTAACATCCAGCATATGATTATATACCAGAATCAACCAATATAGTTGATTGTAGAACCAACTGTACTAGGTAACCTAAACAATGAAAGAAATTACAACTGACGATGACAGTATGAATGTTAAGGACAGGATATGTAAAGCCATTTCCTGGGATATTTCCCATAGCACTTAATTCAATTCTCAGTTTATAGATTGGTTTAATCTTTTATCATAGAAAAATTACGCTATCATATTTATTCATATACCCTCTCAAAACCCTTATAACTCTAACAATTTTCTGAATTTCCTAATTGCTAGACACTCTTTCATGAAAACCTGAACTAATGAGGTAGAAACATTTAGAATAACTACGCAGGTTTATCATGTACATGAAAACTCAATGTTTTTAAGAAATCATTGAACAAATATTAAAAAAGAGCTTTGAAGCAAGAATTTACCACCAATGAGGAGTGGACATGATACCTCTGATAAACATGAACAGGATCTGTTCAATAAAAAGATCAATAATTTTTTTATTTTCATAATTTATTATGTAAAAATTTCATTTCATGTTACTTGTTATCTCAATGCATATTTGGTAGAAGTTTCCTTAATTTGACTCTAGTATTCCAGATCAGCAGCAGCTATTCCAAGTTCTGCTCTTCCCAATAGCACAGCTAAAAGATGGTTTAAAATATATAAAGAGGAAAGACAACCAATATTAAAGGAAGGTGGACTAAAAGCTCAAGTCACTGCCTTTACAGAAGTATATATTAACACTGCTGCAGCCATTGTGAGAGAAGATCATTAAATAATGTTAAGAGCACTGTCAGAAATATTGAAATTTTCATTGAGTACCACCTAGATGTTGGTAATAGGAAAATTGCATAAGATGCATTTGTGCATGGTGGGTTCCATGAGAGCTGCCATGAAATCATGATTATCAAGCAAAAATCTATGTGAAGTGTGTTCCCCATCCACTTAATATTCCAGACCTAACCTCACATGACTTTTTCTTGTTACTTAATGAAGAAAAGCACCTTTGTGGAAGGTATTTTTCATCACTAGAAGCTGGTGTATGTGAACTGAACATTTTTCAACTTGTAATGGCTGCTACAATATTGGAGTCAAATAAAATAACCTTTTACCACAAATATACATTTAAATAACAATATAACAGATATAAATTTTGACCAATAAATTATACAAATAAAAATTATGATAATTTTTATCGAATGATTCTCATACAGATATATAAACAATTCAGATGAAAAAATAATGAATAAGAGCATCATAGTAGATAACTGGCAAAATAACTCATTAATATTCATTTATTTCTGGAAATGAATGGATAACTGGATTATGAGCTTTTGGGAATTGCATTTATGTGCTATTATGCTAATCATAATATAAAGAATTTCCAAAATATAATATAATTTAATCTAAGAAACTAATAAACTATATAGACTAAGACTACATGCCCCTGCTCCTAATCATTATTAGCAGAAAGGGAAAATATCCTCCTTCAGGGAAAATATCAGTAAATTATAGCTTTTCTTCTTTTAAAGAATCCAAGCAGCACAGAAAAAATAACTAAAATAATGCAGCTGAATTAGAGTAAAACTATCTGGAATTTAGCACTATGTGCATAAAACGTAAGCTGCCATAAGTAAGTCCCCTAGGATTGATTTCAAGTAGGAATTAATTATAAACATTTAATTTCGGTACTTACTTCAGGAAAACTTAAGTACACAATACAATTTCCTAATTCTGCAGAGACTCTTCTTGATGAATTTCCTCCATCCAATCCAAAGGATACATCAGTGCAATTCGTCAGGGACTGTACCTGTTTCATTAAAGGTTTCATATTCTCCACATCTTGGGCAGAAGTAAACTGCACATGACCTTTGTAATTTTTAAAGAAAGTGATTAAAAAAACATTAACAACTGAATCAGTAGTTTAGACATATATTAAAATAGTTTAGACACATCAATAGCGAGGGCATTATTTAAATGCTAAGAGCTGAAAAACACTTGAGAATAAAGTATCACTGCCATTTACTCTGCCCATAGGTTTCAAAATAGGTAAAAATACATATGAAAAAATTTGTACACATATGAATACACAAGTATTTACAGATGAAATACAAATTACATTTCAGAAGAAATATACATCAGGTTATAGAATGAACAAAACTATTTCACTTTTATAATTATAACAAAACGTTTACGTTTTTTATTACCACTAGATGAAAAAACTTTTGGACAAAATAAAATGAAGGGTTCCTAATACTTTCCTCCACTACATATCAAAGAACCATAGTAAACCAACATGAATATAAAACTCCAACCTATTACTTACAACTGCGGGCATCTTTCTTCTTAAGTCCATTTTCTGCTTGCAACCTGCGCAGGGCCAACACTATTTCCATAATTAATTTTACATTTTCTTCCAACTGTTTGTTCTGTAATACTTTCCACTAAAAATGGAGGATATTAAACAAATAAAACACATTTGTGATCCATACATATCACATCAGAATCAGATTACTGTCTCCTTCATCACTCAACAAGCAATATACACCATATGGTGAATAATGAAGAATTTCTTTAATGGAAGCCGAAGCTGCATTTTATTTCTGAAATATCAATAACTTACAAAAATGGAATAATGGAATGAATCAACTCAGAAAATGAATATTTGGACCCTTCTCCTCCTGACCCATCTTATTATTGTTTGGCATGAATGCGATTCAATTTGAATTGCAATTCAATTATAAATGCAACCCAGTTTTCAATAAATGAATATAAACTAATAATGAATTCCTTTAAACCAAAAGGGTGCTTAGGGCTAGAAACCAGGAAGACTGGGAATTTTCAAGCATTTTTCTAAGACAAGGAGATATCATGAAAATTTCAGAGACTTTGAGTCATATTGAGATAAGATCAAATTTTACATAGCCATATCTAGCAGGATGGTCAGCAAAAAGTTTAATGAATGTTTTAGCAAGGAAAAAAAATTAGTCCTTCAAACCTTATTCAATTTAAGCCTCAAAAATGCAATAGTTAATTAAACTGTGTACATTCTATAGGAGAACATATTTAATATGTTCAATTTATTCAAGTAAAACTACCATTTTGCGATAGTTATATTATTTTAACATCTTCAATCAAACAATGATGGTGTGGATTCAATTGTTTCTCTCAAAATCATACTTTTTAATTAAAAAAAGAGAAAAACAATATTACCGAATGACGAGGGTAGGAAAAGAAACTTTGCACTTCTACATAAAGATTTAATACTTCATACGATATGATGATAATGCGCAGCATCAAAACCATGGTCGTGTTTAGTATTAAATCTTTACGTGGAAGTGAAAAGATTCTTTTTCTACCTACATCATGAAATCATAAAGGAATTTCACAAAGTTAAGTTCTACCCAAATCAGGAAGGATTCCATAAAGTTAAGCCTGAAACTGTAATGTTTACCAAATGACAACATTTAGAAATGGTGTAACAAATGTTGTTCTTAGATATTTGCTGACTGACATATCATGGCATCATGATAAATGATTATATGCAAGGTACCAAAGAAAATGAAATTCACATTATTCCATTACAATTTTGATTTGAATCCCCACTTCTAATTTTGTCCGATGGAGCAGTGTTCATTTGCTTATTCCTATCAAATTCTTTGATTGACATGATTAAATAAATATATTTAGTCGCTTACTAATTTTTACACAAACAATAAATATGTTCAATGAGATGTTTTTACAAAGCTTACCTTTTCTATTTTTGGGAATTCTGTCAAGAAAATGCTTTCTGGAACTTCTTGAGTTGGTGAACTCAATGCAGTGAGTTGCTGGTAAAGTTCTTCAGCAATGAATGGCATAAATGGTGCAAATGATTGAATAGATGAAGCCAGGCAAAACCTTAAAGTTTTCAATACTGCGTCCATTGCATCTCTTTTGGTTTCAGAATGATTTTCTTTTTCTTTGAAATCCCTGAAAAGGCCTTTGGTAGTTTCCTGAATGTAAAGTTAAACATTTGAAAAAGGTTTCAAAATGTAAATAATTACATAAAATAATATGATACACAAATATGAATGCTGATTTGAATGGATTATTTAAACTCCTATGCTTACCCAACTCATATTTAAAAAGTGAATTAACTTTTAGGATAAGTACAGGGTCCGTACAATAAGTATCATGACTGGTTTGCTGTAGCCTCAACGGAGCCGTGGATGGGGGTCTGACTGGTCGGCTCAGTAGAGGGATCCCCCACCACTCAGGTGCACTTTAGTTCAGTCGCCTCCGGCCATGCGTTGAGACAGGAGGTGGACTTTTGTAATGTGTGATTGTTTGTGGTGTTGTCGCGCCAGCAAGGAGCGCACTGTCTAGCAATATTACGCTGTTAAGTTTTGCGTTAAACTCGGGAAATCCCTATTGAAGACATTTGAACTCATTAAACAGGCTAATGGGGATGATGCCTTAAGCTGCACAATAGTTTTTGAGAGGCATAAAATGTTTAAGGAAGGCCGGGAGCTCGTCGAAGACCGTCGGGCATGCTCAGGTGGCCAAAGTGAAAAACGTTTTGGTCTCTGACCGGCATTTAACCATCGCCCTTATCAGTGAGGAGACCAGCCTTTCAGTCGGTACCATCCACACCATTGAAACAGAGGATCTTGCCATGAGGAAAGTGTAAGCGAAGCTGGTGCCGAAAGTCTTGAGCGAAGAACAAAAACTGTCGCGGGTGGAAATTTCGCAAGAAATTTTGGACTGCATCCGGGAAGATAAAGATTTTCTCGACAACGTTATTATCTGAAAGGACAGCTAAAAAGGAGCTCAAAGGATATCAGTTCGACTCCATTGAGGCCGTTCAAGCGGCGACGACAAAGGCTCTCAACAGTATTCTGGAAACCGACCTCCAGCGGGCTTTTGACGAGTGGCAGACACACCGAACTAAGTGTATTGATGCAGTAGGAATGCATTTTGAAGATTATTAAGTAATTGTAATGATAATTGCAATAAATTTTGATATTTGGAACCAGTTCCGTTACTTATTGTACGGGCCCTGTAGTTCTCGACTCAGACCTCTATATTAGACTTGTGTCTAATTCAACTCATTGACCTTGAACAATTAGGTACTTACATAAACAAAGTCAATATGAAAATATTAAATTATAGGCCTTTCTATTAGCTACTTTAACATATAGAATCTCTTAAATAAAAAGATAAAAATGATTCCATTGTTAAAATTCCTTTATCCTCAATTATCACCCTATTTTGTTCAAAAATAAATCCTCCTTAATTAATATTAACTTTTACATCTGAAAAATTTTGCCATTCAATTGATTTTCCTAAGGCACATTGATTCAGTAGTCAAGCTTAGAAATTCCCACAGCGTATCCAGGTGAGTCTGGCAAAAACATGCGTATTTTTTCCACGAGGCACCATACGTAGAAATATATAAGGAACTAGCTTTGGAAATCGCACTGTATCTAGAAATAATATTTAAGAAATTGCTAGTAGATTGCAAGGTTCCCAGTCATTGGAAATTGGCTAATGTAACTTCCATATTTAAAAATGGAGACAAGGAGGAACTGAGCAATTACAGACCTATTTTCCTCACATCCATATCATACAAGGTCATGGTACATATAACTGCTAGTTTGATGGTGAGATACTTCATCTACATCTACTAAATACCCCGCAAACCGCCGCAAGGGCGTGTGCCAGGGGGTGTTAGGACACAACCCATAATTAAGAAATAAAAAAGAACCGCATGCAATAGCCACAAATTCACACCATCTGCAAACAAAACAAGGCATATACTCATACAAGAACACACACACCCCACACACATGCAAACACTCAAACCACCAACCAACACACACACCTACAATTATACCTAATATCCTTGCAACGTCTGATTTTGTTACAACTTGTAAATTCAATGTTTTTAACATTTCTAAAGTGCCTACGGTTTCCTACTATTATGATCTCTGATTGCTCAGAACTTCGATAATCAGGAGATGTCCATGAATAACCAGAATGATTTCTGAAAGGGTAAATTCTGTGAGACACAATTTGCACTTTTTGTTCATAATATCCTTAGCTCGGAAGAGAGGGTAATGTTTCAGTGGATATGGTTTTTCTAGTTTTGAAAAAGATTTTTGACTAAGTACCTCATAGTAAACTCCTCACAAAGCTACAGGCATAGGGCAAAGATAAAAATATCCTGGGCTGGATCAAGACTTTTGGCCGGGTACGAAGAGTAGTCTTAGATAGTGTTTGTTCAAATGCAATGGAAGTCACTTCTGGTGTTCCCAGGAAAGTGTTATCAGACTCCTTTAATTCCTTATTCATGCTAACAACATTAACTCCAGTGTTAATAGTAAGATATGTTTATTTGTCGACGATGCAGTGGTTTACTGGTGTATCCATAATCCTGAGGACAAAGCAGCTTTAGAAGATGACCGAATGGCTATAAAATGCTGGTGTGACACATTGCAATTAGAATTAAACTTAAAAAACGGCATTGTGATGAATTTTTGGAAAAAGAGCAATTCTCTCCCGAGCACCTACTGCATCAGGAACACCAAAATAGAAAGTGTAGAATTGATTAAACACTAAGGTGTTACCCTCACTCATCACCTCTCCTGGGTGAAACATGTGGGGAATAAGTGGGAAAGCTTACAAAAAATAAGGATCTATTAGAAGTGTGTTGGGGAAATGCGATGAAAAGGTCTAAGAGAAATGCTATCTTTTGCTGTTTAGACCTCATAGAATATGCTACTAATATATGGGATCCTCAGAAGTTTGACTGATTGCCGAATTGGATTGCATGTAGCATAGAGGAGCTTGATTTGTAAAACGTTGTTATGATAAACTTATAGCATATCCAAAACATTAGAGTAGCTAGGCTGTGAATCAGTCACAGAGCAAAGGTTAAATTACAGATTAAATCTCTTGCCTAATTCAGACGGATGTCTCTTTACCAATGATGTTGAAAATGTGTTATTAGCTCTATCATACCACAGTAGGATAGATCACGCCAATAAAATTTGAGAGATAGATAGTAGAATAGATAGATTTAAGAAGTAATTTTTCTCACAAACAATAAGGAAACAGAATAAAATAACATTTGTCCAGCTGCGCAGGGCGGGAAAGATATTTTGAGTCAAGGGTAGTCTGGTGTGTAATAACCCCTTACCACAACCTAGCGGTGGCTTGCAGGGTACTAAAAAAAATAAAATCTTCAGTTTTGCATCAGTATTCCTGATGATATGTCCTTGGGTGCAAATAATGTCTCATGACAACAAAAGCCAACCTGTGAGAGAGCAAGTTAAATGCTGAAATCCACTTATTCTTACACTTCCTGCCATACATCATAAGGTGGTTTTGTGGTAAAGAGGTAGATGTTTAGTAGAAGTTTATCATACACAAATCTGATTTTTTTTAGACAGCCAAGTACTAACATTCTCACTAGTAATATTCCTGAGACTCCTCTATCCATTTCCTGTTTGTGAATGAGCTAAAAGGAGGGACTGATGATAAATATCTCCCCATTATTCATTCTTCTTTATTCAATGCTCATTCCTTTACTAATCTGATCATACCCTTCCTCTTGCATATGCATGCAATAAAATGGATGTCTCCTAAATGAGCATTTCAAATCTAAAATCTTGAGAACTTACCAAATATACATCACAGAATTCATAATGGATAAAATTCTTGATGGCAGCAGTGCATAAATGAAGGTTGACAGTCTCAAGCCCTCTCACAATATCACTTAAAGCATGATGAAATCGGCTTAGGATCCATTGCTCCATAAGGCCCAATCCATCAACAGAAAAACTTTCACTGTTAAACATAAACGGAAGAGTTGGGAGAAATTTTTCATGGCAAAGCACCACATATTTGGTAGCTTGCCAAATTTTATTACAAAAATGTCTGTTTGTGTGGCACTCATTTACATCAAAGTTGATGAAATGACCTGAAATAAATATTTCACAATTAGATAGCTCATTTATGACGCATGTATAGTTTTAAGTATTGAATTAATAATATTTTATACATAGTCACTTAAATATATCTTAGTCACACATTTAAAATTAAAGCTTAATTTTAAACAAATGACCCATCATCAGCATCAACTACACAGTCTAAAGAATAAGAGTTTCATATGTAATGGTTTTTTTTTCAATTCACCAAAAAATCTTACCAAACCACTAATCAAAATCCACTAAACATACAAATAAATCCTGATTGTATTCTATGTTCCTCTCTGTCACTGACTTCATTACTGCAATGACATCACATGTGCCTCTCCCCTTCCTGAACCCAAACTGATCATCACCTAAGTAATCATTTACCCTGCTCCCCATTCCCTTGTTGATCATCCTCGGAACCATTTTAACTGCATGCAAAATCAAACTTATTGTTTTGTAGTCCTCACATGATGTAGCATTTACCTTTTTTTGAATAGGAACTAACACTGATCTCACAAAGTTTTCCAGCCACATTCCTCTCTCATAGATACCACAAATCAGTCCATATAGACTTTACCTGCCACATTTTCCTTAACCTTTAAGCAGTGGCAAATGTTGCCTACCACCATGGCCTTATTTGATTTCATCTCCCTTTATGCCCTTTCTATCTCATCGTTGAGTATGCCTGGACCTCGGCTATCTTCATCCACGTCATGTTCTCTTTCTATGTCTATACTTGCTGGCCTAAGTTTTTTACCATACAGTTCTCCAATATATTCCTTACATCTGTCTTTGATATTTTCTATTTAAACGATTATCTCACCCGACTTATCCCTAACTGTTAACACAGATCTTCCCTTTTTAACTCCCGATAGTGTTTTAAACTTCTTGTATAGCGCATCAATTTCACCCTTCCTCTGCAAACTTTTGATATTCTTGCACTGCATCTTTCACCATGCTTCTTTTGCTTCATTTGTTGCCTGTATCAATTTATTATTTAACTCTTTGCGCTTCTTTTTGCTCAACTTTGTGTTTACATTTTCTTTCCTCATCTATCTTTCTAATCATCTCATCCTTGATCCATGGTTTCCTTGTCCTTTTCCCATTAATGGTTTGTATAGTTTATTTTGTGGCTTTCGATATCCCTTTCTTGATTACCATTTGCTTTGATAGTACTCAGCTCTTCACCATCATACATGATTTTCTCTACAGCCTGCTGATACACCTTCCTTGTCAATCCAGTTAATGCTTCCACATTCCATTTGCTTACCCGCCGCCCTAACTTAATCCTTTTGAAATGGACACTTCATAATGAAGGATCTCAGGTTTTCCCGGCGTATGGTATTCAAGAAGTTCTCTCGGGTTTCCCACCGGGTCAGGTTGCAGTACACCGACGTTTTCGTCTTCAGGGTGAAGTGGTTCACTTCACCCTGAAGACGATGGCAGAGTCAGCCTTCGAAACGTCGGTGTACTGCAACCTGACCCGGTGGGAAACCCGAGAGAACTTCTTGGACACTTCATAATGACTAAATTGTGATCAGAGTCCACATCTACTCCCGGGAAGCTATGTGAGTTGATCACACTATTCCTAAACCAGTGCCTAACCATAATATAATCTTCCTGATACCTTTCTGAGTCACCTGGAATTTTCCATGTATACCTGCGTCTTTTGTGGTGTCTAAATCAAGTATTGGTGATGACTAACCCCTGCCTCCAGCAGAATTCAATTGCTTTCTCCCTGCGGTCATTCCTTATGCCTAAACTGTAGTCCCCCACCTCATCACCATCTCTTCCTTTGCCTACTGTGGCATTCCAATCCCCAATCAAATATTTTCCAGCAGAAAAACACATGATTACGTCCTCCAACTGATCATATATCCTATTGACTTCTTTTTCCTTATGATTGCTTGGTAGCATGTACGAGGGTGGTCCCATAGGTACCTGGCCTGACCTAGAGATGGCAGTAGTTGTTTAAAAAATATCACTCTATTAGAAAGCACACAATCTATAAAGCATATGTTTCAAGTTTGCAGATTCCACGTTGTTTAGTATTTGTTTGGCAGCTATCAACAGTGAATTGTTTCCAGTGAATTTGTGAAAATGGAGAAAATTGGCCATCATTATGCGATACAATACTTTTATTTGAAAGACCTCAGCCCAACCAATATGAAAGCTGAACTGGATTCTACTATGGGTGAGTCTGCTCCTTTGTTAACAACAGTAAAATATTGGGTAGCAGAGTTTCAATGAGGCCGTACGAGCTGTCAAAATGAGCATCGCATTGGTTGGCCAAATTACGTGACGACCCAAAAAAAGGTGAAGAAAATCCACAAAGTGATGCTGGACGATCGTCGACTGAAAGTGCATGAGCTAGCAGACATAGTAGGTATTTCAAAAAGTGTGATACATCACATATTAACTGAAAATTTAGACATGCGAAAGTTGTGTGCAAGATGGATGCTGCATTTGCTCACACTTGAGCAAAACTAGTGTTGTGAAGATGTTTAAATGAAGTGTTCAGCAAAGTTTCACAGCAGCAAAGCAGAATTTTTATGCCGGTTCATAATCATGGATGAAACATGGGCCCATTACTTCACACCCGAGACAAAAGAGCAATCGAAACAGTGGATTCAGAAGGGAGAACCAGCTCCAAAGAAAGCGAAGACCATTTCATCTGTAGGCAAGGTCATGGCGTCAGTTTTTTGGGATGCGTGTGCGATAATTTTCATTGACCATCTTGAAAAAGGAAAAACTATCGATGGTGAGTATTATGCGAACTTATTGCAACATTTGAGCGAAGAAATCAAGCAAAAGTGACCCCATTTGGCTAAGAAGAAAGTGCTGTTTCATCAAGACAATGCACCAGCTCACAAATCTGTTATTGCAATGGCCGAAATCCATGAATTGAAGTTTTAATTTCTAACTTATTCACCAGCTTATCACTCCAGTAATCCCTGCTATCCTTCCATCTCACCTTGCATAAATCTAAGATATCTATATTTCCTCTTCCCATCTTGGGCTTTATATCCTCTAATTTTCCTCTCTCTTCAACATTGTCCTAACATTCTAACTACTACTAATGGGTACTAACAAGTACCCATTCTAACTAATTCCTTCTTCTTCTTCTGCATGTTAATTCCTGCTACCGTCGGTTTTCCTTTGCAAAGGGTTTTGTTAGATGAAGACTGCGGTAGCCTTACCTCTCCCACTGCCGGGAATGACACATGGCTGATTGCGCCGAATCCCGTACTCGCCAGGACTCATATTCTCTATTCTATTTATCATATAAATCTTGAGAATAATAACTGAGGTGGTTTCTTGTTGCCTTCATCAACAGTGCTTTTAAGGTGACACCATCACTCAATGGTCCCCCCACTGGGGTCAGATGCCTTTGTAGCCACCTCACTGAGGCATGGACTACCTTTTGCAGGGCAACCTTCGACCTATCCTCTATCCTATCCATGGGTGATCCTACCAGGAGCAATTATCATTGCTGCCGCCAGGACAGCTCAAGGGGTCATTGGAACACAGAAGCCCATCCACCAAGTCAAGGTTGTAGTCCATGACAGGGGGCCAAAAATATATTCAATCTAATTAAAAGAACACAACTTATATGCAGATGGCTTTTTCCACCTCTTGATACTTACTCATTACATTATGGGAGCATAATGTAAATCTAAGAGCATCAACACCACACTCTGGGATACCATTTGGAAATAATATTTTTTGCCCTTTGATTGACTTTTGAAATTCTGAGGACGACAAATAGCCAGATTTAAAACTAGCGTGAGTCTGACTGTGAAGCCCCTGCAAATGAAATAAAATGAGAAGTTGTTAAAAAGTGGTTCGGGAACATTTAACACTACAAGAAGGTAACTTACATAACAGAAAGCGATTAGAGAACTGTATCTCAGAATTATATTGCCTTTAATGTGATTAACCACAACACAGCTTTCGTGTGGAACTACAAAGTTAGTCCTTTCATTTATTTATACAGCTTGATAGGCAAGAATTGATGAATACTCTACCTCCAAAGATACACCATTTATAATATCTTCAGGATGGACAACATTTCCTAAGCTTTTGGACATTTTTCTTCCCTGAGCATCACATATTAACCCAGTAAGATATATACTCTGAAAGTATAACATAAATAAAGTTAAATACAACACATATGCCCTAAAACAAAATTTATAAATTATATTAGACAGAATTTAAGATTTAAATGAAAGTAATTTGGTGGTTTCAATTTCTTATATATAAGTATATATATTCCTAGGATAATATACAATTCTTAACTAAGAATTGTATATTATCCTCGGAATACAATACTACAATGAATGATAGAGGTTTTCTTTCCAGATAAATTAGAAACTTGAATGGCCACACTTACCATGGGCATGAAATAAAATATAAAACATGTTAACAGTTTGCCAACAGCTGATAAACAAAGACTTAAAATTACATTTACAATATGCAGCAACTTCTTAAATCTACGAGGTTTTTATAAGACCAAAATTTTTTCATTAACTTTCTTTTAATGGAGCAATATGTATCTGTTATGGTGAAAAACAATATTTATGATATTTTAGAAGGATTGGACAGGGCCCCCTGTCCATTCTGGAAAATTGATTCTCGGTTCCAATCTCTATTTGATACTTGCTCTACTACTGATAGAACAGAATAATGGTGAAATCTAAGACAATGGTAAATATAACTTTAGGTTTAGGTTGAAAACATCATTTCACGTCACTAAATTCATCTTCCAGATAACCGAAGAAGAGAAAATGTGACCTGGATGCCATATGAATGTGATGTAACAATCAGGTTTTGATTTCATGTATTTCTTAGGACTTGATGCTATCATGTTTGAGGATTTTTGACCTTTCTTAATGAGGAAACATCTCATTTTACACTCAGATCAGACTGTAGCTGAAAAGAATTAAAAATAATAAAACTAAATTAATTAATTCCACATTAAAAACAGTGATGATGAGAAGAAGTTTCATTCAGAGCAATTCCTTCACATCGGCAAAATATTGTTACTCATAATGATTTCTAACATCCATAACTGGATTGTGACTGTAAGACATGGAAACTTAGGGAATTATATAGTGAGATAAATCAGATAACGTAGAATATTTTGGACACAAATGGACAAATTATAAAGACATTCAAAGAAGATTTTTGTGACTGAAATAAGCACTTCCATTATATTTGATGACAAAGACTTTAAATAAAGACATAAACACAATATTAGTGCAGGGTTTTGAGGAATGGGCATGGTGAACAAAGTGAAAAAATAAAGTGGGTTGACTGGAAGACAATAGGCAAGCATTAGACAAAGGAGAGGAAGGGAAAGTACCAATGCATGAATGAAATACCTTTATCCATGATTCAATAGTTGAAACTCAAATGACTGACCTTAGAATCATTTACAGTCACTGCAACCATATCGTAATCCATAATACATTTATGTGGCTGAATGAAAGCCAATTTCTAAATTCCACTGGGCATTCTATTATTTAATTCCTATTGCACTTCATATCATGGCATCAAAAACAAACCATCAATGGTCTCTATTTAATGGACAAAAGTTATTCTGATTTAGACTGATGATATATGGCTACACTAAATCCCCTTGTAATAATATGACCTGATTAATATGTATGCATTTTCTTCAAAATTGATTGAACATGAATTCTCATGGTAACATTTTTTATTCACCACTATAGCACTCCAAATCATATTCATACCATACAAATTAAAGTAACCTCTCCTGAAGAGAACTAAATTAAAGTTTATTTTTAAATTGCCTCATGGAAATGAATAAGAAAATGTTTAGATGAGACTCTTAAGATGGGTTGGTACAAATAAGTCTCCTAGTGGTGATTTTTTTAGCAAGAATTGACACTGGTACCATATGTGACTGATATTTACCTGTGTACCTTCAAAGAAAAGAAGAAAAGAATGATTTGATAGAGGGGAAGCGATCAAAATGGCCTGGATTGCAGCAGCTTGAAGCCAAGAAGCCTTGTTCACTCATTTGATGAATGTTGGACAAGAGATATAATGAATTGAACAACATGACACCAAAAACTATACAAACAATTTAATGCTTTCAATAGAAGGGATTTAAAGCCGATTATCACCATTAATGATACAATTACACCGATGGTCCTGGATGGGCCTCATACCATCGATTTGGTATGTTGGGGTCAAAGCTACGGAGAAATTAGAATGAATTTTTCCCAAGTGATATGCAGGATTCACATAATCCTATATAATAATAATGTACTGACCTCAAAGGGTAATTTTCCTGTGAGTTCTTGACCAACCATAACCATTCTAGCGACCCAAAAAAATAAGATGTCATTTCCAGTCACCATGGCTGATAATGGACATGTAGCATCAAGTTCCTTTGACTGTAAGAAAATAAAGAGGAATTATAATATTTGGCAGTTTATTAGACACAACTTCAACACGGACTGATGAATTATGGTCATGACTGATGATTATTTTTAGAAAATCAAAAGTAATTCCTAAATATGGAACAGTAGGACATTACTCCAGAATTTTGAAAGAAAACATTACTGAAAATTTTCTTTCCATATCATTGTGAATGTTACTAAGCAATGCTAAACAATTCTGTGGGGTTTAGCTCAAATATTTAACATGAAATTTTGAATTTCCCTTATATTATAATCAAGTATTGAAAGTTTACCATATATTATAATTTCCAAATAAATTTAACAGAGGAAAGGTGTCAAGATGATACTGCCAATTCACATGAATCATTAATAGTAAACACTGAAAAACACAACTAATAAGGCATTTGCATCAGGCTTTTGAGTTTCTAAAATGCAAAGTACCTCCTCACTGTTTATAGTTAAAATGAAATGGGAAACCCTCCTAAAATGTAATTTCGTTTGGCATTTATTTATGAAGAGGATGCATTAATGAAAAATGAATCCTCATAAAGTTCTAATCAAATCTACTAAACAAGAAACAAATTACCAAATATCATGTGCCAATTTCTATTCCTTTTTTCACACTCACAGAAAAAGAATTGCTGTTTCACAAAATCTCAGAAGTAAGCAATCTACTAGAATTGATGATACTGCCTAAATTCACATGAATCATCCAGTCTTGGTTATAAAAATTGTATAAATGTAATTTGCAAACCTTCGTTCAAATAATAAATGAGTCTTTTGCAAAGACAGAGTTCCGAGGTTTTCTTGTGACATATAAAATTTAGTGTTAGTTTAAAAAGGGGGACAAAGAGCAAATTGGAAATTATCAGCCAATATTGCTGTTGTCTAACTTCATGGCAGAAGGACCGATTGGTTTTTTGAAAAAGTTTAAAGTTCTAAATGTAGCACAATAAGGTTTCCAAAAGGGAAAGAGTACCAGATCTGCTTCAGTTTGTTTCATTAATAAAATTGTGGAGAAGGTGGAAAGTGAAAGTTATTGGTACCTAATTCTAAAATACATAAACCAGTTACTTATCGACTAAAAAACAGTAAATATTGGTGTACCACAAGGAGGTATACTAGACTCCACACTGTTCTTAATTTATATTAATGATTTAACAACTTACACAAAGACCGATGAAAGAAGTCTTTATGCAGATGATGCCAATTACTCAGTAACAAAAACAAATCATTGCGGAAGTATAATGTTAATAATGCCCTAGCACTCTTAGTTCATAAAAAATTAGCTTATATTATGATTAGAAAATAACAAATGTCATACAACTTAAGCAAAAAAGAAGGCTCTCAAATTAATGCTCATATCAAAGATTATTTTCTGATCAAAATTAATTGTACCAGCTTTCTAGGGTTCATAATTGATAAGTGTTTAAACTGAATGGGACATTATAGGCATTTACATAGTAAACTTTCCAGAATTTCCTAAGCCCTAACAAACCTAGCGAAGGTTGTAGATGAAGAAATTTTAAAAAGCCTAGTTTGGTTATTTCCAACCTCTATTGTGCCATGGAATTATTTTTTGTGGTCAGCTACTGCGTTGACAAAGTTTACATCTTGCAAAAAAGAGTGATGTGTGGCCAAAATACCCAAAAGAGAACAACGTAGACCTCATTTTATAAATATCAAAATCTCACTTATAACATGTTTGTATATATATGATGCATATTTGAGAAAACAAGTGCCAATTTAAAAAAATGAGAGTATCCATGATTATTCCACAAGACAAAGAAAGGTGGTGCATTTGATATAATCTAGAATAAAATCGTTTTTAAACAAGAATAGTTTTTTATGATTGAAATTAATATTTTTCATCAAGGTAAGGTAAACTCTAATTTTATCATAATCATTTCTCATATTAATATTTGTTTGTTTTGATTGACATCCTGTATTTTATCAAAGTAAAATAACAAGATGAAATGAATAAATAAATAAAATTCCTTCCATTGTTGAAAGTTACTTAACCAAAATTTACAAACATTAAGCTTTGAAAAAGTCAGGTAAAAATACTGAAAAAATGTGTGAGGCATTGCTGTGGGCACTAACAGCTATCTAAAATTAATTTTTAGCCTATCATTTCAATTCAAAGATGAATTTCCTGAACAATTAGAGGATATGACTACAATAATTTTGCATATGAGAATGCAACTGTGCAACAAGAGCTGTCTCTATTTATTTGCTGTTTTTAATACTACAATGAAAGTACTAACAGCATTTGGCCAGCCTTGAGAAGAAAATGGTAGAAGAGCAGAAGAAAACCATGTGTCCAGAACGTCTTCATCTTGTTGGCATTCAATAAAGTCATCATTGACTCCAAGTTTTTGTGATGCTTTCTGCTTTGCTTCAGCTAGGTTTTGAGCAGCAATCCAAAATGGTGCATCTTGTACTCCAGATTTTTGGCATTTATACATTGGAATTTGGTGACCCCACCAGAGTTGACGGGACAAACACCAATCTCTGTAAAAATATAAAAACCACTTTGGAATAGGTAAATACAGTGTGAGAATCTAGCAATGATTGAATTACAAGATTCAGCACAATGAAGAATAACTAATGATGTGATGGATCACATATGCCAATGACCTGTCTCATTGACCAAAATTATGGCAGGCAAAATGTACCAGATTAAATTAAAAATGAAAACTTTTCATGTTAGCTGGGCGATACTCGCAGTACATGCAACCCTGGGATGATGATAAATCACTTTTGGCCAAACATGGATACCCAGGGACCAAACCATCAGATTATGTACAGTGCCCATGCCTAAATGGGATTTTAACACATGAATTTTCGGCTTTAGGCAGCTACCAGACAAATACAACCAGCTAAATCATGAGTTTTTGTTCCATAGCTGTAATTGTTATGGAAGGTGAAAGTTGAATTCATCTCATATACTCAGACATCTCATTTAACCACCAGAAATGTCCTTTAAAACCAGTATTCATGATGGCAAATATTGTTGGTAGAAAAAAATAATAGTTTATTTTTAGTAGTAAGTTTTATTTAGAGTGGCAATGCTCATAAACAGTTTGAAATGAAATTGCACAGCCATAGCTTAAAGAATGCAAAATCCATGATATCTTATGATACATTGAATATATAGGTCACATAATGCTTCTTCAGAAGGAATGTAATCGAAGCTGATAAAAATTTACCTAGAATTTTGAAGCCAAGTAAGCCATATCTTTCTGAAAGAAGGTGGGTAAATTTTCAATTTCTCCTCCGTCACCATATTTGCAGCACTCTGTGCCATTTCATCACAGCTTAGAAACCTGCCAGTATACAAAAACAGACATCATGGTAAAGCAAGGAGCAAATCAACACTCTCTCACTTTCCACATGCAAGTTGACATGCATTGGAGTAATAAGATAGGAATAATTTGCATGATTTGGGCATAATTTATATATTATGGCCAAGAACTCTTTTAGAATGGTCAGCACTAGAAAGAAGGAAATTGGGACGGTTGAGACAAACATAGAGAGCAGAAAATAGCCTCAATGATCAGGGATCAAGGCTGGAAAGAGGAAGATTGCAATAACCAAGGCAACTGGAGGATGGCGATACAGGGTAACCACCGAAAAGTGGAAAGGCCCAAAAAAGTGAAATATTAGTACATTTGCCTTATAAATGAATGGTCCATCAGGTATAGCCTATTAATATAACATGTTTGAACACGTTGCATAAATATTTAAAAAATCAACAGCAGCATAGATTCATACATTTTAAAGATGCATGGTCAGAGTTTGGTAATCTACAGCATAAATATGTCTGTCATGTGTGTAAATAAATATGTAAAATATGTCTTCACGTAAAATATTTTTCACCGCCAATTTATTGTTGGATTTTTTATTATGAATTTAGACATCAATTTTGTTTGAGTATAAGTTCAGTTATTTTGGAATTAGTACCATATATATACCTTCTACCATAATCAGTACATATTCTGTGCAGAATAAGGATATGATGCCTGGTTGTATTTTAAGTTTTAGAATTCTTCACTACATGCATTTTTGCATAATACCCTGTAAGAATTCTTAAATTAATTATTAAAATAAAGCTTTTCAATTTTCATTCATAATATGAAATTAAGTTTCTCCAAAAATCTGGGATATTAAGTTGAATTTATATGTACGCATTGATCTTTGATTAGGTGATTTCCTTCATGGGATAATAAATAAACCAAGTTAAATCATCAAACCATTTTGATTTCCAGCACAGGTACTGCACCTCGATTTATTAACATCTTTTGAACACCATTGTAAAAATGCTATGTTTTTTGGCTGCAGCCTTCATAGGATTAGATATTAATATTACAGAAGTTCCTTTGTCTCACAAAAATTCATTTCTGAAAAGTTAACTGAAGAGGTTCAAGAATAAGCAAGACAGGCACTCATAAAAATTGAGAAAAGTTCACAAAAAAAACAAAATTGTCTCCACTTTACATACCACTGTGGTTTCAGGAGCAATTCTACCACATCACCAGAACGGCTACAAATAGGAATCTGCATTGCGTGATCTTCCTTTCCTCGTAGCAATCCCTTACGCTCCAATTCCTCCATAATTTTTTGTCGGGCATCAAATCGTTTTAAACCCTTGATCAAATTCAGAGCACATGTGATTACTTAATGATTTGGAATAGAAATATGCTAGGCATCAATGCTGACAAAAATCTCCATTCACACTCAAATAAGGTTGAGAGGAATAATGACCTCCTCTCAAACATGATGGTGTTGACATATTCATCATACCTCTGATGGCCTTTTTGTTAATGGAAACATGAGGTAAAATTAAGGAGCAACAATAGAAGAAGTGCCACATGGAACAAAATGTATGTGGGCACGCACATATTTATAGACTTAATCATTGAACATTTAAATAAACATACATTGGATATAATTTATGGTGAAAAATGTCAGATTATGCAGATTTGATTCTAGGTACCCATGTGTTTGCTATGTTCACTGTTCATCATATTATAATAGTCCCTTCTTCTGAAGCCCACCATTCTTCATTGCAAATATCTTCGTAAAAACTCCTTATAAATGCACACTATGAAGATGGCTTAGTAGCATACTTAAACTTCTCTCCTATTCATGCAAAGGTTAATTATTTTGCTATAAATAAAAATACGCGACAATTTTCCAAACAAATTACTTCTCTAGGTTTAATACATGCACCAAAAATGATAATTGAACACTTACACAAAACTGAGGGCATGAATTTGTCATTTTTCCTTCATCATTGATAGCTTGCACTATTTCTAGTCTATGATTCCTTCCTACAGTGCAGTCAATCTTGTTGTGAGCTGGAGTGATTTTGACAGCTCCTAATATAGATAAAGAGGTTTCATTAATGTTTTTATAAATATAACAGGGAACTTTAAACTGCATTATGATTCAAATATATATGTCAAAACAATCTAGGCTGCTCATAATTATATCATGGCTGTTAATTGAAACATCAAATCATCATATTCTGCTGCTTATGTAATGCCCTACATATGAAATAGTTTATAGTAACTTCTGTGCTTTGCGGAATTATTTAGCAATAAATGAAAGATATTCGGTAATCTTCCACGTGATATTTATTCATTGACAATAGTGGTTCAATATTTGCATACCATATTCAAGGCCAAAATTGAGAAGAAATGGTCTTGAAAATGACATGGAAACATTAAAACAAAGGTCAGCAATGCATAAAAATTATGTAGAAATGACCGATCATATTTTACTTAATATTATTAATGAAAGACTGAAATAGCTGTAACTAATCAACAAATAGGCATGGGTTTTATAAAATATGACGTTTTGCACCAGGCTAACAGTTTGGAGAAATTCATCAACTTAATAGCCATATCTTATGGACTAAAACAATCATAATGTAAAACATAGAAAAAGTAATCTTCACCTGTTCCAAAATTTGGATCCACAAAATCATCACAGACAATTGGGATCAAGGTATTTCTTATGGGATGAACAACCATTCTCCCATGGAGGTGAGAATATCGGTCATCTTTTGGGTTTACAGCAATAGCCACATCCCCAGGCATTGTTTCCAAACGAGTGGTGGCTACTAAAATTTCTTCATCTGCAATGAATAAAATTGGATAATTGTCATTATGCTCTAAATGAAAAAAGGTTGAACGGGCATTGATTGGGTAGTTTCAAGTTCTTTACATTCATATTGGAATATGCAAAAAAGAGCTTTGGTACACTTGGTGATTCTAATTGAATAGACTTGAGTTGCTTACTTCAAAATGCAGAGGATCTGGTAAGATATTTAATTTAATGCAAAATTAAAGTTTTATTTTATGGGTGATACCATAATAATCAACCTGAATATTGTTTGTTTGGTGAGGTTGCCATTCAACTAATATGACAAAGCCCAATTGTCTGAGAAATCCTTAATATTAAAAGACTAACATATTATAGGCAGGTGTGAAAGAATGAAATTAATTGGAGAAAAGCTCAAAGGTGCTGTATTGACTGGGACTGTTACTGAACTGAGAGATAACTCAATAACATTTTGGTACTAGTGGTGATGACTTTGTGCCTTCTTGAAGGCTGGAGACTAAGAACTAAGTCATCCACTTCCTAATAATAATTTAATTAAGAAAATTACTAATCATTTCAAAATATTTTATAATCATTTTCATTCACCAAATAGCATTTTGAATTGCAATATGTTGTTTAGTTAGACCAAATATTAAATCAGATTATGACTCATACAATACTATAATTTATTTAAGTAATCATTTTTATTTATTAATATACTGTAATTGGAGTTAAAAATTCTTTTTGGACTTTCATTATGTTACCATGAATTGTATTTTTGGTGCATTATGACCATAGTATAAGACATCAAGATACAAAAGCATAATTGGACAGCATGAAACCAATACTAAATAAATAAAAACTACCATCCACTATATTTTTTGATAAAAAAATGTTCTTTAGGAATTACGAATACACATTTGAATTAAAAAACACTGGAATAAAATTAATAGCAAATAGAGGTATCAGAGTAAGCCACTAATTTGTTCATTATTGGTTTGAATAAACATGCACGTAGTTTTTGAAGAAAACAGCTAAAATTAAATAACCTTCAGTTCTATTACTATAATTGAATGCAACTATAAAGCTAGACTTGAAAATCATTATATTCTTGGCTACTGAAAAAAATAATTTCTACTAAATGTTCTGGGACTGCATTAATCTTAAATGTGCAAAAATTTTAAATACATAAACATAAGAGTTTCAAATTTAAACCTGAACCTCACAGTTAGGTACAGTTTAGTTGCATAACTAAGAGTAGTAGAAGTAGTTATTAGGTGAGGCAACTGGCAGCAGAAGCCACTTGTGCCTGAAGGAATAGGTTGGTAATTTAGCATGGGCAGAAACCTGGCATAGGCATTAGCTTACTCTTAATGAAAAAACCAACAATCAACGTGTCAACAATTTAACGCCCCTGATGGATGGCCTACTCACTTAAGAGTGCTCTCCACAAAGCACCCCAAAGAGATATTGGGATTATTAGGTAATCTACCAGTTAAGGTAGGTTTTGGATGGGCACAACTATCAAATAAATATTTTGTTTTTCCCAATATCCTACTCTACAACAAGTCCCTCTTCTTCTCTCTGTATTTCCTTCCTCCCTTCATCCTGTCCAACATCTCTATCATATTTCTGCCATTCCTCGTTTACCTAACATTCTCCACTCTACAACAGTCTTCAACATCCCACTGCTGATCAATATGCCTTTTAACCACTTTTCCTGCCCCCTCATGATTTCTCCCAACAAACCCCTCTCCTTACCCACCATGCCAAGTACTTTCTGATTTGTTTTCCTTTTCATTCATTTCACCTTCTCCATTCTTCTTCACACCCCCATTCCAACAGCCTCCAATTTACTTCTATTGTCCTGCTTCAGTGACCACGTTTCCATGCCGTACATAACTAGGCTTCATATCAAAGTTTTATGAGTCTTTTCTAGACATCCTTACTGAAAGTCCCAGTCATCAACTCCCTCCTCCTTGTGAAAGCTTCTTTGCCTAGTGCTTCTTCTTATGTCCGTACTACTTTGACCATTTTGGTCCAAAACACTTCTGAGATACGTAAACTGTTCCACCTGCTATATTTTTTGCCCTCCTATTTTAATGTTAGCCTTAGCCTATCTCTTTCTGGAAAATCACTTAATCTTTGTTTTATTTACATTGATCCTCATGCCATATCTCTTACAGTGAATTTTCAATTCACTCAGCAATGCTTGCAACCCCTTGGCTGAATGACAAATTAGAGCTTGCTCATGAGCAAACCTAACTGATTTTATGAATTTTCCGTCAACTTTCATTCTTACCTCCAGTTCTTCCCCTACCTGTTTAATCATTTCCATCACATATAAGTTGAACAGAACCGGTGATAATGTACATCTACATAGTATCCTGCAAGCCACCACCAGAGCGTGTGGTGGGGGGTGTTAGGTTACTACCCGTAAAAGAAATTAAACTACATGCAAAGCCCCCAAATTCATGCAAATCTACACCCACAATGTAGAATATATTTATACAAAAACCTTTTTAACTTATACAAATGCAAATACATATAACATCAACATACATACACATGCATCTCCGAATATACCTTATGTCTATGCAACATTAAACTTGTCTTGAATTGTAAATCGAATGTTTTTAATATTTCTATACTGACTTTAGTTCCTTACTATTATGATTCCTGATTGTCTGGGGAAAGAACAAGTATTTGCACTTATCTGTATGGGAATCTATCTAACTTATCTTAGTGGTCTGATCTACTTAAATAGTGTGGGGCCATAATAATTCGTTAAGTGTCATTGTTGAACTTGTTTGCTCTGAACCATGATAATGGATAACCCTGCCTTGTACCTCTTCCTAACACTGTCCATCTGGACTCTCCATTCCCCACTTTCACCTGAGCAGTCTCAGATATGGATACCATTGAAAAATCAGACCACCACTGGAATTAGAACCAAGGCCCTTGAGGTGGGAAGCTAATACCTTAGCCAAGGCACCATCCGGATCCCCAGTATAACTGAAACCATTCATGCACTGAAAATTTTAACTTTTAGTGCCATAACCAAGCATAATCATTAGTTCCTTTGATTCTGAGACTGAAATTATATTGAAAGAACATATTTTGCAGTTCCTGTTTCTAACCCCAAGGAAACAATGATTCTTCCATGAGACTTTACTTTGGTCCAGGTGCAGTTTCTAAACACATGGAACTTTGAGATAGTTCTCTCATTTTCTCTTTTTGTGCACCAACGGAGTGCTGTTTATGAGGTGTGACAACATTTAAGAGGTGTGTTTCAAATGTAAATGCTGATTAATTATAAATAACAATTAGCAGAACTGATTACATTGTGCTTGCATGTTAGTTTCAACTAGCCTGGTGGGTATGAAACCATTACATTGTTGTCAGTTCATTGTAGTTTGCCTTTGCATTGGTGTGCTATAATGCATTTGACAATAACCAATCCCACCACTCATGGAGTTTGATCAGAGGACACATTTCTAAAGGCCAGAGGGCTGAAATTCACCGTCAATCATGTGAAAAATATAGGGCTACCAGAATGAGTGGTGGATAAGTGAGGCAATGGTGTCATGGGTTTAGGAAAGGTCATTCAAATGTCCATGGTGAACAGAGGAATGACAGAGGCCCAGTGTCCTGACTGATACTCTTGTCAAGCGAGTGAATGCAAAAGTCAGGAGTAGTTTCAATGGTGCAGTGATGCTCAGAATCATACTGACACTTATGGTAATGTAACCTGTGTGTATGATGTTTAGAATATAGCAAGAGCTCACTTAAACCAGAGAATGACATCTACACATGATTTTTTCACCATTCAGTAAGAGAGATGAATGCTTTTCCCATACATCACTGGCGATGAAGCGTGGATTTCTTATGTTAATACACCTAAAGAACTGAATTGTGTCTCAATCAATTGGGTAAATTAAAGAGTTGAAAACCTCAGGGCAAAACTGGTTAAAACCCAAGGTGGCAGAATGTTGTGCTGACAGTTTTAAGAAGCTGTTTCACAATATCGGAAGTGTTTGGAATGAAATGCTGACTACTGAGAAATATAAAGTAGATATGTATGCATTTGGAGCCAATAATAAAATTTTCATTTTTCCAATTATTCTAAAAATATTACTGACAGGCATTTACTATTCAAATAAGCCTCACAAATGTGGTCACATGCTTACTCACATTGGCAAAAATCATTTGTTATCAAAATAATAATGAAAATTCATTTCTCTCTTTTCTTTAATATTCAATACCTTGTGAACTTTTCAGCTGCACAAAGCGTAAATTATGCATTGAGAATGAATACAGGTGAACTTACCCAGTCCATGTATTTTGCATGCAAATTTTATTAGAACACCGAACTCCACAGGGTTTTTGTAACCAGGAATGTCTAAATTTGAGGCACCATTAATGTCTTTCATATCCACTTCTATATCAGAAATGGCTGACTGTATAGTGGTAGACCAGTTTACCAGCGTATTTGAACGATATATTTTTCCCGATTCGTAAAGCCTGATGAATGCTTGTGTTACAGCCAACGACCGTTCCTGGAATTAAAAATCCCATATATAATTAATCATTTCATAACGACAACAATCAATAACTTAGGAATCGATCGAGAAAAAATAGTTGAATCACAAACTGAATCTAAAGTAAAGAATTTCCTCCTCCAGTCTACTGCAACTCCAAGATTTTCAAGCTGCTGGTCAATGATATTTTCTTTATCCAATTTCCACTCATGCACAGCCTTAATGAAACTTTCCCTGCCAATATCGCGTCGGGTTAGTTTCTTTTCCTGCCATAGTTTTTTTTCCACGATGACTTGCGTGGCTATTCCTGCGTGGTCTATACCAGGAATCCAAGATACCGTCTTACGCTTCATCATTTTCCTGACCAAAGAAAATGGATACTAAATCACTAAAGTACACAGGCGTTTCATTTTACAAGTCACTGAATCAATTGATGTACCATCTGACTAAAACATCTTGTACTGTACAAACAAGAGCATGTCCTAGATGCAATGTTCCTGTAATGTTAGGCGGTGGCATCATTAATTGAAATGCTTCACTATCTTTCCATTCGCATACGAAATATCCTTTACTTTTCCACCAGTTATATTTTCCCTTTTCCACCATTTTCGGGTTGTATTCCCTTGGAAATGAGGCGAAATTCCTTGATTTAAAATCTATAAAAGAGAAGGGGGATGTATTTATGGAAAAGAAGAAAATTACAGATATCATTCTTAACTGAATGAAATCAAAATAAAAATCAATTATAGCACAATGTTTACCTTGTGACTTGTGATGGTTGATGTTTTCGTGGTTAAAATAAACTCCATGACTAGATAGCGCGCAATTAATTCCTCGATAACACTTAAATAACTTGCCTGAACCTCTAAATATGGCCATATAGAATTGCATAGGTGACATAACTATCCTAAATTCAACATATGAAACACTCAAAATTCCTGAACATCAATTCATCTAATTTTCGAAAGACCTCGTCCAAGGAAACAAAAGAGATACTAAAGAGGCGAAGGAGAAAATTGCTCATAAACAATTGTGAAGCATAATGGCGACTGTAAATATGTTTAAAACCCTCGTTAAAGGAAGAATTACAAATTTATCGTTGAAAATAGACAATGAAGTTCGCCGCCGATGTCTTGATATGAACAAGCATGCTTTGTTTTCAACAAAGCCACCTTCTGGTGGGCGTGAAGGAAAAAGAAGCTGGAGGTTTGCAATGGGAAGTTTGGGACTGGGTGTTGCAGCCGGCGCAGGTTATGCATACTACAATACTCCAGCTCCTCCGAAAGCAATACTAAACGACGAGAAGAGCAATAAACGATTACTCCTTGATAAATTACCGGAATTATCTCCAGCGAGGAAGGTAAACTTAGTTATTCATGATAGCCTATCCCAGGAGATCATTCGTGTTTTATTGAGCGTCTTAAAGAAATTATTTCATTCATATTTAAATTGTCGATCTTACCATTTACTTTAAGGTTGTATCAGTTGTGGACCATACGGGTTTGGACTTGGTTCTATATCAATATCCAACTTGCCCCTTTTGCTGTAAAGTGAGAGCATTTTTGGACTATTATGGTTTTTCCTATAGTGTCATTGAAGTAAATCCTGTTCTTAGGCAACAAATTAAGTGGTCTGAATACAAAAAAGTACCAATTTTGTTGGCGAAGGTTGAAAATGTTTACCAGGTAATTGTTTCTTAAAATATTTTTGATGGCCTTTATGTTAGTGTCAGAATATTTCAATATTTGTTTATTTTCCCAATGATCACATGTTGTTGTATTTGTCTATCCTAAGCAAATGAATGACAGTTCTGTGATAATATCAGCACTGACGACCTACTTACATGATCAGCACCAAAATCTTTCTGATATCTTGAACTTTTATCCATCCGTTTCATTCACCGAAGATGGCGGGAAAGTTAAAACAGAAGTGATGAACCGATATTTCTTAATGTTTCAAGATTCAATGCCTCTTGGGAGAACTAATGAAGCATTAGGGTAACGTATTATCTTACGAATTAATTAAAGAACATTTTCAGCTGTCTTTTAATATATGTGATAAATATCAATATCATTCATACTTTTAAGAGAGGAGAGAAAGTGGAGGAAATGGGCTGATGAAGTTCTTGTACATACACTTTCACCTAATGTTTATCGGACTTTTGATGAATCTTTGCAGTCATTCAAATGGTTCTCTGAGGTAGGTATACTTTAAGTTAGTTTTTATGGTCCGGCATTCATACAGTACAATCGTACTATAATTCGGCAGTATTTATCGAAATTAAGATTGTAGCAAAATTCATTCATTCCTAGGTTGGAGAATGGGAAAGACTTTTTCCTGCTTGGGAGTGTTATTTAATTGTTTATTTGGGAGCCCTTGCAATGTGGGCAATCGGAAAAAGACTGAAAAAGAGGTAAGTGCATAAAAATAGAGCAGTTTTCGTATTAAATTGTAGGAGTTTGTAGTCTTAAAATTTAATGCGGACTTATTTTTTACCATTTACCCTTAAAATCCTTAAGAGTGTGTGGCTAGTTCACTATTTGGAAATTTCTGTCAGTTAAAGTTTTGTTTTGTTTGGACGCGTTTCTTGAAACCGCCGATTACTACGCAGAAGCACCTTGGTTTGCTTTATATTAATCTTCTAATGGTAACTAATTTTCAGGCATCACTTGAAAGATGATGTGCGCCAATCTTTGTATGATGAATGCAATCATTGGATGCGTCAGCTAAATAAGAAAGGATCCCACTTCATGGGTGGGGACAGCCCTAACCTTGCAGATTTGGCAGTCTATGGTGTACTTAGCAGCATAAGTGGATGTGAGGCCTTCAAAGACCTGCTGAATCATACAAAAATTGGTACATGGTATGGAAGGATGAAATCAGCTGTGGAGAGCCATTCAGGTAGAATGATGCCATGATGCCAGTTTACAAAAACTTAACATTTTGTAGTCATTAAAAGTTTAGTCAGTGTTGGTTTTGCTTCTCAGTGATGGGTAGTATATTTTATACAGAAACATCTCTACAAATGAAAATATTACATTTATTTAATACAAGTTTTGGTCAACGTAAAATAATCAGCATTTTTATGTAGTTTCCATAACCTCAAGCTCTTAATTTTTGTGATAATTACATATGTTTTAGAAATAACTTTTTTGTGATGAAACCAGCCTTGGTTAAAATGGTATTTGTAATTTTCATTTTTGTTAATGGAGTAACGAATTTATTTCTGTAAATATGTCATGTTTAATTGTCATTTTGTCCATAAGAAGGAGTTGTTCGAAGTTGATGTACATAATTAAAGGCAGTATTTTTTAATAATTTCTTTTATTTACCATTTTCATGATATATCGGATCTTAGTCTTATAAAATATTGTATCACAGAATGAATTTTAGGTGCATCCACATTTCATTATTGGCTATGCGCAGACCATTTGTCGGAAGTTGAGACAAAATCCTCGATTTCCAGAGTCTGGTGGGTTTGGCGCAACTGCCAATTCATCGCCATTAGTCACAACAGTCAGAACAAATGGTTTGGAAGATGCTGAAAAAATGAAATTCTGTTAAAAGCTAGCAAGTGATAGGATGAAGTAGGCTTGACCTCAATTCCTCTATTGTATTCATTTTTATATTAAAATCACACTGATTACAATGCTTTCAGGGTTTACCTCACTGTTTTAATTTCTTAAAACCTGCACCAGTTGAAATAGATTTTGAAATGTGGCCTTACTCTGGGTTTAGATTCTTAAATTGAAATCCTTGGCAATCCTTTGACCTTTGCTCTTAAATGGGAAGTTATTGCCAATAATATTAACTTGCTCAGAGAAACCCAGAAGAAGAACACCTTCATGAAACTGCAGGATAGAATAGGTGTTGGCTTCATGATGTCTCGTGGTTTATTCGAATTGAAATGAAAATAGAAGAGGCCTTAAGAGTGAAACTGGTGTTAAGTAAAGTTACTTCATTTGTGAGGTAAATAATTAATACTTTCCAAGTTTTATATTTAAATAAGGGGGAAATGATGTTTCAAATTCATTCGGTTAAAAAAATATTTATTTTGTTATTTTACTGTTGAGACATTATGAAGAGAAGTTGTACTTTATTTAAAATAACTCTTGGTTCATTTATGTAGTTTGTGTTGGAAGTAATTTGAGCTCTAAATGTGCAACTATCAACACATCTGTATTTTCAATATGTATTTCCTTTACTGTAAAAAGTAAAAGTTATTTTGTTAATGAAGGGTTGAATTCCATTCCAATGACAGAAGGAACCAGAAACAAAAGTATTTTTGCCGTTCTGAATAGACTGTTGCTTGGAATTCCTGATTTAAAATCCCTTAAAAATAAGCCTTCAAATTAGGACTGCTATGTGTAACGGAAGTACTCACCCAGAAAGTGGGTCTGTGATTATATTCTTTATGACTTTTTTGAATGACAATGAGGTGTTAAATCCCCTTTACATCATTAACACACCCACTTTGGAATATTAGATAATTTATCATTGAATTGACTAGGAGGACATTTTGTTACCCCTTCCTTTGTAAAATTGGCCTTAGTACTTACTTGTTGTAGGAACCAATGCATTTCCACAAAATCGATCTGTGCTTAAAAGTAATCCATTTTGTGAAGGGCGAGGTATTACAATAAAATCAGTATTGCAAGCTGCTCCAGATACTGCAGCAGCAGCAGTTCCTGTGTAAGAAAAAGTAGCTTTAATTGTAAATATTAAGTTGCAATTTGACAAAACATATATTTCGCTTTTGTTAGCTTCCTGCGTTACCATTCCAACAGGAAAATTGTATTTCCGAGACTTCTGAATCAACTCGCAAGGCTGCTCTATGCCAGTAGATAAGAAATCTCCCAAAATCTTACGTTCTCCCTCCACCACCCCATCAACCTCTCCAGCCATTATTCCATACCTATTAATGTATATATTGGCCCTATTAAAGCTCTTGGATATTTTGCGTAAGTATTTCTATTGTCTGCTTTTAATTTTCAAAAAAATATGATTGGACAAAAATGAGTTCCTCTTACAGCAATCAGCATATCAAAGTAAGTCATAAGATGGATAGGAAAATAGTAAATTATTTCCACTCCTATCTAAAAAGGATATCTAGACTAGACATTTTCTAAAATAGTTGTATGGCAGATTTCAGATGGGACCTTAATATTTTCTATGAGTCTCAAAAGGTATATATACAAGCATGTCTCCCTCAGCTAAATTATTTATTGATTTCCAAGTATCCCCTTTCTCATTAGCACTTACAAACAGGATTGAGATTGTTGAATCCATTGCAGTAAAAACAGGTACAAGATTATTTGGCCACTGAACAAGTAAAATGTTGTGTCTATTCACAATAAATTCACTATGGTACTTCCGGTTTTGAAATATAGGCTACTTCTTCTCTATTCTCTCAGTATTTACCATCAGGTAATGCCACCAATGCATCAACACTGATGGTACCATAATAAATGTACGGTGGAAATATATAAAGTTTTACTCATATAGTGACCATGACAAAATTGAGCCTGAAACATTGAAGTCACCAAGATAAGTTAAGTTGAGAAATTAATCAAAAGCATATTATTGAAAGAATAACACCAACAGCCTGATAATTCAATCTGCTTAAGATAGTGTCATACCCACTAGTTGATAGGTTCTTATCAATTCATAAACTCTTGATCTGAGCTCCTTGAGGACAACTATTTACAATTTTCTTTTATTGAGAGAATATTTCTTACCAAGTATTGTTGTATCAAGACCATCTGTATCCCCAGTAACAGTGAAGGAATATGGATCTGAGGGGTTCTGACTCCATGTTATACTACAGTAGCCAGCTGCCATCTGCACACAAACACCATAATTTAAGTTGGTCATCTCGCGAGTACCTGCCAATGCTAGAAAGAAAAAAAATATTTTGTCTCATAATAATATATTACCTTCACTATTATTATTACCACAACTATTTTGTGACAACTACTTCAGAATTTAATTCTGCAACCTCTCTCTACTTGGAGAAAAATGATACAAAATAGTAGCAGTAGTTATTAGAGGAGGTGACTGACAGCGAAGGTCATTTGCCCCAGAAGGGATGGATGGGTAATTTAGTGGGGGTAGAAGATTCTGCGAATGAAGGAAAAGTGGAGAGAAACTCAGTATCTGCATTAGCCTCCTCTTAATGAAAGGTACCAAGGGGTCCACACTTTAACGTCCCATCCGACAGACGACATAATCAATTAAGGGCTCTCCATAGAGATCCCCAAGTAGAGATCAGGGCAGCACCGAAAAATTCAGCCGCCCGCCCCTTGGATTTGAACGTGAGTCCATGGGGTGGGAAGCCATTACCTTAGTCACTGCACTATCATGATCCCCATAATATAAAGAGAAAGATATAAAGGTATGCAAAATCCTGGTTGATTTTGGCACTATTTATACAGAGATTTCTGCATCATGATGTAGTGCTGTGTACTGTACATTTTTGTCGCTAAACCTGTTTTTCAGCAGATTGTCTTGGATTTTTGATCAATTCCTTTTTGACAACCATAAAATTTGTTTTTGACTGCTGAAATTAACTTTTGGCTGATGGCCATGTTTGTTTGTGGCTACCTGCTATTTTTGGAGCCAGCCTTTTTTTCCAGTTGTTAAAGGTTTATTTGAATGCCTTGCCAAGGATTTTGTAGCTAGCTTTGTTCTTTGGCAGATACCCTTCATTTTTCAAGCTGGCCCTTTTTTTGTGTTCTGTTAATCCCTTTATGAACATATGGCCAACAATAATACCCTGGATTTTGGAGCTGGTCCTTTTTGTTTTCAATCAGTAATGTTTTTCTGAACAACTGACCAAGGATAGCTGTATCTAAATCAAATCCTTTCATTTAGACTAAGAGAATACCTCTTTGAATCAGTGGCTTCATTATGTACAGAACACACATCAGCTCTCTATCATTTGATACACAAATGAAATCAGTGCTATAGAAATCTGGTATTCAAAATCCAGATCTTCTCTATCATGCTATAGCACATTCTGTATCATCTTGTTGTACATTTCTCTCTTGGTCAAAATTATTAAATTCAAGAGTATTCTAGAGGTTAATGCTACACAGGCATTCAACAAGAGAAAGAAGTGAAAGAGGAAATGCAACCTAAAAATTTGTTTTAAATAATCAGTTATGTAGAGGGCAATGATATTACTTGTAAGACTTGATCAATGTCTACTTACTCATATTTACATTCCTCTCAAATTCATGAAATATATTCAAGTTGATTATGTTATTGCAGGATCTTACAACAATAAACTCCTGTTGGAAAAAAGCTAATTAGTTAAGAGAGAGAGGTAATAACTCACTAACTCCAGCTGCTGTATTTGCTGTTGCAGCGTAGTTGAAGCTCTTGATTTGTCCAGTTGTGCTTGTGAAGTACATGAGGCATCCTGGTGGAGCTACATATTGAGAAACATAAATGTAATTCAGCTCTATTTTCAAGATGAAGAATTGACAAAAGAAACATTATTTATGTCAGATTAATTGTATATGTATCGGTTAAATAGCAATTACACTGCTGATTGTTTTTTCCTAGACTTTCTGTGTTCTTTCCTCTGGTTATTATGAGATGAATAAAATATCTATTTGTTCCCCTCTTATCTTTTTTCTAACTTTGCACTTCTTTATGACATTGCAGTTAAAATTTCTGAATTGATGTCTACTATTATTTGTTTGCTTGCACTCCATTGCAATTTGTATTAATGAGCATATAAAAGTCTTACCTCTTAATGGACTGTCACATGTTATTTGTGTTGCTTTTATACTCCAGGTCCGGCCAGCTGTTATTAGATTATTTGCTGTTATTGATAAGGTGATCGGGTTGGTGCCAGCAGGGAAGTCAATGTACACTATACAAGATCAAAGAAATATAATTACATAGTACAGATAGGTGCATATCATTTTTGTGCTTTGCATTATGTATATTTCGAGGTAATTTTTCCCACATGAGTTTCAATATTTAGTGTACATAAATAAATTCCCAGTATAAAGGTCATGCCTCTACTTCTTACTCTTCTTTATTATATTATAAACAAATTAAAGAAAATCATTCTACTTGCTGGAATACCCCATTATTTTTAGGATGAATATTAGCGATTCTAAAGGAATTAAATAAGGCCATAGCACATATTTAGCGATTTGATACTCTGATGTCTAGCATACCACACAATAAACTGACTTAAAAAGAAAGTCTACCACAGCATGAAAGGATGAATACTTTGGTTGAATCTTAATTTGTAATCTAGGGCTAACCAATGCGTATGGGTTTCCTACCAGGTAAAAGTTTCCACTTTAATTTGACAGCCATGAAGCAATTATGTTACTTTTGCTTATTGTATGATTTTAAAAAATGTGTTATATTTTATTTAGCATTTCCCATTTAAGAATATTATCAATCAATCATAAAAAACACAATCAATAAAACATAATTAAAAACCCACACATAAGGTTTACTCAGGCAGAAAAAACATGGCTGGGAAAGCAAATTTGAACATGTACAGGTTTGCACTTTCAGCAAATCCTTATTGTACACATAGTTTCAAATATTAATTTATAATGATGCATGTTGGATAAAATTATTTAAAGGTCTTAGATTATGTTTATGATTTGATTATTATGTTTATTATATATTTATATAATATAAAAGGTTACAGCAATTAAAACTGAAAACCAACAAGAATTAGAGAGTTCAATAGTTTCAGCCTCAACTTTGTGGAAGTTCATTTTAATAAATGAAAAAGAAGCACTTTGTTCCAATCCACCACTTTATGACAGGTAAGACTAGTTTCGACGCTACGGTGTCATCCTCAGGTACAAAGTTTAAAGTCACAATCATTGTATATATACCCTCTTCTGGAAAGGGTGGGGGAGTTGGGAAGAGGGGGCAGGGAGGGGAGTACGGGGGTAGGTACGAAAGAATGTGGGAGAGGGTAGGAAACGCCAGGAAAAGCGTTAGTGAGTGGGGGGGATTGGAAGGTGGGTTAAGAAAGGGGAAAATTTCATTGGTCGGTATAATTTGAGTCAATGGCTAATGGGGATAAAGGTACGGGTTAGGAGTCAATGGGAGTTAGGGGGAAGGGGTTAGAGGTTCTGTTTTTCTGTTATTGCTAGGGAGGCTTCCAGGAGAGGTGATACGTTTTCAAACAGTGGGTAAAATTGCCCTATTATGGTGTCCCGTCCGAAAAAATTAGCAAATTGTTCCCGAAAGACAAATTCAGAAATGCTTTCTATAACAAACAAAATATAAAAATGTTCATAAATAAAACTAAAGATAAAGTTGAGCCACTGGAAAATAGTGGGATATATGAAATGTTTTGCGGGGATTGCAGTGCGAGGTACATCGGGCAGAGTGGTCGAGCGGTGCGGACAAGAGCGGAGGAACACAAGAGGTGCTACAAGAAGTGTAACCTAGCCCAATCCCACTTTGCCAAACACCTGTGGGAGGAAAATCACACCAGTGATTTCATCCCCAAAATTCTACATTGTGAAGAAAAAGGGAGGAGGATGGACAAGAAGGAAGAGTTGGAGATCCGGAGAACAATGAAGAAACATCCTTTACTCAATGACATTCTGTTTGAAAACGTATCACCTCTCCTGGAAGCCTCCCTAGCAATAACAGAAAAACAGAACCTCTAACCCCTTCCCCCTAACTCCCATTGACTCCTAACCCATACCTTTATCCCCATTAGCCATTGACTCAAATTATACCGACCAATGAAATTTTCCCCTTTCTTAACCCACCTTCCAATCCTACTCTCCCTCTAATCTCTACACTCACTAACGCTTTTCCTGGCGTTTCCTACCCTCTCCCACATTCTTTCGTACCTACCCCCGTACTCCCCTCCCCGCCCCCTCTTCCCACAACTCCCCCACCCTTTCCAGAAGAGGGTATATATACAATGATTGTGACTTTAAACTTGGTACCTGAGGATGACGCCGTAGCGTCGAAACTAGTCGTACCTGTAATAAAGCGGTGGATTGGAACAAAGTGTTTCTTTTTCATTTATTAAGAATTAGAGACATTTTTTTGGTCTCAAAAAATTTGATTTAATGACAATTTTAATTACTTCCACCATTAATAGTCGGGTGGAATATTATCAAGAGCATTAGAATGGGCAATTAAATGATATTTTCTATGTTGGAAACTTGGACATATCTCATAAAATATTTTAAGTAGATTTTCAAATGACATGAAGAATTATTGCACAACTACAAGGACATTCTGTAAAGTTTATTAATAATTATATATCAATTATAACTATATTTTACCTTTCATATTTAGTAATTATTTTACTTTGCGTTGTACAGTTTGAGCTGGCATTTTTAGACCAATTCTTTAATAGATCTGAAACTTATATAGGTACTGCTTTTTGGGGGGGGGGCAGAAATATGGTACATACTTATATGAGTACATCATACTTTATAATTATATGATTTAATTTGGTAATATTTCTGGGTGGAATATAAAGTTTTGAATACTCCATTTTGAATATTTATTAAATGCATGCATAATAGTCATCATATAGTATTCAATTGTCACTATTATTTGACATTAAATTTCCTATTTGGGTGCTCTTTCAATGTCTGTAAACAAGCAATTCATGGGTAATAGTGGTTCAGTTTCTTTTTTCTTGTGTAGAAAGAATCCAAATATGGCATTAAAGGTGCTAGGCCTTTTAGGCCTGAGCTACTCACTATGCTCTCCAGTATTAGTTCCACAAATTCTTGGTATTGGTGAAGCTGCTCCAGATACTTGGAAAAAATCATTAACACAGTTGCCATTAGCATCTGGACCCTGCAGGTTAAAGTTCCTGAAGTCTAGCCGGAGCTAAAATAAAATTGTTAGGGAATTATCATTATTATTTGTAATTGTCTACTAGCTTAGGGTAGGTTTGTGATGGACCCTGACACTATATACTATTGTGCTTTTATGGCCTGATTAACATGACACAATAATCCTTAAACCCCATACTGCATTGCAATGACTCATTCTTTAGCTCTGTATGCATCCTCCATTCTTTAATTCCATCCAAAATGCTTAGGGGATCAGTACACTATGAAACATAGATAGGTATTAGAGTGATTTTATTTCATCCAAGCATTATTTTACTAGTAAATATTTTTTAAACCAATCAATCAATATCTTTGATAAATTACCACAGAAATACAATGTCATAAGAGATATAACACAGTTTAAAAGACAAACAAAATATTTCTAACTGAGAAAAATTATTCCAATTTGTCTGAATTTTTTAATGATAATATAGGACATGTTTATAAAATAAAACATATGAAATGATATAGTGTGTGTGCCTCTCCCCTTCCTAAACCCAAACTGATTATCCCCTAAGTAATCATTTGCCCTACTCTCTATCCTTTTGTTGATAATCCTGAGAACAACTTCAGCTGCATGTGACATCAAACTTAATGTTCTCTAGTCCTTACATGATATAGCATTTACCTTTTTCAGAATAGGAACTAACACTGATCTCACGAAGTCTTCCGGCCACATTCCTCTCTCAAAGATACTACAAATCAGTACATATAGACTCTTCCTGCCACATTTTCCTAAACCATCTAGTAGTTCTGCAGGAATGTTGTCTACCACAATGGCCTTATTTGATTCCATCTGCCTTATTGGCCTCTATCTCATGGTCGAGTACACCTGGACCTAACTATCTTCATCCATGTCATGTTCTCTTTCCATGTCTAAACTTGCTGGCCTATGTTCTTTACCATACAGTTCTTCAATATATTCCTTACATCTGTCTTTAATATTTTCTTTAAACGATTATCTCACCCCACTTATCCCTAACTGTTAACACAGATCTTCCCTTTTTAACTCCCGATAGTGTTTTAATCTTCTTGTATAGCGCATCAATTTCACCCTTCCTCTGCAAACTTTTGATATTCTTGCACTGCATCTTTCACCATGCTTCTTTTACTTCATTTGTTGCCGTTATCAATTTATTACTTAACTCTTTGTGCTTCTTTTTGCCTAACTTTGTGTTTACATTCTTCCATTTTCTTCTCTCATCTATCTTTCTAATCATCTCATCCTTGATTCATGGTTTCCTTGTCATTTTCCCATTAATGGTTCGTATAGTTTCTTTTAAGACTTTCTATATCCCTTTCTTGATTCCCATTTTTCTTTGATAGTACTCAGCTCTTTGTCATACATGATTTCCTCTGCAGCCTGTTGGTACTCCTTCCTTTTCAATCCATTTAATGCTTCTACATTCCATTTTCTAACCCGCTGCCCCTGCCTTATCGTTTTGAAACGGAGGCTACATTTCATAGCCACTAAACTGTGGTCAGAGTACGCATCTGCTCCCGGGAAGCTGTGTGAATTTATCGCACTGTTCCTAAACCTGTGTCTAACCAGAATATCATCTAGCTGATACCTTTCTGAGTCACCTGGCATTTTCCATATATACCTGCGTCTTTTGTGGTATCTAAACCAAGTCTTGGTGATGACTAACCTCTGTCTCCTGCAGAACTGAACTGCTTTCTCCCCACGGTCATTTGTTGTACCTAAACCATAGTCCCCCACCTCATCATCATCTCTTCCAATATTTTAGAGGAACAGGATCATAGTAATGGAGACAATAAGAGAGGAATTGCATTAGCCATAGAGGAGATTTTCTAAAAGAATAGAATTGATGATGGGTGCACTGAGTAAAAATGTAAAAAAAAAGGTTAGTAAACATTCTAATGTGGAATGCAGGTCCTTATGGATGTGAGACCTGGTCTTTAAGGTGATTGGATGAGCATAGATATAAGGGTTTATATGAGATATGGGAGTATAGATATGGCTTTTGAGACATGGATGTGGCAGATAATGGAGAAAATAAGTTTGACAGAGAGGAAGATAAATGGAGGGGTTGTACATATAGTGGGTGAAAATAGGAAGTTACTGGAGAAAATCTAAAATAGGCAGAGAAAAGAGATGGAGGAAATATTGAAAGGCAGTTGTATGTTGAAGGCTATGATAGGGAGTATATTAGGTAACCAGGGTAGAGGAAGGAAGAGAGGAGGATTCTTAGATGACATGACGATATACAGAAGTTAATGAGAAATAAGGAAAAAAATAATGCTGGTTGAGACAGGAAGTTCTTGCAATACTTAAATGTAAATAGTCATTAGGAACCATTTGAAATCTGCCTTTCAACAGTTAGAATACCTTGAAATTGAAAGAAATAACTAACTATAATAATGGGTACCCATATAAAGGGTGTCAGAAGGAATTTTTGTGGGAACCAGGTGTACAATATATGCTTCTATTCTATATTTAGCTTTATTTACATTTGTGGATGTATGGGAGTACATATTTGTGGGGAACTGTGTCACTGAATGTTATTTAGACACTATTTTAAACACACTGTTACATAGGATCAGATAGGAATCTGGAAGGATAGGGAGAAATTTATATTTAGCAATAACTTACTCTGAAGATGCCTCTTAAGGTTCATCAGTGCAATGGTAATTATGTTCAATATCTATCATTGTAATTGAAGTACTGCCAATAAAATCCTCTTTAAGCGGCAGTCAAAGGAAGTCCCCAAAAAAATTTGGTCATTAGGTTTTTCCACCTCATGAAGTAATGATGTACTTAGTGTTGATTACATTTTATCCTTAAGGGCAACTTGACAATCTTGCTATCTTACCCATTAGATTTGTACTTTATATGTACAGAGGGCCAAGAGATATGGTAATTTATTTATTTTACTTGCATCAGATTAAATGCTGGTGTTCACTTCTTCTCCAAACCAGGGAGGGTTTGGAGAAAGCTTCAATGAGTTTGAATGGCTAGGAAATTAGAAGAGGAGTATGAGATGAAGTGAAGACCATTTGTAATTCCATTGAATAATTTCATCTGCAATATGCAAGGTGGAAGTTCCCAAAGTCGGTAAAAAGCCAAAATTGACTTCATTTCTACAATTACCTGACAGACATTAGTGTTGCATTTGCTAATGGCAATAGTGCAGCGATCTCCACCAGTATATGATCCTGGATACCCTGGGTTGGTAAAATAGGTGCAGTTGAAGTTTGAAGTGGTTCCACATGACAGTGCAACTAGAAAATTTGAAGGGACTTAGAATGTAACATTGAAATATATATAGATACATTAAATCATAGTTATCAAATAAACCCTTACATTTTGCTATTAACCCTTTCGATGGTGTGAACGTACCTAGTATGTTAGCACAGTAGACACGTGTGAATGTACCTTTTAATACTCTGTGCAAGATCATACATTGAAATTTAATGAAAAATATATTCTTCAAAATAAATTAATGAAAATTTGCCATTAAATAAATGGTGAATCTAGATTATTTTTATTATTTACATATTTTTATTATTTACATATTTTTATAATTTAGATTATTTTATTATTTTGGTAATATCAAATTTTTTCAGAGACACAATGCCCTCCCTTTTCGGTGCATGTGTGGAGTAGTTTTTCAGAGAGTGAGCCGCAGTGAAAGGGTTAATTTGGATATATCAGTGTTTTTCTTTTGCTAATGGTGGCGTTTTACACCAGTATGCCACCAAATAAGGATAAGTTATCAAGTTAACACGGATGCTTAATGCTAACGCTCTATTTGAGGGTAATCGAAAAATAGAAAAGCAATACCTAAAAAGTGAAAATTAGATTATATGCCTTTGTAAGTCATCAATATATGCCATTATCCTGAGGCTTGGTAGGTTGGTAGGAGACTCCTTTCAATTTCTTCCTTTCTGAAAATCAAGTCCTGAGGTACTCCTAAGCTTTTGCACAATCTTATAGGATTCTCATCCACATTTTCTGTCTGTCTGATCTGATGACGGAGGACACTTTAATGACGGTGATGCCTAACGATAAAATAATTTAACAATTTTATTTTAATCAAGGCACTGTCCATTTGGGGAAACAACAATGCAATAAACTAATAAAACCATTAAATCCTGCCTAGAACCCTAAGAATATGAAACATTAAATTTTTATTCATGAATTTCAATGCTTTTGAGGACATATGGATGTTTGGATAAGATCATGGGTGGCATTAACACAGGTAAGCATGGACTAAAGTTAAAAGTTAACTGCTGAAATTGTATTAACTGAAAATTAAACATTTTGAGCACAAAGTAGATTCGAACTTGTTACCTTGTGCCACACTGCTCCATTAAAAACCACTCCTGTTTTGCATTCTCCAAAAAAAACAAGTTCAAATGGTAACTACAGGTAATGTATTGTATTTTTTTTACTTGATATATTATGCTCAGGAGTTTGAGAACTGTATAGTTACGGAAGGAAGAAAGTGCTCGACATGTTTTGTCAATTGCTTCCCAGATTGGTGCACAGAAAATCATGGAGCTAAGGTTAGCTGAGGAAATTTAAAGGTATCACCCAGAATTTGAGAGACTAACTCCACCTATTCACTCTGCTAACATATGCAACATGAATTGCCAAAAAACTTGGTATTTTTTGTGAAACATGCAAAGATTCATTTATGTATTAACCTCAGTAAAACTTAAACTTGTTCAACAATTCAGATGTATTATATTCATTGATATATATTACTTAGAGGTATTAATTCTCAACCAAATCAGGTGGATGCTGTGCTGTGCCGGGGGACAGGGGGAGAGGGAAGGGTGTCAAAATGGAAAAGTAGTTTTCTGTGTAGGTGCAGAATGTTCCTTGGCACTTATAATGAACCCCATAACAGGTAAAATTTTAATGGGAAAGGGAAAAAAAGGAGGGGAGCTGGAATATATGTTATCCCCAGGGACACAGAATAGTTGCTTGCAGTATTTCTCATGGAAAATGAATCCTCTTACCTAACAAAATTGAGTTGAGTTCCAACTCAATCTTGTCAATGAGCAAACTCCAGAAATAAAAGTTCAGGAATAGAAAGAGAATTTTTTCATTCTTAAAATTAATTTTTTAGGATAGATAAATGGAAATTCATAAGTTTTTAGTGATTTAAGAGTCCTACTTTTAGCCCTTTTTATCTCTTTTGGTTTACCATGATTCCAAAAATATTTCTCTTGGCATAGCATAATGCATAAGGGTTGGAGTTCTACATTTACAGCAAATTGAGTGCAAGAAGAATGGAGAAGGAAAAGTGCATTTTCAATGTTTATATAATTCAAGAAATTTTGAATTTAGGGTATTTTAACACATGGAAACAATGCACTGTTTTAAAACATTATTCTTAGACAATCATTGATAATGGAAATGAGGACCAATTGGGAGCCATTATCAATTTCATTAGAAAAGGTCTTTGCTTGACTCTAGATTACCCTAATGAGTTCAAACTGTAACTGTTGCATGCATAGTGTCATCTTATCTGTGAGATGAGATGACAGTATGCATGCATGCATGTACTATACTATAGGTAGTGAACATTTTTAATTTTTGTCATTGCTGTCAGGCAATTTTCAGAAAAGATGAGAGCTTTCATCTGAGGTGCTTTGGTTTAACTCTTTAATATTCCATAGTGCCATTTCCTTGATGGTATGACAACAAATAATATGAAGGTTTTATATGGCAATATTTTTTAATTTGATCTCTTAATTTTACCCTGGAATACATTTTTTTGGAATTAATTCTCTTGGAATCTTAGGTTATCCTACCTGGGTGATGGGAGAGACTGAAGAAAATTGATATTTATGCACAGACAGCTGGTGAAAATCAGAATTACAGTATGGCTGAGGCAGAGTGGGGTGGGAGGTGGTTGGTGGATATACCGGGGATGATGCCTTCAGTCCCTGGACCCTGGCTACTTTATAACTATTATGCTATGTATTTATGCTCTAATGAAAATTAAGCATTACTACCTCAATGATAGTTACATTCATTCTTAAACTCCCGAAATCTAATGTTATTTATAATTGCAGCACTTGCTTCTTACCAACACAGCAAACTCCGATACCATTTGCACATGTGCCAAATCCAACACCTCCATTTAGCTGACATTCTCGACGTGAGTAGCAGATACCTGCTAAGTTGTTCGTCCCCAGACATGGGGAATTTGCAAAGCGGACCACGGTGAACAGAGGAAAGACTGAAAAGGAAATGACGAAAGAATCAATTTAATTATTTAAAACAGCACTCTTCCTTCCTTCTCCCACCTTCAAGATGTTTTCATGATGATAGTCTACTTGGTATCCAAAGAAAAAGCCTTACAAAGCTACATTCCTAAGACTTTGGATGTACCATTACATTTAGAAGTTTATTCCTCATTCCCCTGGCATTGTTGGGGAATTCTCCATCCCAACTGGCACGTCTGCTCTGTTTCAGTGCATAGGGAACTGGGATAAATATCTCCAAAGGGAGTGAAAATGAAAATCTCATGGGAAATGAAGACTTGATGGGCATAAAAATAAAACTTGCCTGTATATCGGGGATAATGAGAGATAATGGGAAGGGGGAGGCAAAAACTCAAGGACCACCTCAGATGGTAACTGTTTATATCTCTTCCAAATGGAAGGCAGGCACTACATCAAAATCATTTGAAACATCAACAGAGATATCAATTACGTATACAGTTTTCATTCGGCTTTTTCTTAGATGTTTTAGATTTCTGTAGCCAAAACACATCTGAGAGACAGATATTTGATCAAACTTGGACACAGATAATAAAAAAATTTTCCTTACACTTAGAAGTCCGATTATTATCCTGGAGAGCTGTGTAATTGTAATTTGTTGAATTATCCGCGTATCTTCCCAGTGAACCATTGGAGACGTTTATATATCTGTTAATGTAGTCGCCGTTGTCTTCCTCGGCACCGATGGGAAAATCGAGGATTGCCGTCGCGGCAGTGCCCAGAAAAATGAAGATAAGTACCACTCCCTTCATTTTGCCCTCGCGAACGCCGTCTAACCTGTGAAACAAAGAAAATCGTTTGCTAAACACAAATAAAACTTTTTATAGCTGGAGAGATATCAGCGTTCGGCCATATTTTTGGAAAAAAATATAAGAGACTCCATCGTCTAAAATTCTATATCCTTTCAGTTAAGTACAAAAATGAAGATATATTTTGGATCGTAATCGTTAAAAAAGCGGTCATTTCAAGAAAATTACATTTTCATTTATCACACTCTATACTTCACGCGACTTGCTTCAAAGTATTCGCAGTCAAAATAATATTTATTCCCCAGTTACACTATACATTCTTCGCCTTCGTAAAGCAGGCAGCTTTCGGTTGGTTCGAACCGCACTGTCAATGCTGATCTAACTTTCCTGAGGGCCGTAAATTGCATCACGAGCGGATGCCGGCAAACTAATTCACGAGTTGTTTGCCCACAACGGTGTGCTCCAGTTTCCGTGATTTCCTCTTTGAAGCCTCCGTGGGATGCCATCTTCCATGGAAAGTATTCGTGCGGGCAATTAGCACTCACAACGGGCGGTGAGGGCGAGCGCGGTAGAGTGCACGAAGCCAGGGGTTCGACCGACAGTCAATCCAGCGTGTTTTGTGGGAGAGGTGGAAGGGTAAATAACTATTTACCTCGGGACCGCGCGAGATCCTGATATGCCGCGTATGTAGCACGTCTCGTTTCTATGGAGCGACGTTTATTTCATACCAAATAGAGTGTGAGATTCCCACCTCCTGTGACAGTTTACCTGGCCTTGACCGAGGTTTTACTGGTTTCGGTTGCTAGTCTCACTGGACGCTTGAAAATTCTACCCTTTCCAGTTTCACGTTACAACCTTAAACTTGATTATTTAAACAATTTTCTGAATGCGTGACCTACAATTTTTCTCAGGAACGTTTTCTAATATTGCCTTAGTTTTGGAATGTCTGGTATCTCTGCCTAGGGGAACATTGAAAGACTCAATCAGTCTCTTTTATCTTCGCAATAGTGTGAATCTAAGTTGCATGTAACGCAACTTATAGCAATCATTTGTATTCAGTTCCCCCTTTTGGGATGAGAGATTATAACACGCATGTTGAGGGGAGAGGAATATTCACGAATTAAAAAAAAACAAATTGTAAGAAAATCTCTTTGTTGCTCGATAGAGACAATGCAAACCATGCAAAATATCATGGTGCTAACTCTTTCTGCAAGAACTACAGAATAGTTACCCGATGCGCCGTACCTTTAGCATTTACATTTGGAGGATGCCTAAAGGTGACCCAACAAAGGTGACCTATATCAAAGGATGGTCTCTCCCTGACCACACCTGAATTCACGTCCCAGTGAAATCACCGCAAAAAATTAACTTGGCATCGAGAGATGACATTTAGGTTGAAATAATATAATTCTCTGTGTAAGGGTTGGGAGTGATGGGCTTAAACGCCGTCGAAGAAAAAATTTTACCAAATTTCAATTTATATTTGCGCGATAGTCCAAAATAGAATGAAGAAATTTGCAGCATGACGGAAATCCAAGACGCATTTTTAAATATATTTTAAAGATTAGTGATAATTTATCCTTCACCAAAATAATTAAAGACGATTAAGGCACCTCGAGATCCTACGGATAAAATGCACACCTAATTTCAAATGGCAATTTGCATTGACGTAGTGAAGTACTATATTTATGTATAATTTCAATCAATTTCATGAACTCCCAAACACACATGGTGGTACTTAATTGTTCTATAGCTTCATATTTTTGATGGACTTAAGCGATCGATTAAATTCACTTTTGTTAAACAACGTTGAACCTACAGTCAATTTAAACTAAACGTTTAAATCTCTTTTGATGTTACAATTCCGGGAAACAGGTTGCGCCCAGGTTGTGGTCACAGTAATTGCTCTTGAAATTGAGATGAATGCTTACAACGGTTTTCAATGACACTAATCTAATCTTTTCCTGTTTACATGAAATACGTTAATTTAGCGAAATGCTAATCGCAGAAAAGTCTTCGGAACTGCCAATCGAACCTTTTTGATTTCTAGGTGAATGAATCACCACGGTATCAACACATATTAATTCCGTTTCAATCCGAAGGCAGCTGAAACAGAACCAAAATCGCGTGTCTCATGTGGTTAATTCATCATGAGTTAGATTCGAGCTTTGACGAATTTGGAGCACCATGTGTCCGGACCTGCTACGTTAGGCACGGTTTTATCATAATTTTCGATCAGCAAGATTGATTGAACTGAAACAACGAAAATTGTTTATGATTTCATTTTCTTAATTTCCGCAAAAAGATATTAGTCTTTCATGGCTCGGTCCCAATCTCATATTATTGGGCAAACATTGAGAAAAAGATTATAGACAACATTAGTTACGCTCGGATTGCAACAGGTGGAACTGATGCTTTTCATCCGGAATTCCATTTAATCGGAGCACGATATCAATAACTTGCATAAGGGTTGAAAATTCCTAATCGAAGACTTTTCATTATTAATAATAGCAATTCATTCAAGAAGTCGAATTAGTGTGGTGATTGAGTACATTCTCCAGGGAGGTGCAAGATTTAATGTTAGCATTTCATTCTTTTGGAAATCCCACACTGAAAAAAGTTTTCCGAGTGAGTGTTAAAAATCTAGGTTGATTCGAGCAGGGGGAGTGAAAATGTTCAATTCTAAGTAAATAAAATGAAGCTGGTGTCACGAGAAGATTCCCCGAGCGCTGCTCACCTGCCACGAAGATGGGTGTCCAGTCGCAGGTGACCTCTCCTCGCCTTCGGCCCCTCGTGGCCAGCGTGCGTCGTCCTCTCCCTAGGGATTTGCCGACGCTCGACGGGATTCCGTCCCTCTTTGCTACCAGTGGACGTTCACCTGCCACAACCACGGCTGCCGATCGGTTGACGAATTGGTGGTGATTTTTAAGAGTCCCGGTGGGAATGAGCAAACGACTCCGGATGAGGCGAGCCTCGCTGGGAGCGGAAGGGGAGGGAAATGGCCTGGCAAACGGGGGCAGACGAGGAGAGGTGCGGGGAGATGTGGGATGGAGAGTGGGGGCGCGAGACGTATTGAAGAGTGGGGAATCCGAGAAGCACAGGCAAGTATTTAGGACCCACTCTTCGCCACGGCGGGTCCACGGGATGTGGTGGGCGGAGATGATAGTTGTCGAGGGTGGTTGGGGAGAGAGAGGGTGGGATGATCCCAAAGGAGGAGGACTGATTGGAATTCTCCAACTGCAATAGATAAACGAACAGATTGAAAAAATATAGAGTAGGGAAAGCGATGGAGGACTGAAGTTGAGAATGGAAGATGATATTTTTTTCTATATAATATATGCGAAACTTATTAATAAATAAAATAATTATTATTTGTGAAATAATATGTTAAAAAGAAGACATGATAAATATTATGGTAATACGATTAGCTGTGGAGTGCCGAGTTTGGGTATCGATTAAGTTAGACCCGACAAACTTCTGTACTTCTTAACTATTAATTAAATTACACAAAGAATCTTTCTACCCGATAAATAGGTATATGACAACAATTCGTTCTCCATCACTCCATATTTTCTGCCCTTCTCAATTCCATTCAAAACGAGCGTTATTTTCTCATCCCAATCTGATTTTTTGACATTCTTCTTCTATTCTCTCGTTGCATCTCTGTGCCTCCTGCATCCACTTGTTCTACGTTCTTCGAATTCATTCCAGTACAAACTTTCCTCACCTACCGTGTCCTTTGGGTCCATTTTTTAGTTGTTTTGGATTGTTGGTGAAGGGAATGGAATGCAGGACAAGATCAGGTTAATTTTCCACGTGATCATGAATTTTAGTTGGAAGTTATTGACTTCTAATCATAAAAGTCATATATTTAAGCTTAAGCATAGAATTAAGTTGTAAAGTGAACAATACAAAAAGTGTCGACGTATCGACCGTCCGACGTAAATTAATGGCATCGCATTTCATGCAGCTCATTATAAAATCGTATTTTTTTTACATATCCGGGGATCTCTGGATACCCCTCTGCTCCAAGGATCTGAGTCTTGGCTTTTCGTCAGTTGACGAGGTACAAATACATACGCAGTGCCAATGCTCAAGAGCATAGCGCGAGGCGAGGGCGTTAGCTACCTAGCTAAACCGACCGGAAATATTTCTAACCTCACATCTCAATTATGTTGGGTGACTTGACATTTTTATATTGCAGAGGTTTACACCTTCTCGCCACGTCTCTCTGTGGACCACGTAGTCGAGAAAAATCTGACGAGAATTCCTGTAGTTTTGAAGGAATCTTCGGGAATGGGATGCATTTTCAGAAGAAGTTGACTAAGAGACCTGTAAGTGTAAGTGCGGCAACCTAAGAAGTCATTGAGGTTTGTTTTATTTTTGGCTTGTTATAGACCTGTCATGAAAACATCAAGGGGCCGGGAATTTAATTAGATAATTATCATTCAGAATTATTCAAGAAAAGCTACAATTAGTAATTCAAAATTGGTCATACTATTGCCCAGCTTTCTTTGGAATGGGATATTCAGAATTTATTTATTTATGGAGTAGGTAAATTGGGTGAGGGTATGAGAGGAATTTGTGAACACGGTTGGAGGGAAAAGGTTGAATGGAAAGGCGTTGGGGGACGTGGGGGGATGCGATTGGACGTCAAGTGAAGTGTGGTGATCCTAAACGCGGTGTGTGGGGTTACCCCCACGACTCATCGTATGCCTTTTTTTTCATTCACTATTTCATCTCAAAAATCTACTCATAAATTTGGAGTGAAAGTATAGGTCAAATCATTACGTGTCACTCATGACCAAGACAAAAATTTATTCTTAGGTAACTATGGTGGCAATTCTTGCAATTCACACGGGTTTTCATTGATATGATGAGAAATAGGGTCCACATTTGAGAGAAACAATGTTATCATTGAAAGTTTTTTGGTTTGGTTTGATAAGCTGCAATGCATGTTGAACGCATGCTGTCTGAAGACTTAAAATAATTTGTACTAAAATTTTTACCATCTTTCTTACTTTATTCGTCAAAAATTCTAACCTGTTGTCAACTATTTTTTTATTATAAGATGGCTGTATGTTGTTACATCTTTTGCAGATGAAATTAACACTATTAAGCGATATTTAGTTATTTGAAGAGACTGATGAAAATTTTGAGCTGAACACTAAATCCTCATTTTTCTGATTCGGCAATTTATGGATTTCTCTCCGAAAAAAATCTTTTACTACCATTAATAATAAAACAAAATCGAAATTTAATATCATTTACGAAAATTTAACCAAAAATTTGCTTAATAAAATATTTATTTTGCAATCTCACGGAGCTTAAAATAATTGAAATGATTATACTTTCCAAATGTTAGAATATACGAAAAATGAAAATATCTGATAATTTTACTGTGGCATAGAAAATATAATTATTTTGCATTATTTCACATTATTTGGGCATATTTATTGGAATATTTTGATGTAAAGGCGGAATGAACTGGATAGCACTAAAACATTGATCTAGATCGTGGGGATGCTATTATTTCGCCTGCTCGTGAGAACATAGCGTTCCAATTTAAAGGCCGTGATCTGCCACTTATTATCGCCTTGCAGGTTGGAGGTATCTAGAGCGTTATTTAGTGATTAAATCACCCCAACCATAATTAACTGGTAGACCGATATTGTACTATTTGGAGCAGGTTAATTGGAAATTTTGGGCGCACTAATAAACATAGTGAAGGAAACATTAGAAAGATCCATGTAAGCAATATTAAGTTGACATTTTTATAGCCCTACACCATGGACTACAACCTTGGCGTGGTGGAAGTGCTTGCGTGTTCTGATGTCCCCTAGAGCTGTGCTGGAGGGGGCAATGAAGATTGCTCCGGTTAGAGTCACCGAAGCCAGATCGGCCGAAGGGTAGGAGCGAAAGGGTGTCCACTCAGCGTCTGTTCCTCAATGAGGTGGCTGCAAAGGCGTCCAGAGGGGCGGCAATTTCAGTAATGTTTTCATATTAAACTTCCAGAAACTGTTTTATTTAATGTTTTCATGTTAAAATATCTATTTAGTAAATACCATGGAAACCATATATTAAAGACGTGACGATAGGAAGATACACGAGGGAAGGAAATTTGACAATGTAAACACAGAATTAGGAAGAACGGTGCGCAAATGGATGAATAATAAACGAGGCGGGAAACTGATAAGGCGAAAAAGCGCGGTGGAAATCGCAGCGCGAGAATATTGAGACGTTACAAAGACAGGGAAAAATGGATGGACAGTACAGAAAGATAAAAGCCGTATCAGGAGGAAGGAAGAAAAAAGCAATGCAGACTATTGAGGATAAGGCAGGGAACTATTAATTGAACTAAGACAGATTCAAGAGAAATGAAGGAATGCGTAGAAAATCTGTATGCTATAGATTCTTTAGCTAGCAAGTTTAGGCCTGGAAAGAGAAAACAAGGTCTACCCCAGAAGTGGTAGAACTGAGTCGATCAAAAAATACTTATTGCTTCGTAGTAGCACCATTCTACGTCCACACACCGCTCCTAGCGGGCTTTTCACGCCTCGCACGCCTTCTGGAAGACGGCGCCCGGAATTCTGCTAAGCTCCCTCGTCACGACCTATTGAAACGCTTCCACCGAGCCGTGATGACTTCCTTTCAGTACGCATTTGAGGCGAGGGAAGAGGAAGAATTCCTGGTGGGGCCTTATCATAAAGTTTGGATCCTCACTCACATGGACGAGGAGCTCTTGGCAGATCCGCGTCCGAGTTTACTTTTGTTCATCCGAAAGCACTCGCGGAACCACCTCCGCCCTCACCTTTCTCATGCCCACGTTTTAGGTTACAAGTGATTGCACATCACTTTTACGAATGCCAAGATCATCCGAAACCATGCGAACACGTAATCTGCGATCCCTGTCCAACAGAACCTTCACTATCGCAAGATTTTCGTCACTTTTTGTGGTCTACGGGCGTCTTGAATGTTCGGCGTCTTCAACATCCTCTCTACCCTCCCTAAACAACTTGTGCCACTCAAAAAACCCGATATACCCACGGTGTTATCACTATAGGCTGCCTTGCGGATGTCATGAGTCTCTTCATCGGGTTTGCCGAGTATCACGCAACATTTGATGGCGTAGCGCTGTTCCAATAACCGGTTCATGACGGAGCGTAACGAGGTCACATTAAAGAGGTTTCGCAAACGAACGACTTCCACCCCCTAAAGGCTGGGAGCTAACTGTCACCGGCCTCCAACCTTTTTTGAGACCCCCCTCCCTCGATCCTAATCGGAGAAACTACGGCCTGGTCCTCCGTCTATGGTCCTACTATCTTTGGGACAGGCCTTGTATGACGCACATATGGATAGCTTAGGTCATAACTGATTGCGACATAGACAGGAAATATAAATTAAATAAGATCATGATGATAGATAAGATCCCTGCGTAGCTGCTTGAGGAAAACGTGGAAGGAAGACTTTTTATGGGCCAATTCGTAGCATTTATAAGAGAGGAATTTTTCGTATAGATTTTGTTTGATCATTCATAATAAGCAATATAGAATATTAAGCTTGATTTCGCAAGTAGCCAATGGTATAGGTAGAATGATCAATAAAAGGATGGAGAGGAGGGCAAATATTACTTGAAGGATGAAAAATTTGGGTTAGGAAGTGGTGCACGTGATGCCATAGCAATGATGTGGTCACTAAAGACAGGAACATGAAATACAATCAGGATATACTCATATTTTTTTACTTCGTGGATTTTGAGAAGGAATTTGGAAGAGTAAACTGGGAGCAATAAATGAACATTTTGCTAAAGACGAGTAAATATTAAGGATAGAAGACTTATTCGAAACCTGTACATGTCTCAATTGCTCAAGTACGCGGGGGATGGAGAGTTGAGGTGGGCAGTGTTGGGAAGAGGAGTAAGACAGGGGTGCCTATTACTACCAGTGCTTTTCGATCTACACATGGAGGAAATGGTTAGAGCGGCATGCGAAGGAACTGGAGATAGGATTGGTAGTCGGCGGGGATTTCATCTAAACAGTTAGGTTAGCAGATAATCAAGCTTTAGTTAGCCAGTCAGCTAAGGAGTTTCAGCCTTTGCTGAGGTCATTAGAAAATCACTGTAACAGGAATGGGATGAGAATAAATTAAACCAAATATGTTATGAGGCTTTCGATAAAGAGAATAGCCAAGTTAAACTTTCATGTAGTAGGGCAAAAACTAGAGCAGGTGGATCAGTTTCCTTATACTGGAAGTGTTTTGGGTCAAGATGGTCATAATAGCAAGGGCATAAAAAGAAGAATGGCGTTAGGCAATGAAGCTTTCACAAATAGGAGGGGAGTTATGACAGGGACGTTGGGTAACGATAAGTAAAAATTTTGAAATGGAATAAGGTATTTTACAGCGCGGAAACATGGTTGTTGAAGCAAGATGATAGGCGTAGATCGGAGTAATATTTAATAATATAATTTCAGAAATATGGGTGTATTATGACTGGGAGAATAAAATGGTTTTATTACAGAAACTGAGCACTGGGGTAAATCAACTTTTGTCTCATATTATAATTTGTGCCAATGTGGTAGAAGTAGACCTGGGTTCAAATTCGGATTTCACAGAGCACAAAGCAAGCTGTGTAATTTTTCAGGTACGAGATCTTCCTCGGAAATCGCGGGAGGCACGGGTGAACTTACACTTCACACTGGATTGTGAATTTCACACATCTGTGCTGTAGAGAAGAGAATTTTACTTGCCAAACCATCCTACGGGCTGATTACTGCAGATATGTTTAGAAACTGTGCGATATAAAATATATACTGTATGATATACAGGGTTCGTCCGGAAAATAAGTGTACTGATTTTTTCCCGCCGCTCCAGGCGCGCCCAGCACCGCTCTGACGGGCTGCGATTGGAGGGGGGTATGTTGGCAAGCGACGCTGAAAAAGGCAGTCGGCTCTGAGCTGTGGTGTAGTGAGGAGCTCTGTTAACGCGAACCTCCACGCTTCGACCCACGTCACGGAACGCGATGCCGAAGTTTTTGGAGCAGCGTTATTCCATCAAATTTGCGGTAAAGCTTGGGAAATCGTCTACCGAAACTGTCGGTATGATTAACCAGGCTTACGGGGAGTCAGCCATGTCCAGAAACATGATCTCTCGGTGGCACAAGATGTTCGTGGAGGGCAGAGAAGAGGTCGACGACGAACCACGGCCTGGACGCCCATCAACGACACTCACCGACGAAAATGTGCGAAAAGTTCGCGATGTACTGAACTCTGATCGTCGTCTTAGTGTTCGGATGATAGCAGAACAGTGTAATGTGCCAAAAACAATAGTGCACGAGATTATTAGGCACCAATTACGGATGCGAAAAATTTGTGCAAAGTTGGTGCCGAAAGTGCTCAGTGATGATCAAAGACTCAATCGTTTGGAAATCGCGACACAACTTGCGGATCACTGCAAAAATGATCCACATTTTTTAGAGAACGTTGTTTCGGGTGACGATACGTGGATCTTTGAGTACGACTCGAAGTCGAAGAGACAAAGTGCAGAGTGGCACACCCCATCATCACCCCGTCAAAAGGCGGCTGCATCACGACAATGCGCCGTCTCACACCGCGCTTGTCGTGTCGGACTTCTTGGCCAAGCACGGCGTGGCAACGCTGCCGCACCCGCCCTACAGCCCGGACTTGGCACCACCGGACTTCTTTCTGTTCCCGAAGATAAAGAGGAGTTTGAAAGGAACGCGATACGGGACTTTGGACGCCGTCAAAGAGGCCGTGACGACGTGTCTTCGAGAGGTTCCCGATGATGCCTTCGCGGGAGCGTTCCAGGAATGGGAACGCCGCTGGAACAAGTGTATCGACTCACAAGGGTCCTATTTTGAGGAATATTAGCTTAAGATATGTAAAAGTGTAATACATTTTTTTTCCTGAGCTCAGTACACTTATTTTCCGGACGAACCCTGTAAAAGAAACTGTCAAGTAAAATTACCGCGTGTATGGGACATTGCGTGTTACACGAGTAATGTCTCCGCCGTTACATATTCAACATATTTTTGCATTTTGATTCATTCCTTTTGTTCAAAGTATTCTAACCACTAGGCCCGATTAGTTTCTCGACACTGTTTTTTATTTAGATCTCAGTATATTCTTCTCCCCATTGCTCTGCCCACGTATTTCCTTCTCCATCTTCCATCCATCCTGAATCATTTCTTCTGTATTCCATAGCTTCTTAATTCTCTTATTGCATAGTATTTTTCTATTGTTTCCTTTTCTAGTCTTTCGAGCTGGTTTTTGCATGATGAATATTAGTATAATATTTGTAACTACACACATACAAGTTAATTCAATGGCGCACCCCAAGTAGACCCGTGGATACAAGAAAATTAATCCTCTTTTCTACAAGCTTGCAGTTCTAAGAGTGGCTTATTCTCTATTATAGCTGAATCCGTTTTTTATTCTTAGTCGTCTGTGTTAATGCATCTGTGCAGGTGTTTACATTATTTCCTTGTAGATCTTTCACTGCAGAACTTTTCCACTGCAACCCTTACCGTCATCATCTTTAATGGGGTGCTGAGCTCCACAGTATGCATACCAAATGTGCATATTTTAGCCCTATTGTTTTCATTAGGCGAGACTCTCTTAATTTAATCTCGGAAATTCTCGATCAGCCCATACGAATTCGATCGTTATGCCAAGTAGGATATTTGTATGATCATCAAAAGATTGAATAATAGAGGTAATGGGATAAATTTTATTTGTGGTGTGAAGTAGCCTGGGCCGTCGAAGCACCTAATAACAAACACTACTACACCTCTTATACAAAATTTACATATGAACGAAGACGACCTAGATTAAAGGGGACACAGGGTGAAGAAGGAACGTGAGAATAGTTTAACGGGAGTCTGGCTAGCGGACTTAGCATTGAGAAAACAAACAACTGTATCGTAGGTATGCATAAATGGACCCATGAAAACGTTAGTTCATAATTTTTAGATATAGCGAAAGCATCTAAAGAAACATCTCCAAGCGATCGCCATTATTTAAAATATGTTAAATATATGATTAGGCTCTGCCGATATGATTAATTGTTAGTAAGAATCAGACTAGGTGCCTGATATTCATGTTAAGCAGGAAGAAGTGAAATGGCTGTCCTTATGACTGTTGTACATCCGGCTTCTATTTATATACATCCACTCTGAATCTTTGTTATAAGTAAACTTAAAAAAATTCTATCGTCTTGAGATCTTTAGCTTTTTAGGGATAAAGGAAAATTTTAGTTAAAAAAAGTTTCCTGATACCACAATGGATTTTCGGCCAGGACAACGCGAAACAGTACTCAATCTTCGATGGCCAACTCATTGTCGGTTAAACGTTTATGTAGTGCTGTCTTCTGTTGAACATAAAATTGCTAGCTTAATGAGTTGCCAGAAATTCTCCTTGTCGAATATTCTTAAGGATTCAGGGGATCCAAGAATCCACACCGTATTGATTTTGTGTGGCCGCAATTGAAACTAATAACAACATGCACTAATAGGATAAAGTGTGGGTGTAATGAATTGAAAACCTCGAAGTCGGCTTGATACGCAAACGTAGAACCCGTAGAAATCACCTCGTGCGTTTGCCCAGCAGTGAAAGAAGGTACACGTTGGAGTGAGGGCGGACGGTGTTCCATTGTGGTATTTACCAATATGCTCCCAAACAAATATAGTGTTCAGTAAATTGCAGGAATGCATTTGTGAATACACTCATAGACATCACCTGCATTTGGGTTCATCTGATCATTAGTTGAGTAACTTGTACATGAGTTGATACGATTCGTTTATTTTTTCAATAATGTAAATTATTTATGGTGATGTCATTTCAGGACGTATTCAAAGCCGTAATCCACGAAAAGATTTTGTTTTTTTAAATATTTCCTTTGGCAGCAATTTGGAGTATGCACCACTTAATGTGCCTAACTTAAATTGTTAATTGCGCTGCGGTAATAATTTAGTTTTCTTCAGCATAGTTAAAGAATGGCATTCTTAAAGAAAAGCCCAGTAATTCATGTCACTCTAGTTTTTCCTCTCTTTAGGTAATTTTCATTGCCCCAGCCAGAGCCCTCGATCCGAAAAAGTTCTGAGCTTTGTGAGAAATATAGCGAACCAAGCAATCAGACCACGCCTCTCGTAGTTAGTCATATGCTAATTTCTTGCTAACGGAGTGAGTACAAGGTGTGTGCCAATTCCATCCGGCACAACTTTATTTCGGAATCCTGTCCCATTCGCTTCAAGTTCCCCTAAAGAATAAGTACTTATACTATTTATACTCCATGCCCATTTATATTACTCCCAGTTCATTCCTTGTACTGTGCTTCATCATTTGCTACCAACTCTCATATGCCCCGACTCCTTCAGCCCATCGTCCCCGATGACTCTAGGCCTTCCCACTCGACGCCGATCGTTCCTACTCCGTCCCCACTTTGATCTGGTCGTACCCTCGTTCTTTCGTGGATTTCTTCTTCATTCTGCGGCTGGCTCCGAATGCGCGCGTGCTTAACGTACTTGCGGCCAGGAGGAGACGGTTCCACGGTGCTTTCCATTTTGCCAAGTAATCTGATTGTTTGCAAATGTTATATCCCGCCATGCGTGTAAAAGTTTGCAGTAAAACTTCGATCGATTTCCTCGTCTCGAATAATTCAAGTTATAATTTTCTGTTTGAAGCTGTGCTAGTTGATCTTCCTGGAACTGCATGAAAAATTAAGAAAAGCATTTTATAGTTTCTAGTGAATTGTGTTGTTGACTGCATGAAATGTGAATATAGTACACAAAGCTCTGGGATTTCTGCGCCAATACTATATTCGTATGATATCAAGAGGATCAGTTACTGTAATCTCAGCATGCACTGATCATAATATTATCTTAAAATTTGGCAATTTCTACCGCTGTTTTGTACGAAGTTTTGAAAATTTCTAAAATTTCGTGACAATCGGGGGTTAAAACATATGGCCAAACTAGTAATGATTATTCATGGTATGTATGTATGATAGCGAGCGGTGAACCGTTCGCACGATTTGTTTGCATGTAAACATTTTTTGATTCGGTTTACCTTTAAAACAATTATAATTGCCAATCATTTTAGTCGTGGTGAGGTTTCAAACTGACTGCAGCACACCGGGTTCTGGTTATCTAAACAGGTTCGATGTCAATCGTTTTCCGGAATGGGATGTGGAGAAGATATTCATTTACATCTTTGTAAGGTACTATGGTGCGACGAACATGATCTGCGATTATTGTTGTAAACGAGGAATAGGACATTTTTTAGGAATAGGCAATAACACTGATCTTACAGGTCTTCTGGCCAAAACCCTTTCTCATAGATGCTACTAATTAGTTCATGAAAATGCTTTCTCCCACATTTACCTAAATGTTTAAGTAGTTCTTCCGGAATGTTGTCAACCCCCACAGCCTTATTTGATTTAAATTTTCCCAATGCTCTTTATCTCAGCATCTTGTAAACTTGGATCCAACCTCGAGCTCAATATTCCAGAGGGAATGGTTGTTAAGAGCTAACACGCAGCTACATACTTAATGTAATTTATATCTTGAAATGAACTGTTTACTCTTTGACAGGTTTTTTGTGGGACATCATAGTGAGGTGGAGAGAAATAAATGAAATGAAGGATGAGTGAGGCCTAAACAGGGAGATGGTAACTAACTGGGCCCAATAACTTGCTGAAGAATTCTTTGATTTATTGCCTGCAAGTCCAACTGGGTGTTGGTGGCAATTTTGCTCTTCAAGCAGCACAAGATAATGGGCACTCACTGAGGTAGGGATGTGGTGAGATGTAAGGGAAGGTTATGTTGGATGAAAAGTATTTAAGGGTGGATCAAAGGAAGGGAAGGGGAGAGAAAGAGAGAGATGCAATGGCGTTCTGTTGGCAAGGACATCTTCATCATGCAAAGAATAACTGAAACTATAATACTAGGTCCCCAATTGATATTCCCACTATGGCAAAATTAAAGGTGATTTTTAACATGAAATGAACAGCTCAAAAAAGTTATGCAGTCGAGGCCCTGGTATGATCAGCTACAAACAGCATAGCCTTCCTCTCAGTACCTCTATGGTGTTAACCCTTTCATTACAATTCTTCTTTTCCAGCTTCATGCCAAAAACTTTTCCACTGCTTTTGCCATTTTGTTACCTTGTCTCATTTCCAATAAAATCATTTTTGTTATGTCCCTGGGACTAACATGTACTCATGATCATCATGGCCTCAACAATACAATGTCTGTCTTTGATAGCATTTTATTTTTCCTCTCTTCTTATTTAAATATTTCACTAGACCTGTTCTCCACTTTAAAGGCAATCATAAACATTACACTTCAAGAGTATTTTTAGGCATTCCTGTTCCCTTCTTTCATCTGGTTTCCCCATAGTTATTCTTCTTGTATTTTAAAGATAGTTGAGGCTGATACTTTGTGGTATTCCATTATAATGAACAAGAACGAATCAAATAACTTTGCAATTCCACAGTGTATATCTGTGGAAATGCAAATTTATTTGATCCTTCCTTATTAATTTCTTGTATTTGTTGACTTTCTCTTCATTAGCCCCTAATTTTAGAAATTTCATCTTTAACAATGTCACATTATCTGTATTACTAGCTCAATTATATTGCCTGTATCATTATTTATTGAAGTCTGGATGATTTATTCGTCAACAAATTTTTCTTGGCTCAAATATAAACAGCATTCTTTTTAGAATTTTTTTCAACTGCTCTTTCTCGGAGAAATATGCTGGCACTAGTCATATGAGGGTTTTATATAATTGCGGGTGTCCCTGGAGGGAAACATTTGATAGTGATGGCAGATTGGAATGTGATGATAGGTGAAGGTAATGATGCTAGTGAGGTTGGGGGCTATGGTTTAGGAACAAGAAATGACTATGGGAAAAAGAAAGAGTTCTACCGAAGACAGGAGTTAATGATAACAAATACTTGATTTAGACACCACAAAGAGTATAGTTAAATATGGATTTCTGGGGGCAGGAGGGGGGCAGCATATGTGGACTCAGACCTTAATTTTGTAATAATTAGGTGTAGCATCTGATTCAAAAAGATAAAGCAGGCTTAGGAAATGGAATTTTGAAGCATTAACAGGAACGGGAAGAAATGAATTACAGTAGGCTTTAGAAAAAATCGAGCAAGGACAGAGAGGTGAGTAGTGTAGAGATGAGTGGGAACATATCAAAGAAGGGATATTGAGGGCTGCAAGCAAAATGATAGGAATTGTAAAAAGGAAAAGGGCAAGGAAACCATGGATTATGGATGAGATGATTAGAAAGATAGATGAGAGAAGGACATGGAAGAATATAAACACAAAGTTAGGCTGAAGGAAGCATAGATAGTTAAATAAGAAACTGAGGTGGGTAACAGATAGATCAAAATAGGCATGGCGGCAAATGCAGTGCAAGGATATGGATTGTTTATAGGAGGAGGAGCTAATTGGTGCAATATACAGGAATGCCCTGTCAGGAAGTAAAAGTGAAAATCAAGCATATGATTTAAGATAAGTCATGAAAAATATTAATTGAACCAGAAAAGATCCCGGAGAGTTAGGAAAATATAGAGGAACTTTATGGTAAAGAAATTAGACCAGCTAGATTAGACGTAGAGTATGAAATAGATGAGGGTAGCTTAGGTCCAAGTTTACATGATGGTGAGATAAAGAGCATTGAGGAAATTGAAAGCAAATAAGGCTGTGGGGGTTGACAACATTCCTGAAGAACTACTTAAATGTTTAGGTAAATGTAGGAGAAAGCATTTTCATGGACTAATTTGTAGCATTTATGAAAAAGAGATTTGGCCAGAAGACCTGTCAGATCAGTGTTAGTTCTGGTTCCTAAAAAAGGAAAGAAAACAATATGTGAGTCTTTATATTGATGTCTGATTTTGCATACAGCTGAAGTGGTTCTTGGAATGATAAATAACAAGGCAGAGATCAGGGCAAATGATAAGTTAGGGGATATTTTTTTTTCAGGTAGGGGGAGGAACTTTTGATGCCATAGCATTAATGAGGTCACTGATAGAGTTGCATACTCATATAATACGATTAACATAATAATATATGTGTGACAGAAGAAACAGCATAGGGATATGGAATGTTTATGAGGAAGGATATAATTAAGCTGCTCAGAAAAGTCAAAGCAATTCAGGAACTAAGGAGAGAAAAGCCATACACAATATCAAAGACAAATCAGAAAATTTTCTTGACCTAGGAAAGAGTGGAGAGAAAGGGAGAGGATACATAGGCAATCTATGTGGTAAATATGAGGCATGTCTGGAAAGGGTTCAGTAATGCAATAGTTTAAGAAAAATAGCCTACCTAGAACAATGAGGCATTAGTCCCCTTCAAAATACTCCTCTTACAACCTCTCACGCTTATCACGTGTCTCTTCCACTTTTCAAAACAATCAGCAAAGTCCTTTTTTGGAATAGCCATCAGCTTCCTTGTTGCTTTCTCTCTTATCTTGTCAAGGTCAAGTATTTTGTGCTGCAGTTGCAGGGGACTTGCTCCAAGCCACAAATAATGACCCAGGTTTTCTGAAAAGGTCATCACTGGAGATGAATCATGATTCTATGGCTATGACCCTGAAACAAAAGCCCAGTCTTTCCAACAGTCGGTTATGAGATAATGGAGAGTGGAATTAGGCGGTTGATGATCATTCTGAAAAAGGACTTTGCCAATTGTTCTGGAAAGTGGAAGATATGTTAGGATAAGATTGTGAGGTTATAAGGGGAGTTCTTCAATGGGGACTGAGGTCTCATTGCTCTAGGTTGGCTATTTTCCTCAAAAAATTGCATGGCAGGATGTCTTCAGGACAGAACTTTTATATATTAGGCCAGCAGACTTAGAAGTAGAAAGAGGATATGATGTGGATAAAGATAGCATAGGTCCAAGCTTACTTAATTTCGAGGTGGAAAGGAAATTAAAGGAATTGAACTGAAATAGGGATGTTGGGGTAGTAAAATTCCTAAAGGACCACTAAATGGCTCCGAGCAGTATTAGAGGAAGAATTTGTATGGCATAATTTGTAACATTTATGAGGAAGGAATTAGGCTGAAAGAGTTAGTCAGATCAGTGTTAGTTCCTCAGAGGTAAGCTTAAGTTTGGACCTTTTGAGATGTGTGTATGGAGAAGAATGGATATAAACAGAAAAAAGCATGGTGTACTAGGCATGGTGGGGAAGGAGGGGGGATTGTTTGCAAAGATCCAAAGAGGACATCTTCAGTGAATCAAGATAAGTGTAGAAAGGAGGATTTTGAGATGCGGGTATGAAGAAAGATGGACAACGTAAAATGGACAGCAAGGAAAACCAAAATATTAATAGGCATGGTGGGAGAAGAGAGAGGATTCTCAAGAAATCTAAGGTAAAAAATATGGATGCCAAGAATTTTGATTAGTAATGGAGTGCTGAAGACTGTGATAAAGGAGGGGATCTGAGGTAAGGTAAAGGATAGGCATGCTGTGCTGATTGGAGGGAGGGGAGTTATGAGGGATCGAAGGAGGGGTATTTTATAGGGTGAATGTCAAGTTGTATTCTAAGGACGGGCAGATAAAAATACCATTGTGTATTGTTTGTTCATGCAAAACCACCTTAAATGGCAAAATACCGAATTCATTAATAGGCTGACTGTATATTTCAAGGTATTTATTTGACTATTATTGCAAGTTGCAGCTCAAATTAATCAGAAAAACATCTTTACAGCCCGGTGTTATAAATATTTATCAAGCAAGCCATAGAATGCTAGTTTTGAAAATGTCCCTGATTGGCAGATATTGTCTCAACAAATGTTTCTTAATCATGTATTTTAATTTATAGTGAAACTTTTGATAGTTAAATATGGGTCAATGTTCTAAAATTTAATGCGACTAGATATGCTATTAATTTTGTTTATATTAAAATGCAGTAATATTTAAAATGAATTAAATGTTTTTAAATGATTAAAGAAGTTCAATAAAACTGTTTAAAAAAGGAATAGTTAATCTATTTTGAAAAGTTCTCAGAATTAAACTGTAAAATCATGCATGCATCAGTGGTAACTTGGACAGCTCAGTATCTATGTAGTTATCATTTTTTATGTAATTTCTATTCTCACGTAGTATCTTTAGTTGTCACTTTTTTCCTCTTTCAAGAGTTTTCACAATAATAGTCTTTGTAATTCATAAAATGTTTGTTAAATATTTTTAATTTTCATTTTGATTTCTTGTGGTAATACTAATTCCATCTTTTATTTAGTCTTATATTTGGTTCCCATCACTTTTTGTATGAAATAAAGTTCTTTTGAGAAATTGTCAAGTGATTTTGATGAAATCATTCAGTTAATGGTTATCTATATTTGATTCTATTAATTGGCTTCAAATATTTACATGATGCCATTTAATGGAATCCTGTTTCGACACTTTTATTCTGATCCAAATAATTATGAATAACATTGTTTGAGATTAATTCAGAGGCTATTTAAATCAAAAATTGGTTGGCTTGCATAATATTTATGATGTCAATATAGGGAATTGAATTCCTTTGACTAATTTCTTCCATCATATTAAAACATTGTTTCATATACTCTCCCCTGTTTGTGTGTTTCTAAAATTCCTTACCTTTCCTGAGACTTCAACCAAATTCATCTGATTTGGTTTAACATTCCTTTTGAATCATTTTTCTTCTCATAACATTTTGCTCTCCACATCTCCTTCATTCTCTCAAAATAACCAACTTAAAGCAAATGTATATTCAGTCCAAATTTTCATGACCCACTCATTTCTCATATTACAAATTCCTTAAGTACCCTTTAACTTCTCTATAGGATAATTAGGGTGTGAAAGTTCCTTCGCATGAAATACCCAAATTCCTGTACCAATAGTCAGTCCTATATGATCTGTACCATGATTGATGACTTGGGTCATCTGAGGCACTTATTAGACATGAGTAACAAAGATGAGAGGTTGCAAGTTTAGCAAACTTTATAGTGCTTACACTACATGCAGCATTACTTGCTAATATTTAAGATCTTCTACTGGTTTGTTTTGGCTTGTGTTGACAACATGCCATAAGAAAATGCAAAACAAAGCAATACCTAGGCTCACCATAACAGTTTTAAACAAAGTATCCATGTTGTCTGAACCATTATTCCTGAAGATTGTAGTGTTATGAAACTGAAGAATAAATGAAAGCACCACACACAAGCAAGTAAGCACCACAAGATATTTTTAATAAGCTTTAATTTTTGAATAGATTTCATAAGTTCATGGAGTTATTGCATAAATATAAATATGTTAAGTGTATACTTGCTATTTCCTTCTTGGACACAATAATATATTAACTATGAATGAATTATGTGTGCTCAGTTTTTACTGGTTATCTTGATTGAAATTTTATGGGGAAATTACGCAGTTCTCACCTGTAATGTTCTTTTATCTTCTTTTGTGAAACTTTTTAAAAAACTATTTACTCAAGCTTATTTTTTTGTGAAGTGCACTTGTAAAGAGAGTTTCACCTAAAACCTTTAACAGCTTGGAACTTTCTTCTAACTGAACATATGACTGTGGAAGTTCTCTGGAGGTAATATGTATGTATAATTAAATATAAATAACCTAAATGTATGCGGAAAGTAATTATTTCACCCAATTTCAGTTTCTATTTATCCTTCTTACCTTTAATGGCTTTGCTGTGGTCTGCACTTCTCCCACTGGTTTCACTGTAATATTGTGGTACTTATCTGCTAAGTACAACTACTCACCACACTTGGATTGAATGGTTTCCTGTGAATGTACCTGTGAATGAAAAGTACAGCAAAAAGGACTTTCTTCTTGGATCTATTCAAAACCTTGAAATGCATTTTGTAACCAAGCTAAGATCATTGAAATAAGAATTTTTTTCTCTGCATTTCTATCAATTTAGTCAATTAATTTGGTTATATTTAAATTGAAAATTGTTGCTTAAATTATTTTCCATTGTTTTTATGGTTTTTTGGGCAAATAAAACTTTTTTCATTCTCAATGACTTGGTTTATGCATAATTTTTTCTTATTGGAAGTCTGGAATCTGCACAAAATTTTTTGACAACCCTGTTTGCAGTATAACATTAGCTGACATCCATTAAAAATGGTACATGAGTTAACTTGCCCTAATGGCTTGAGATTCCAGAAAGAAGAAGCGACTGAAGGGACCTGCATACCGAAATCTTAGAAAGCTAGTAAAATTGTTAATTTTGTTATTTTTTGTTGGAACTCTATCATTTAGGTTAGTTTTTGGATGAACTTAAAAGTGGATAATTATGAATTTCTTTGACATATTCAGACAACCTAATATTCTTCATTAACCTTAACCCTTCAATTTTGCATGCTGACCTCATTCCGTTCTACATCCTTATCTTTTCCTTCCCCTTCCTTGCTAGCCTAATGTTCTCCTCTCTCATTGGCTTTAATTATTTTATCCACTTATGGGTTATATTTAATCTTCCTACAATTGTATGGAGTATACATCTCAAGATTTCACCAAAGTAAAAGTGAATATATCTTATGAAAGTTGTGAATGATTAAAATAAATTTTCATTCTAGGTATCTGCATTTATTTCTTTGGTTGATAGGCTTAAAAAAGAATTGATAAGTTCAATCTAATGCAGTAAAAAAGGACATCGCCCACAAATCAGTGCAAGTCGTTTGCCTCCAAATCAATCCAATTCACTTGAAATTCTCTCCACAGTACCCAAAGACGGTGATTTCGGTCAACACGTGCAGCTGTGGAGAGGTTACCCAATGGCTGTCTGCTCCACGGGAAATCATACTGCAGAGAGAAGAAATGGGAAGGGGGGGGGGGGGCGGATAATCTTAAAAGTCGATCTAAATTTGAATGAAAACATTAAGAGCTATCAGTTTTCAGTTCTAAATTATTGTTGGTTATTTATTTATTTCGCATCTGAAAACAGCCAATTGGGTTTAACATCGGAATTCTAACAGTAATATATATCACAATAGGAACAATTACAAACACTCAAGCCCTGTATAGAGAAAAACCCACATAGGCGGGAATGGAACCCGCGACATCTTGGTTGATAGGCGGCCTCCAGTGGCGGCGGGGCAAGGTCATCGCCTGCCAACCCAGAGGTTCGATTCCCGCCTAGGTGGTAGGTTGAATGCGAATTTGCTAGTGAAGCTAAGCTATGAATTTTTTGAAGATAAAGTAAAATGAAAGAATTTCAATTACTCAAACCGATAGATAATGGAAGAGAAAATTTTCGTAAAAAGTCAAACCAAGTACATTTATGAAACGCATAGACAGTAATTATTAGGAAAGGCGAAGCGAATCCTGAAAGCTGGTGACTTCAACGCTCGCAAATACAAAATGACATGCATTGGCCGAAGTTGAACACTGCACATCCGTAGCCTCAGTCGTCAACCACATTTATTAAGTTTCTTAGAAATGAGTCGCACATAATTTCTACTGTTACGATCATGGAGTTGCGGTGGTTATGACTATTGTTAATCAGTAGATCCCTGTAATTTCTTATTTCCCCGTCTCCTTCATAAGAACGATTTTATCTCCGTTTGCCTCCCCCATTTCCCAGTTTTAGGAGGTAGTTCCCATGGCTCAATATTTGAATTGCCTATTAACTCCAAGTGGAAAAATACTAACGGCTATCTTTCGAAAAAATGCTTGGACCATTTTTCGCTTTCTTCAACTAAATTGAAACGCCAATGTCCATCTGAGACAAAATTCAGAGTCTACGAAGTTCACGTCATAGAAAGGAAATGGGAGAGGTGTCGCATCTTTTGATTATTTCTACCGGCTTTTTCATCATTAGTATTGGCCGCCTAGAGGTGAGTGGTCTGATGATGTGGCTCTCATCGATTATTGAGATGAGACGCTGACGCGTATTGAACGAGTGAACCTGGCGGATAACTCGCGGATTTTATTTCCATTTCACTGCGGCCACGTATACCATTTCTTTAATATTTTTCAAAGGTGAAATTTTATTGCTAATCTTCAACCAGAGACAAATATAATTTGCCAATATATGTTTGCTTATTTGCAGTAATATACACTGATTACAATTTTTATAGAGAAAGAATGAATTATATTCATTCAACAGTCATTCTATGGCTTGTGACAAGGCAAAAACTCTTGCATTTCCTCAGATAAGGTGAGGTTTAGGTAGAACCTTTACATTAGCTCCTCTTATGCTACGATAGTTCACCTCAGGTAGAGTTGAATGGGGGAACCAAGTAAAGGAGAGGAAGTGAGGGGCATAGTTTTCACTTAAACATATAGTATGTGAAAAATTTAGAGAAGATGAGGAGCAAGGAGAGCTCTTGGAGAGTTCTGTTCGTGGGAACGTGTCTTTAAACTCCATTAAGTAATTGAAGTTCACTTAAACATTGACCCTGACTACTGCTGTAAACCTAGACCTCTTGTAGACGATGTAATGAAAGTTGCAGCCTTAGGGTGTATTAGCTGAAATAATTTTCAATTCTATTGGGGCCCAACCTGGGAAATATTAATGACACCTATGAGAATTGTGATAGGTTTCACAATCTAATCGAGTCAATGAAACTGGTAATTAGATGAGGAGTTTGCCTTGAAGAAACAGCCTCCAGCCCAAGAAGGGTATTCAGATTGCAAAAATTATCGTTTATGCAGATTTCTGTGCCCAAAGTGAGCCGTGTCTCCTGTAAGGCAGTAGAAATCATCACTTTGAGAAAGATTTTGTTCTTACGTAGTTTTTGTAGGCATTAAGAGAGCCAACGTTCTTCCTATGCTTACGTCAGTATTTATTTAATGCCAATTATTGCTATCACATTGGGTCAAAGTGTGAAAAATGAACAAAACTTGAGTGACCTGTGTACTCTAATATAGCCCAGGTTATCCTTGTATGTAAAATAATTGAAATTTTTGAAGAAAAATATACCTAAGTAATATTTTCAGGCAAAGGAAGTGAAATTACCACCTGAAGTCAGACCTACATTAAGGTGCGAAAAAATATTTTTGTCAAAATTTTATCTCTCTGTGCCAAGTCAATTAAATCGACCCAGACCGCCATCAATCAAATCGAAACTGATTGACAGTCCTTACAAGAATAATGGCAAATGGTGATTAAGGCATACATTTAAAGAGCAGAATATTTGTCTCCTTGGGAAGAAAATTGAATGCTTTTGAGAAGAAATTTGAAAGTTTGCTTCCTTTGCTCGTGAAAATGAAAACAAAGGAGCCGTGCACATATAACCTCACGCATTTAGCTAATGTGTAATAGGGATATGGTCTAGCGCAACCCTCTGTGACAAAGGAAGCCTTTGGAGGGGGGGGGAGGGGTTAGCTGTCCGTGATTTCGGGTAGGCATCATATCGGTAGAGTTTTTAATTAAAAAGCTTTAACCAAAATTACCTCTATAATTTGAAATATTTTACATATTTATTAGTAAGTAACAATGGAGCAAAACTTAGCACAACTTTTATCTTGCATTCCTAGCATGAAATCATCACCTACCACTCACATTAGTGGTGAATTGCAGAGTGTCACGTAAATGTAGAAATATTTTATGGGGGAAGAATATTAAGGGGGGACTAAAGGAGCATTAGAGTTTATCGGGCGGCTCATTGGTCTGAACCCCAAACTACGCACGAAATAATTTGGTATAATGCACATTGAAAGCAGCAATGAGAAATGCGGATGACCATTGCCAAGTTAAAAATACTGTTATTAGCGTGTACTAATTTGTATTATTTTCTCTATAAGTAACTTTGTAATTAGTGTAGTATATTTCGACGGCGTTGCGTTTTCTGGACTGAAATGAGTCCAGCATGGAACTTCTGGGTTAACTCCAATTCCATTCGCTGCAAGGGAATTAATGTAAACCCGGGGAAGTAGTTCCTATGCAGGATTCAAATCTTAAGGATTAAACGGGTTTTCATGCTCGGCAATGTTACCATAAAAACTTGAATACCGTAGGAAGAGGGAAGAAAATAAGCTATTATGTATAAAATAAAGTTGATAAATATTCGCCGACACAAAGTACGGTAGATCGGATTTTTAAATGAATTTTCTAATGCCACTTGGTAATTAATTTTCCAGGCTTTATTAGGCACAGGATAGAGAGGCTTTTGAAGTGATACTAGAATCACGCAACCGAAGCATCGCCGCAAATGTTTTCCGCACGAAGTACTCTTTCTTGACGTTCTGACCCCGGATATACTTGGAGAGTTCCGCATTGCCATTTTTCACTTTTGCAGCCGTTAAGTCCCTCAACGCAGGCAGGCGATAAAGGTGATTGCGGATTAGCGTGAGTGAGGTGCGGCGGCCAAGATTACCCAAAGTGGGTCAACGAAGTGGGTGGGGAGGGTCATTGGGGTATGCTAGGATCAAAGGGAGTGAGGAGACTTAATTGTTGTGTGCTGGGGTTGGGTGCTGGGGAGCCATTTGGCGTCACTCTTGGTTGCTCCGTGTTATCAATAAAGGATGACAACCGTTCGGCACCTTAATGCTATGTCCGACCACCGTTCCTGAGGAAACACTTGCTTAAGTTATAAAAGGGTTAAATAAAGCTTTTGGTGAATAAGATGAGGTCATAAGTCTAAGTTAAGGATCTGAATATACTATTTTTAATCTCGGATTAAGACTTGATCATTTTTTTTAGTTAGTCTGCATTAAATGAACTGGAACCTTTCAATTATATTGGGAACTCCATCCCTTTGTGTGCTGTGGTTAAATTTATTAAAAAAATTTAAAGGCAATAATGATCACCCTGAGGCAGAGCGAAGTTGAAGCAATTCGAAAGTTCGAGGTCGCGACGGTGTGTGTCACAATGGCTTTCTCGCTTATTTTATTAAATTAAAATTGGTAGTGGCACAAAACGGACTGCAGTGGTGAACGAAATGAAATAATCTCATTCGATTCCAGTCACAGAATATGAGGGTTGCCTCGGTAAAATGGCTAGAAGTGGACTGAAGCCTACTGCCTCACTTCGCGAAAATTATTATTCAATCCTTTGACATGAGTACTAGATTCACAGCAGCCTTAAAATCGAAGAGACATGCAAATTTATTCATCAATAAACACGCATGTAAACATTGACTCACCCAGGTAATTTGGAATTCACTTTTTCATTAATTTTTCCCTTGAGTTCTCGTTGAATACACTACTCTGGAGGGACTGCAATTTCAGAAGTATCTTATTCTTGATTTTTGGGACTGATTACACCCATAATAAATGTATTTACATTAATGAAATTATTTTTTACGTTAGAGTGGCAATTTCTTTGTCATATTATTGTTGATAGTATGAACAGTTCTCGTGAAAGCTTTATAGCACTTGGACGTGCAGAACGTTGTTCCATGGACAGGGGTACGTTGTGCGGCAGAGGTAGGAGAAAGGGAGGGAGGAGAAGCGAGTTGATGGCAGGCAGGGTGGCCACAATAGTATTTCATAGCCAAAGATGGAATTTGTACGGTGCAGGCAGTTCAGATTGCCTGGGAGCTGGTTCAACCCTTATAATCCCTGCCCACACTCACGTGTGCTCACAGCGGCGTTATGGATTGATGCCCTTGTGCAATTATCCACATGTGAAACTTTTAATGGCAGAATATGCAATGTTTTTTAATTTAACATTATTTCCAGAAAAATATTTTATCCATGGTCTTCACGATTTCATGATCAATTGTACCATTAACTGCATACATTTCTGTTAACGTACGTGTAGTAATAGTAGTTTTAGGGGAGGCGACCGACTACTGAGGTCATTTGCGTCATTAGAGATGGACAGAAAAAGTTGAAGGGTATAGAGAAACCCGGCGTCGGCATTAGCCTATTCTTAACGAAAGGCGTCAAAGGGACCGCAGCTTAACGTCCCATCCGACGGACGGCGTACTCACTCAAAGTGCCCTCCACAAAGCACCGCCGCCTCTGAGATTCTAGCTCGGGACCTCTGGGTGGGCTTTTGATGATGTTCCGCAACATAACCTAGTATATTTAAGGAGGAAAATAATTTGCCACGTCATAATTCAGATTGTTTGCCCACTGTGGGTAAATAATCTAAATCAGCCGTTCAGTAATAGATTTCTTGCATTATTAGTTTGAACTTAAGTCCACTACCCTTGTTTTTATCTCAAAATAAATCTTAACCTCATAGTTTGTACCGTTAGATCAGGTTTCATTGCTGATATTCAACGAAATTGCATCCCGTTTGATGTCATATGCATCAGGAATTCACAAAGGAGCCTGATATTTGCCATCTCAAAGACAAATTATGTTATTGTACCTAAAAACTCACTTTAAGGTTCATTATACAGGGGTCTTCAGACCGAAATCCCCTGGTGCGAGTAGGTAGGGACGTCTCATGACCACATCACGCCCCACACTGTCCATTGTTGGTAAAGGCCGTAGATCATACATAACGGGCTTCATTACGCGCGATGCCAGAGTCGACCTATAATTGTTAAAACTGTAAAATATTCAAAATTGGCGTGCAATAAATTGACCGCGGTCATTTAAAGCAATATACAAGACTAATGATTCCAGGCTGAAACCAGGAATGTTACTAATAAAAAAATGTAGTCTTAGGTTGACAGTGTTGTCGTGTGATACGTTCTTCGTAGTTTTACTATTCGGTATAGGTATAAATGTGATATAATATGACACATTTAAAAGTTGGTAAAGAAGAAGGTTTGTCAGAAAAAAGATTAATTTTCCCAGCCCCAAAATCGCACCATCAGCTTTTTAGAGAGAAGTGTACCTTTACCAAATTATTTCCGACATTGAACGGCTTCTCCAAAGGGTACACGTATAATGATCATCGAATGACGGAAGCGTTGAAAAATTATTACACAGATTGAGTGGCGTGTGGAAGATAACGCGAAGAAAAACTCGCGAGTTGAAAAACGATATAACGTCGTGACAATCAATACCCCACACCTCTCCCCACCTCAACGCTCCTAATGCATTCCCTCCACGTACGGTCTCTCTTTTTAAAAACGCACTCAAACCAAAGTACTCGTCCAAACTGGAGCTTTCTTTTTTTGTGGGAAAGCCTTTTCTTTCTCGAAACTTCAGTTGCACGCCGCGTCCTCGCCAAACTTGACGCCGCGAACAGCCTAGCATGGCTTCTTTCTAAACAGGAAAAAAAGCGCACGAGATATCCCAAAGGATATTCCGACCACGATCCCTCCTTCGGTTTCATCTTTTACGGAAACGGCAGTATTTCACGCTCGACGGCAAAAGAGGGTGGAAATGAGGGAGCGGGCACTGCGGAGGGGTGGAAGGCGGGGCAGCGGCGGAGGGATGAGAGAGATTGGAGAGGGACGTAGGAAAAAAAGAAAGGAAGTGGGAAAGGGGAAACAAGCGAAAATGGAGTGAGTTCGGTCTGCTCGGAAATTTTGTTGCAGGCTTAGTAAGTCAGTTTCCCTGCCCCAGTTAATCGCGAGCAAATGGCCGAGGCGTTTCAAGAGAGCGTCTATGAACATATTAGAATAAACGCCTTTCTTCGTAACAGAGAGGGAAAAGCAGACCATCCACTGACAAAAGATTTTTATCACTCCAATGAAATTATTGTTCTGTTTTTGTTATATATATATATATATATATATATATATATATATATATATATATATATATATATATATTCATGCCACGAAATTATATCGGTGCTGTTGAGCATACAACACAACTTCGATTTGAATTATATTTTTACTTAGCCTTCATGTATTCCCGTAACAGCATAAAGGACCTCATATAAAATGACTGAATATTAATTGTTATAATCATTTTAGAAATTAACACTAAATGACTATAATGAGGATCAGATAATAAAAGATTGTAATTAACGCAATGTTATTGCATTATTTCCCTCTTATGTGAACTTCTTTTTTGGTTATTCCAACCGCATTAGTATAAAATTGAAATAAAAATCTTTATTTTACTTGTGTTCTAAATAATTGTACCCATTCCTAAAGATTGAAGTTAGTTCACATTTCATTTTTAAATAATAACAAGGTAACTATTTCCTTGGTAGGAAATTGTCAAAATAATATCGAGTTGTTTACTTTTTACCTGCTTTTATCCATAATTGTACTTATCTTGAAAATGCATGTAAACAATATATTGCATAAATGTTTTAAACACCCTCATTCATAATTTGAGCTGCAATTGACTTTTATATTAAGCTATCGTGAACTTCGGAAAAAATTGTGAATGAAAAGCATTCCATTATCTGCTTCCTTTGATATTTCATTAGGAAAACCTTTATTTTATAAATTGTCACATTTTTATTATGGATGATGATTCATGTACGTATATCCCGTGTGCAAATAAATAAATTATGCACTGAGATACCAAGAGATGAGACCGTTCTCAAACACGTACATGAAGGGTCTGTCCCAAAAGGAGTAGGACTGAGCCGATTAAAATTATATATTGCCAGAATTGATACAATCACTCAAGAGTCTTCGTGGTTGCACCATCCATCTAAGCCATCGAGGAATCGCCGCGGAAACCTGGGCAGATTTATATTTAAAATTTTTTAAATTCCTTAGCATTTAGAGGAATGTTCCGAAATTTTATTTACTACCAAATTTATTAAGAGAATCTTTTGTATTTACCCCATAATGATAGTCGGTAGTTGCTCCGGACTGTTTTCTTTCAACGAGACGGTCGGAGTCTCGGTTTTTAATTTAATTTCGATTCGCAATCTTGCGTCATACGACGAAACGTGGAAGTGGCCGTGGTCGTGTCTCATGCGACTTGTGGTCGTTGTCTCGTCTCGCAGGTTCTGGAAAGTGCAGGAGGGAGACCCGTTGGATGTCCTAAGTGCGGCCGGAGCAGATAGACCACATCCGAATCTCACAAAAAGCGTTGGAGCAAGGGTCTGCCCTACCGTACGGCTAGTTCGCTAGAGGCGGTCGGAGGCAGGGGGCCTCCCCCCTTCAAAGAGGATGGGGGTGGCCGACGACTTCGCTCCAAACTTCACACAGAAGCCCCAACTAAGGCAAGAAGATGATGGCAACCGCCTTATCTTCGAGTGCCAGTTGCTGGCATCTCCGAAGCCCGATATCCTCTGGTTCCGCGGGGACACGCAACTGGCGGAGGATCGGCGTACAATCATGCGAATCACGCCTCTCGAGGCCAACAAGTTTGTCGTCATCCTAGAATTGGACGATGTCATCGAAACCGACGCCAGTCTGTACAAGGTGAAGGCGAAGAACCAGATGGGTGAAGTCTCTGCATCCATCAACCTCAACTTCGGCCGTAAGTATTTAAATTTCTTCTCTCGTTTTTTTATTAAGAGCTCCTAGCTGTCATATTCCCATATTCGTATCATGTCTCTTGGAAGACGAGGTCTCAGGGAGAGCGGTGGTAGATAGATGATCGCATTCTCAACCCACAAGTTTAAAAATGCATAACTACTTAACCGGCAAGGGGCATTTAGTCTTTCCCAAGGTTATAGATATTAGGCTATGGTCACTAGCGTTTCTATATTTTGCATAGCTCTTGTGCGATAATATTTTAGATTTTCAGGTATCTAATTATGCTTAGATGATCGAAAATATAACATATAAAATATTATTTAGAAAATATAACATTTTTGGTATCCACTGAGTAACCCAAAAACACTATACATCTTTTTCTGAAACATGGTGTGAGTGTTTTCTCCAATGCGTTCAAAAAGACGAAGCAAGGGATTTGATATGAGTCTTTGAAGTTGTCTATTTACATATATTCTGCAAATTTTAGAGGGAGCGTAATGTAATTTTGCAAATTTTAGAGACAACGACCCTATTCTCTCCGTGGAAGCTCACGGCTTTGAATTATGAACTCATACTGTAATCTTGTCCAAATGCTATTTTTATTCGAAACATTTACCTGTCTATTTTCTTGACGTATGTCAAGAAATTGGAAGGAAGATGCATGATTATTTCCCAGGATGATAACCTGAAGCTGAATGGCTTATATAACAGTTATAAAGCAAATGATGAAGTTGTAGGCATGATAACGGAAGGTGTACAACTGTTGGGATAAATTCGAAGAAGGCAGATCACGTGGACATAGGAGTTAATGAGAAGCGAAGGGATACTGAAGACAACAACAGAGCGGAAAGCGATATAGAAATAGGAAAAATTAGGTGTTCTTGATGGAATGTAGGGAGGTAGGAGGTATGCAGATCTAAATAATGAGTTATATAGTATGAAGTTTAGGAATATTTTGTGTCATGATACGTACAGTCTGTCAAAAACCTACTCTAACCTGGTAGACTTCTTCTAACAAAATCCCTGCAAATAAGAGGCCGTCCGTTGGCGTGGAAATACGATGAGTTGAATCCTCAAGATTATTTATTTCAATACTTATTTTCATCAGTATTATTTTTTTATTTGATTATTCATACATTAGGCTGCTCGTAGACTAATGAAACCCTGCGGAAAAGTAATATAAGACGGGCATCCCAGTCGCTCCACGAATGTGTATTCATTGGTTTCACATGGTAGGGCATTCCAAATGATGAAATTGGATTCAGCAGCGTATCAGTTGAATCTAGGGAATGCGCTTTATGAAAGAACCCTTTATATACTTCAAAACTTCAATTTGTTTTAACATGCAGCTCGTCAAAAGGGAGTTTTTGCAAAGAATGCAGTTGGATATGTCCAAATGAGGATGAGCGGCTGGCTCTCTTTGTGTCATAAAAGGCAGCAACGTGCATTGCGCTGTTGTGACACTCCCCTCAGTGCTAAATTTTAAAAACAAGAAAGAGAGAAATGGTCAAAAAGGATATTTAAATGAAACGGGACCAGTGCAGTGTATGTGTATTAGCTACCCGAGCTTAGTTCCTGATTTCGCTTACCTGGAGAAGGCGAATTTTTTCCGCTCCGCTTGTTTTTATGATGTGGATACTTAAACCACTCACAGTATGCCATCCATTGGGTGATTTGGGAAGCCTTAAGACAAAGAAACGCCCTTCGTCGAGCTTACACTGCCTTTGGTTCCACCCTTTCCCATCTCTTCAGTAACTTACGTTAATCTATTTATGCCCTACCGCCTGCCCACCAACCTACGCACCACCTGTGATCCGCCCACTCACCCTTAACGTGACTCTGACCTGACTACATGTAAAATGGATTAATATATTACTTATATATCAGGTCTTATCATTCAGAAATGGCATTGTACTATCAATATGTTAGATAAGGATGGATATTAATTTATTGTCGTCATGATATGTAAAATATAAGAGTATAACTTGACTTCAGCACCACTCTGGGTAATTTGGTATATTTCGTACATTTGTAATAAATCGGCATTATACTAACTTGTACTTGCACTTGTAAATACTAACTGTCGCATGACATTTACCTTTCCAAGTATCAAATGAATATTATTATGAGTACATTTTTTCATATTACATATTTAACTCTCCATATGTCATTTGAAACTCTTCATGTTTTATTTTAAACTCTCCGTATTTTATTTTTAACCTCCTGTTTACTTCAAAAACTTTCATGAGTTATATGCCGCCGTTTCCAGCCAGCGGAGAATTATTTCAAAACTTCAATTAATTAAAATATAACACATGCAACCTAATCCAGGCGATACATTGCCTAATACATCAGGGACGTAACTACATATCGCCTAATACTGGCGATACAACGAATTGATATGAATATTAAGATATTTGATCGTCAATTTTTTCTTAACGAATAGAATATATTTGCTTCTTCAAATGAACGTTCTAACGGTGTTATTCGCAAGTGGTCCATAAGAGACCATAGTGAAAATGTGAAGTATAAGAAACAATAATGCAAAATTTAGCTCGGAAGTCCATATCATTTTAATCATTCCAGTTAATGAAGCGTACTGCAGATTTTACAATGATATTTTCGAATTATCTGGAATAAATTACCCAGAGGCCAGAGCCATCTTGAGGACGTAAAAACGTAATTCGAAAAGTATGTGCTGTGGAGTAGTAATGATTTTCGGAGGTAGACGCGAATAATTATGAGTCCAATACTGATATCTCTCTTTCTACTCATTATTTATATTATATACATTAGTTATTATATATATAATTATTAAGTAATTATATATATATTTAATTACTAAATCACCAGTTATCAATCAAAGTGTTAGGTATAATATTAATAGTAGTCGTCGCTGTGGGACTCAACTTTACCTTCCCTATTTGACCTGATATTGATAAAACGTTTTTGCTTTAACTCTCCATATGTTATCTGAAAAGCTTCGATATATGCTATCCGAATGTTGATTTTTAAATAAATTTGGTAGTAAATAAAATTTTGGAACATTCCTCTAAATGCTAAGGAATTTAAAAATTTTTAAATATAAAACTGCCCAGGTTTCCGCGGCGATTCCTCGATGGCTTAGATGGATGGTGCAACAATGAAGACTCTTGAGTGATTGTATCAATTCTGGCAATATATATTTTTTAATCGGCTCAGTCCTACTCCTTTTGGGACAGACCCTTCATGTACATGTTTGAGAACGGTCTCATCTCTTGGTATCTCAGTGCGTAATTTATTTATTTGTACACGGGATACACGTACATGAATCATCATCCATAATAAAAATGTGACAATTTATAAAATAAAGGTTTTCCTAATGAAATATCAAAGGAAGCAGATAATGGAATGCTTTTCATTCACAATTTTTTCCGAAGTTCACGCTAACTTAATATAAAAGTCAATTGTAGCTCAAATTATGAATGAGGGTGTTTGAAACATTTATGCAATATATTGTTTTAATGCATCCTCAAGATAAGTACAATTATGGATAAAAGCAGGAAAAAAGTAAACAACTCGATATTATCTTGCCCATTTCCCACTAAGGAAATAGTTACCTTGTTGTTATTTAAAAATTAAATGTGAACCAACGTAGCTAACTTCAATCTTTAGGAATGGGCTCAATTATTGAGAACACAAATAAAATAAAGATTTTATTTCAATTTTATACAATTTTTATGATATTTTCCCATTGCGGCGGTACCCAACTGGTTTTCACGTCGGGTATGCCCACTGTTGTCTTGCACAAATCATCTAATTTTAAAGTAGATTTTCAAATATGAGAATTACATTATCCCGTTTACAATGTCAGTGGCACACTATGTAGAAAATGGAAAGCACTTTTTGATATATATTGTAGGCTACATTTCCAAGAATTGAGTTCGGAAGACTTTTGTCCTTAAGTTGAGAAAAAGGCAAGAATAAGCTGAATTTTTATGCACTGTTGGAACTGAGGGCGTGAAATATGGTCGTTTGTGTGTCTACTCGTATGTAACGTGAGCTAAACCTGGACAAGTCAACTGTACCTGAACATTACTAAGCATTACTTGAGGCTGAGAAATTAAATACTACGTGAAAGTTACTAAATGCCTAATTTATTTCCTTCATAACGAAGAGTAAAGTTAACAACACCAAGCACGATTAATAAATACAGGGTCGCACCCAAGAGTGGTAGGACTGATTTTTTTACAAGAATTTTATTGACGATATACTTACATCGACTTAATAATCTTCAAAGTACGCTCCTTGAGCTGCTACTTACTTAGTATAACGTTGCTCCCATTCCCCGTACGCCTGCTGGAAATTTTCTTTGGGGAAGCCGTTGATGACCCTCGTCGAAGCCTCTTGAACGGCCTTTATCGAATCAAAACGTCGTCCCTTGAGCTGTCTTTTCATCAGGGGGAAGAAGAAGAAGTCCGGTGGTGCCAGATCGGGAGAATAGGGCGGGTGCGGCAACGTGGCAAAGCCGTATTTGGCCAGGAGCTGTCTGACGACGTGCGGTCGACACTCAATTTTCGGCACCATCTTGGCGCACACCTTGCGCATGGCCAAATCCTGTGAAATAATGCGTTGGACGTTGGATGCAGACATACCCAACTGGTCTACAATTTCTTCATTGGTCAAGCGTCGGTCTGTGTTCAGCAGTGTCCTCACTCTGTCCACATTCGTGTCGGTTCTTGCCGTCGACGGCCGTCCGGAGCGATGGTCGTCTTCAACGAGCTCCCTACCCTCTTTAAACAACTTGTGCCACTCAAATACTGTGGAACGGCTTAAGGCAGTGTCCCCATAAGCCTGCTTGATCATATCGAGGGTCTCAGTTGCCGTCTCCCCGAGTTTCGCACAAAACTTCACGGAATAACGTCGCTCTAAATTCAGATTCATTTTGTTTTTCGACGCGGACAAAAAACTTGCTTCCCTAAAAACGGTGTCCTCACTCAACGACAGCCCGCAGGCGACTGAGGTTGGTGTTGGTCTGTTGCTAAGAGCCCCCTCCACCTTACCCTGCCAGGCAGACCCCCATCCACCGCTCCGGACAGTATATATATATATATATATATATATATATATATATATATATACTGTTATTATCCTTTATAATGTTGTATGATTGCTAACCTAATATCCTTTCCTCTTGTGTGTTGTCTATTTCTCCCTTGTTGGGTGGAACAGCTCCCTAACGCCATCTCTTGGCCAAAGAATCGGGGCACTTGGTTGCTTAAAGCATCGCAGATCTAAGTGTAAATTACGTTTCCTGGATAGCTCAAGTAGTAAAGAGCATCCGTCCGGCAAGTGGAAAGATCCAGAGTTTAAGTCCCGGTGTAAGAAATATTTTTACACTTGTGATTTGCCTGATTCCCCCTTCCCCACCTCTACTGTGTTCTTCCTTTTATATGTGTTCCTATCCCGTTCTTTATATCTATTTCTATACGAATCAGTATTTGTTCGCCGTTTGGCGGGATTTCGTGTTTGAATGTGTGTGTCTATACATATACATATATACACACACACACACACACACACACACACACATATATATATATATATATATATATATATATATATATATATATATATATATAATTATTACAAGGTAATCTACCGGTTATGGTAGGTTTTTGGATGGACACAACTACCAAATAAATATTTCATGAGCGAATAGAAGACATTCTAGATGCACCATATTTACGGATATATATTGACCTAATATGTGAACCGAAGAAAGGGCAAGGAAAAGTCAAATCTTCTCTCACTCCCGAGGAGAAAAGGAGAGAAAGCTTCGTCCAAAAGCATGAACGGAAGGGACGAAGTGCGAAGGGACTGGAATAATGAAATTTGGGTGGGAAGGGGAAGTGAGACGGGAGAGATGATGGCCGGATTGATAAGAGCTCCTCGTCGGACGCTAAATCTGAGCGGATCCGCAACGCGCGAACAGCCCAGGATGTGATTGAGTGATTTAATACCTCGTTTGCCGGGCGATATCGAAAACTGTTTCGGGCCGAGGAGGCCTCGTGCACCCCCGGACGTCTCTCCCGCAACCACCCCTCTTCGCCAGCCTTCCTTCCCATCGGCCCGCATATATTCCGCTGCCGACGGAGAAATGCGAGAGTGGCTATCGGAAAGGGATCGGGGGACAACGGCATGGAGGGTATCGGGCCCGTTAATCATCCTTTCACTCCAGCCGGTCATAATGGAAAACACGACTGCGAATGAACAACGGCGTCGAGTGAACGGTTCGTATGTCTGCGCATCTGGGGAAACTCCCATAGCCCATTCCTTTGAAGTCGACAACGGCCGAAATATTTTTCCCTCTTTGAAAGCGAAGAAAACTTTTCATGGCCCGTCAGGCTGAGAGATGGCTTGCTTGCTCCGTATCCCGAAGGTATTTCAGCATGCAGCATTTGAATTAAACCATCATGCGCTAGATAAAATTTGCAGAATGGATTATCATTGCTCATTGGGCGCTTCTGCTGATTCCGTCGTCCTTTGGTAATTATCCCAAGAGACTTTTGTTAAGCATCAAATTTCTCAGGGCCTTAAGTATGAAAGTTAACAAGATACCTATCATCCAGCGGTGACAAAATGGAGCCTTGAGTCAATTAGCAGACCCGTTAATGACAGGATTATCCCGATTAGGGAGGGAGCCAAAATTTACATTTAAAATCCTAGTGGTTGATATGTTTCTTCAATCAGGGTCGACAAAATAAATATAAAACCAGTATGAGATATTAATAAAATACAAAATGCATGTAAATATTTTGACTAGAATAACGAAAACCATTGCGGAATGTGTTGATTAAATGCTTTCAATATGACAGAAGACCCTTTCTTATACTTATTGTCTATTTGGAATGCACTTTGTGTACCTCTTGACCAAAGATTACACTTTATATGAACTAATTTCTGACCAATGCAAGGTTTTCTTTCATTTTGAATTTTAATATTAGACAAATAGGATACCAAGAAAATCATTCATTCCCCCGACCCCTTATCCTTGTCGCATTAAGTATTTTATTGCTTGAAAATTATACACTCCTATTTCTGCTCCGTAGTTCTAAAATTTACGGATACCAAAGTCTATAAGGGTGATTGAAGAAAATGTAAATTTTATTAAATACATTTTCTCACATGAAATCGAACTTTAAACTTCAAATATTAACCAATAGAGAATGAAATGCTGAATATAGGTTTAATAATAGTGCATTACAATGGTGTATGGCGTAAGTTGGTGGAACTTCTTCATGATGCGTAATACGTAGGAAACAATACTATCCCACAAAATATTTTACGGAATAACAGAATGTTTCATTTCCTACGAATTTGTGTATTGAATTAGTGAGAATTGTTTGCGGTTTCCAAGTCCGAGAATTGCGACCTGTTTGTAACGAAAATTGATCATGCATAAGGAACTATCTCGCCATTAGCTATTATTCAATAAATTACGATTATGGATTGACACTACATTCATTCATGATATTCATATTAAGACACACTAACTTAATCACTACCCGTACCTCGGTGTGGATATTGACAGTCAATTGAATTGTTTTAATTCGCTATTATATCAGATAGTTCACTCACAGCCACATAATAGGACACAACCACATATAGCAGAATAGACGGGTGGCTCATTAGCACAAAGTCCTTACACAGACGGTTTCCTGCAAACTACTGATCCAGTCGGTGAGTGAGGCGTCTGACGAATAACCCGCACGTCAGTGGTTCGATAACCCGCCCTTGGCATGAAATTTAAAGCGTAGCCTTCTGAAGGACTTTCACGGGATTAAATTGAAATTAAATACGTCCTTCACTCGTCGAGTACCTTCAAATCCAATTACTAATACAACTGGTACGTTTTGAGCAAGGTTTTTCTGCCGCTACTTTTCCGATCTTACTGTTGTCTGTTGCTAAGAGAGCGTTGGCCATGAAGATCTCTCTATCGTGGCAAACTATAGCGTCCTCAAAAATTCACTGCACCGAATCAGATTTGGTCGAAGGGTTTGAGGAGAGTGGGTGAATCGGAAGAGGGTGAGGCGCTTGGGGTGGGGACGGACTTATCCCATTGTTCCCCTCGCCCCCGATCCACCTTACCCCCCTCTTCTCGACCCCATCCTCCCGAGACCGTCCGGACAATTCGCCATCATCGCGGGGGCCGCCGCTGCCGCTTCCGGCCCTGGGAGCCATGGCCATCGATCATTGCCGTGGCATCTGCGAAGTGACACGAGTCCCCTCCACTCTCCCTTTGACCCTCTCCCTCTCTCTGCACACCACCATCCGCTATTGACACTTCCCTGATTTCGAGGCTCGTTATCAGCTCGAAACGTGGCTTCGAGGGCCAATGCCGCCGAGTCAAGATGGCCTTTTGGGACGCGAGTCCATTGCTAATGGGGGAAGGAGGAAGAAGGGATAAGGGTAGCGCAAGGCGGAGTACTGGAAAATATGTCGGCTCTTCGTCTACGCTAAGGACGTAGGGGGGCGTATTGTATCGGATGAGGCTTGTCGGGAGGAATGATTCGGCGAAAGGGGCAAAAGGAGCGGTTTATTTAAGATAATATTTTAGGTACGTTGAATTAATTTGAACTCTACCGGCAACTAAGGTCATGCTGCTTGATTTACTGAAATGGAGTTGTTGAAAGTACGAGGGTCATCCGGAAAGTAGTACCCGTTCGTGAAATAAAGACACAAAAGTAAATATTAACAAACATAAAAAATTTTATTTGAAAGAGAATACTTTAAACTACTTCTCAACATAATCTCCAAGCAAATTAAGGCATTTGTCATAACGTGTGACAAGTTTCTGTATTCCTGCTGCATAGTCCTTCGCCGCCAGCTCATTGAGATACGCGAGGGACCCATCTTGCACAAATTTTTGCATAATGCAGATGGTGTTTAACAATTTCATGAACAATTGTTCGAGAAACATTGGGAAAATGCTCACAGATGTCATCAATTGTGACGCGCCGATCGTTCCTCACGAATTCGTCAACTGAGCTCACCAGTTGGTCTGTAATGACAGACGGTCTCTCCGAACGCTCATCGTCGTGTGTGTTCCCCCTCCCCATGTTGAAGTTGCGACACCACCGCCGAACAGACGACTCGTCCATTACATTGTCTCCATACACCTCCTTTAATTGGCGATGAATATCACATGGGCGAACGTTTCTTGCATTGAGGAATTTAATCACTGCCCTCACTTCACAACTGGCGGCGTTCTCAATTTTTTTAAACATTGTAAACAATCACAGAAACAACACAGGCAATGCTAGCGTCACGCAACTTGGCTCAGAGAAGGCAGACAAGCCACTGAAGCTATCTGACCTCGTCCAGCGGCTACTCGCGTCGTCAGCACTTCATGCGGCACGAACGGGTACTACTTTCCGGATTACCCTCGTAAAATGCGTTCAAATTATTCTTATAGCACAAATGTTTGTTCAAGATCTGTTAAGCCTCAATTGAACTTGAAAAAAATTCCCAAAAGGATTTGCAATAAAATTAAACTCATTTGTGGGAGGGTTAACAGTTGTGAATAATTAGCTTTGTTCTCGACCCTAACGCTGCTCATTTATGAGGGGAATTATTTTATATTTCCCGATCTCATATCGTCTGGTCGTTGTCCAATATAAAACTTTTCCTCTAACCCAATCTTTTGTTTTCTCTTCATTTTTATTTTCGAGCGGCGATTTTTATTTTTTTCCATTAAAATATTTTTTCTTACGACTTAATTACTAGCCGTGATGCGCGCAACACTTACTTACACGCTCCATGTTAATACGCCTTTTAACTAACTACAAATGCATGCCTCTCTTCCTTTCGAGCTCTCCTTTTCCTACTCTCCAAACAAAGGATCGAATGGAAAAAGAATGTGGGAAACGTACGAAAAAAAGGTGAACGGTTTTTCCATAGAAGTTACTGTATCCTTTAACAAAAGGCAGTGCTTAAAAAAAGGCGTTTCAAAGAGAAAAATTTGCTCGCTGAATAGGTTAAAGAAGGAAAGAAATAAGTCTCAGAATAAAGGTAGTTATGAACAATAGAAATGTAAATATAAGACTGTTCAATCACTAGCACAGACGAACGATTAATGGACAGGAAAACTAAGAGTGAAAAGAACTTTTAAACAAGATAAATGCTTGATCAGAGAAATTTGATTGGTGGAGTGATATTTATGAGCGAATAAAAATTTTAGTGAGCAATGAAATTGATTTTTAATAATAATAGAAAATAGAAAGAAAAGGAAAAAAGGATGTAGAATGGAAATATAAAATCCAATTAAGTGAATTTAAAAAATAAAGGAACGTTAAAACGCAGACGACTTATTAGGGAAGAGATTTGAACCAGGAAAAATCAGGCAAAGATAAAGTTTATGTTTAGAGGAAAATATAAGCGTTTACCGGAAAATTCTTAATAATATCTCAATAAAATGACGAATTCTTGTTCTTGTGCTCTTCAATGGCTCAAAATACTTCATTCACTAAATAAAGTTGTTATCTAATCCAAGTTTTTTAAATCAGTTGCTGATTTATTGCCAAATTGGTTGAAACTTCAGGGACCAAAAATCACAATATGGCGGAAACAATGCAAGTCTAGAGTTGCAGGATGGCTCCACTAAATGTAAAAGTTTGAGGAAATATAATAGAAAAATAGAGATCCATAGGCATTCGAAAAGTATATTGAAATGAATTACCAATACAATGAGCAATAGATAAAAATATCTGCTAGCAAGAAACTAGAATTGTTTGCAATGAAAATACGTCGCCGGGACTCTTTTAAGTAAAGATAATATCAAATTCCCTAAAGTCCTTGAATTTAACCTGAAGTTTCGCCATTTGGCACTAAATTGAGGTCATTGTAGTAACCTGGACGGGGTTAGCTTTTGCAGTCTTCCCTTCATTTTGGAATCTCGGATTCCCAAGAATTTAATTACATTGGCACCGTATTCGATTCATATGCATTTACTGGTATATTTTTGTATATCGTTTTCAAGCACTGTGTTTTTTTCACACTATTTTAATTTAAAGCCAAATTATAATAGTGTTGCGCGTCTTTCGTGCCATTTTCCCGTATCCTCTCCATTCTTGGCCTTCCCGGGGATTGCATTTCAATCTGTAAAAATAACAGTATTTCTTCCCATTTTAAAAAGTTTCATTACTCCCTCGTTCTCCTAATTGGATGGAGTCCTCCATTTTCTCATCACCGTAGTCTTTTGTGTTTGCTTGCTTCACTCTACTGGGCCTTCTTTTAGATTAGCAACTAGAATTTTGCTCATTTAATTTTTTATTAAGATTGGAATTTCGCTGTTTTACCCTGGGATAGTGTTCATTTTTATTAAAAAATCTCAGCCATGAATTCAGCATCATATCAAATTTTATCCAGGTGCTTCCGCTCTACTGTTTCTAGTAAATATTAGTCGTATGGAACTCATACACTTTTGTCGACACATAGGGTTATAGCTTGAGATCGGCTTTTTCTTGTTTGGTGGATATTTGACATTCTTCCAATGCTGATTGAAATTGAAAAATGCACATGTTATAAGTATACACTTTCCTTTTTTCGTCGAAGCATGAAGAAGTAATCTAATAAATCTGTATGCAGGAACAGTCAATAACTCTAAATTCCGGTATCCACGATTTATTTTTCGTGCTGCCACGGTCCCCAGAGACCTAGGCAAGAATTCAACGGGCGACTTTATATTACTCTCGGCTAAAGATGGTACACACATGTACAATCTGTAAAAAGAAAAACAATTCTGCTTCTTTAAAAATGTTTTTATTCTTACAATCTTCCCCAAGTCAACTGTTTTCCTGACAAATATTCCCTGGAAAAAAATACATATCCATCATGGGTGAACACACGCACAACACTAAACATGCATAAAACAAAAATTAAAAACGCATCATGCACAGCCAAAAGAAAGGATCCTTTTGGCAGCTACCGATGATCGAGATTGAGTCCAAAACTTATCTCAATAGCATTGGTTGCTTTCAGGTTATAAATTTATCATAGACAACATCAATAGAAGGGATTCACAGAATCGTCTAAACGTAGTTAAATTTTTTAAGGGGGCGCTGCATGTGCGGCGAAGAAGAGAAGATGAAAGCTGATGAAACTATTATGATACCGATGTATTATGAAGATAAAACGGTGAGGTTGAATGACCAATGAAGAAGCCATTGGAGGATGGTGGGAAAGAGATGCTTATGGAATCCACTAAAGGTAGAAATAGGCAAGCTAATTGGACACTTTGAGCCGTAATAGTTCATTTATGAGATGTATTTTACACTGGGCATTGCGTTTATGAAGAGACTTGAACCTTTGTCAGAAGAGGCCTTACAAAATTAGAAAATCTAAATAAAAATACTAGAAATGTTGACGTTAATTATTACTTCATGAAAATACTTAGAGCAATATGCAGGGTTGTTCTGTTGTGAGTGCCATTCTTAGGCTAATTTTTTTAATAACCAGTAAGTCAGTATTCAATTTTAATTAAGTAATCACTCATGATAATGATGATATTTATCAAAAATGTATTACTTTTTAAGCCTTACATGTCCATAATTATTTTTCTTTTACAGTTTGCCGTTTGGTTTATAATACAGCATTATGGGAACGCGAGACAAATTATTTTATGGTTACGTCGGACATAAATTGCACAAGTTTGTACATCTCGCTTTAATGGACGGAAGTAGGTATGCTAGGGGGATGAAATACAGGGGAAAATGATGAGCAAACACAAGAATCAAGCCGAAACACTGAAACAAGGAGCAAATGTGGTAACGGCGAGAAAGGTAGGGGACAGGATGAATCGGAGGGTTGATGCAAAACCCATCCCAGGTTTGCTTGCCCATGGTGATGAGCTCTGCACTTAATGAACTGCTAATGGGCCAATCCCTGCCTCCGGAGGGCCTTCGTCCATCCGTTCCATCGTCGTATCCACCCTCATTTCACAACCTGTCCCTTATCCCCGGGGGCTGTTTTGCCTCGCATATACCGAGAGGGCCGCTGCTAACGCCGCCGTACACCTTCGCTCGGTTCCTTCCTCCTCGACGTCGATCCTCCCCCATCACGGAAGACGAGGACGGCGACGAGGGGTTTCATCCGAGTCTCCACACCCGCATCGCCCCTTAACGTAATCCCCTTAGCCCTACATGGCCCAGCGTCCGGACTCTTCCCCTTTGCCGCCCTTCTATTCCCTTCACCGTTCGCAATTCTTGGCTGGGGGATCGAGCAATCGTGTGAGGGGTTGAGGAAAAAACAAAAACGCTTCGACCAATTGTGTGCGGAGATGTCGCACCAGCCGCATCTGAAATTACAGATGGGGAAACAAAAATGACTATTTCATTCGGAGGAGTGCCCAGTCGTTTTCCAGCTATGGAGGAGTAACGAGTGTTGAAGGCCGTTGTTAGAGAAGTGAAATTTTACTACTTGGAGATCATTTCTTGTACATCCCAACCGAGGACTGGGAAAATGAGTTTTCTCGTTGACTTGAGCGAGACGGTAAATAGAAAATAATGGAATATTTATTTATTTCGGACCCCTATGGCCCTTACGAATGCCTTGACACGATTAAAGGTATGTCACTATGTCGGGAAAGCGCTTCAAGTCTACTGCATGGATTTTGGGCAGAACTCAGCGCTGAATCTATTTTACCGCAAAAAATTTTTAGACAGCTATCATGCGACGCGATGACCTTGAGGCGAGTGAAGTAGTGACGAGGCGAGACCATTAATGTTCAAAAGCTCTTATTTCGAAACTGGTGATGTACGTCATGCATATGAGGCATTTTAAAAGTTTTGTAAGGTTTCTTTACGATTACGTTCTCCTTAGAAATGAGAGTATTCTAAATTTTCAGAGAGAGTGACATCCCAATTAGTAGTAAGACAACGTGATTCATATCCCCATCATTCAAATTGGCATTCGGTGCGAATACTAACTAATGAGAAGTCTCTTACTTTTTTGTACGCCTATTATCGCAAAATACGCTTAATGCAGACAAACTTCTTTAAAGTGACAACAAAAATATTTAGATCACGGTTTCCACAAGTTCGATTCAAAGTTTTAAGTACCTACCAAAAATTCAATCATACTTGATTTAGATATTTGATACAGAATAGAGTTGATCTGGTTGAGAACAGAGACAATATAGTTAATGCATACACAGAGAATAATTGAAGGGATACTCATACCTTATAAAATTGTATTTATACAAAACCTTTTATTTATAACTCAAGATTCAGACATTAGGTGAGTTTATAAAATCCGTAGCCTAAATCACACCACTTATTCCATGCATGTTCAGCGATGGAGATCCTATAAATATATCTGAAAGAAAGAAACTGATGAACTTATTTTCATCCCTTAAATCAGTACTCCATAATGAATCTTACTTTAAATTAAACATACGGCATACGTAATCCCATGCAGGCTCTATTAGGTAATGAATATTCGGAACTCATTGTGATATGTTTCTTTTATAACGGAAAACCTGTGGTCTGATTACATGAGGACAGGGTTGGAAAGTTGTTGAAGGGAAGAAGATAAACAAGAGCAAATGAATGCCATTTAGCGCTCCATGATGCATTGAAGTGGATAAAAAATAGAAGAAATTTATAGCTATGAATAATTGATAAATAAGATAGTAGCATCAATCCACTCAGACCTTTTTTATGTCCATCTTAATGATCATCTTTGAGTTAATGAGGTATTTTATGAGCCAGCTGGAACAAAAGTCATTAGTTTTAAATGTGTGTGACTCATAATGATACTCCAATTATTAATTTGTACTTTAGTCTCAAGCACACGGCCATTCCGAGTAAACGTAATACAGAATTAAATCTGGACAATTCTACAATCAAGACAGAATTATCTATCTTTTTAACTTTCAAAATTTTCCAAACGTTTCGATTAAATTGTTGTTTAATTTTACGAACACATTTCTTTCTCGCTTCCTTTTGCTACAGACGCTTCCTGTGGGCCTGAAAGGAAGCCTAGACTCTTCCTCTGCAACTATCTGGTGTTTTCACATGGCACTAGACATAGTAGGTGGAAGCCAACGAAATTCAATTCTAAATAGGCAACTATTCACGAAGGCAAATATTACAAAAATTGGCGAGGTCTCGCGGGTTTTAGAAGCTCCATGCACGACGCCATTGGCGTGAGGCCTAGCCGTGCTCCACATTGGCTTATTTAAAATAAATAGCGGAAAAGAAAATTTTTCAACACAAAGAGTCTAGGATTCTTTTTTTTTCCGTACAGCTCGGGAGCTCAGATGGCGGGGGATCGGGGAGTATTAACAATTTAGGCTCCCATCATTCAGGGAAGAGCATATTCCCCTTGACGATAAGCGAACAAGCGTGTTAAGGGAAGTTTTTGTGCGGTGCAGGGCTCACGGTGTTCCCTCCTCGTTTCCGTGGCTTCCCGCCCCCGCGTTCCCCGCGGGGGTGAGGGGAATCCCTTCCGCGGACTGACTGTGCGCGAGTGTCGGTGTGCAGAGCACTTGAGACTCCGTCGACCCGGGCGCGCGCTCAACTCCGTCGCGGGGGGGGGGAGGCCTCCCCCCACTCGTCGTTCCTTCCGCTTAACTTGATTGATTGAGCCATCGCGTAGGTGACTCATTTGGACTAATGGTAACAACCGAGTGAGAAACTTCTTCGCTTAACCGAATCGGTTCGCAACGGAATCAATTAATTGGGCAAAATTCATTCTTAGCAGGGTGAAGTTCAATGGAGAGAGGAGGAAAGGGTAAGGAAAAGATTCATGGAAAAGTTTAAAGAAAACCAATTTTAATTGCACCGATGTATCAAATAGTGCGCTCGAAGCCTACTTTGGAGTGGGAGTTGGTTAAATTTTGCAAATTGGGGTCCGACGTCACGTATGGTTTCACTACAATTTTTCAGATAGGCTAGGAAGAAATTAGACAAATATTTTCACTTATACTATAAGTGAGACTTTTTTACTGAAAAAAAGTCCAAGTTTTTATAGTTATATGGCAGCAAATAGGCACTGAAATTCAATGGTAGTAGGCGTTCAGTTTTTTAAGATGGTTTCACCTAAAGGTTCTCTTTCTAAAAACGTTTTGAAAACTGCAATAGAAACTTTTACTTATGACGTAGTGATATTTTTTCATTTTTTTGAACAAAATAGTTTAAATCGATATTTTTACTTGGTGAAATATTAAAATTTTTTTTTTATTCATTTTTAATTCATAGAAACAACTTGTTGAACTTTTGTGAGACTGTGTATCCAAATTGATATCACAACTATTTCAATATTATTTAAAAGCTTATGAATTTAAACTTCGATAAGTAAGATAGCACCGTTGAAGTTAAAATGCTCACAGAATATAGTATGTTACATTTGACTTTCTACAAGCGTCTCCCGAAATTAACATATGATGGCTTATTTTGCTCCAGAGAAATAGGGACACGTGCCGAAGTAAGTAAAGTAAACAGGACAGTGTTTTAGTGATATGCAGTCCTGGCAATAACTCCGGAGTTTCAAATTAAGTACTCTAACTTATTATAAAATATTGCCAATTTAAAACAATCTGCTCAAATATCGGCAACCTATTGACGTTAAAAACGGATTAATAGAATAAGTAAGTTCCACCATGGCATTTAAATTACAATTCATTGAGTTTAGACTCCATCAGGTGTATAATGAAACGTCATGCTTTATCTATATTAAGCCCAGGAACACGGAGGAATTTTTTTCACATCCAATTTAGTCATATCTCTGGGGAACGCCGGGGGATTTCGAGTGCCATTTTATCGCTTCTCAATAACTCCCAACAGCAATTTTCTGCGGCGCAAAGCTGGCGGAGAATTTTAGTTTTATGCATACGAGAAAGTGCGATACAAAAAAGTGTGAATCTGGAAAATGAGACGGAAAATAAATATCTCACGTCAAATAAACTCTGGTGCTTCAATGAGTTCATGCTTCAAATTATTTTTTAATACTCCCCCACACCTCCCCATAGTTTGAAAAACAGGCAAAATAAACGAATCTAAAAACATCATTTACCGGCAGGACTCCGGTAAAACTCGTGGATTTCATGAAATACACTATTTTCAATGTGGTCCCTGGCATGCACATAGGGATGGAAATACATAATAACCAATGCTTTCTATCACTTCCCGCCCAGAGGCGCCTCTCTAATTGAATCGAGAAGGAAGCTCTCCGGACTCCCGGAGGGAAAAAAATGCTAGGCAAAAATAAAAGTTAGCGATGAACTTCAACCTCATGTCCTGTCCACCACGTCCTCGTCATGCTTTAGTCAGACTCGCCGAAATGAACGTCACCGATTCCCACCCCTCCGAGAAGGAAGCAAAAATTACGACGGGGTCAGGGCAAGGCGGGCCGTTACGAGGGCGAGCGGCTGGGGGAAGGAGATCCAAATAAAACTCCGGGTATTAAGTTGGACGGGGCCGTATTGTGAAGACAGACTGGGACGACTAGGAGTGAGACGGAGGTAGGGTGGAGAGTATTGATGGAGGGAGAGAGAGAGGATAAAAGAAGAGTGGGGAATAGAGAAAAGGTAGATAAAGTGGGGAATAAAAGAAAAGTAAAGAAAGGGAAGGAAAATACGAGAAAACACAAAAGAGAGGTGGCGCGGTTCAGATAAAGAGATGCATACCGGAGGTGTAATTGAGGAGTGGGTGTTGAGGGCGTGAGAGGGATGGGATTGAGAATCGGTTCCGCGGAGGACTTTTGGCATGTGGATCTGGCACGAAATTTAAGGCGAGTGATGTGAAGGTGGAAGGCCAGGGGTGAAGGGAGCGAAAGCGGGGTTGGGGTGACCCACGGTTGGTTAAAAACGGGAAGCGAAACGTTGGGAGGATCAATAAATGGGTATGACGACGGTCTTCATCCGGTTGGTGAGGCGGGAGGGAATAAACGAGCCTCTCGCTCTCTCACTTTGTGGTCACGGGGCACCTCCCTTTCTCGGTCGAAATAAAGCGGGGACGACGGAATGACAATGGAAGGGGCGGCGAGCGGGAATTTCCCCTTGGTGGGAAACGCCCCCGTAAACCACTTCCGATTCCTACTTCTCTCTCTGCCATGTATTAACAACCCATTCCCTTTAATACAAGAAAAAAAGAATGGGGTAATATTGGCATAGCGGTGTGGAATATGGGAGGGAGTCCAGCGTGTGTGCGTGCGAAAAAAAGAAAGTGTGATCAGCAATTACCTTAGACAGGGATGTGATTAAAATATAAATAAATTAAGTGTTAATGGAGGAAAATTCCTCTCTCCCTCTCTTAGTCGTCGATTGCTTCCCATATTTCCTTATTTAATTCAAACGATTCGGGGTGAAGATGAGCACGTGGTCGGACTCAACGGTTTTTTGGAAAGTTGGGAGTTATATTTTTTAAATAAGCGAAGCTTTCAGGAACGAGATAGAGGAAAGTTGAAGGGAGAGAGAGAAGGAAGACAAAGCGTATTACCACTTCCTGAATTTTCGGGTGCCCAGTGAGTAAATAAACAAGTTAGCTCCCAGGCCATGCAGGGGAGATTAAAAATCGGAAAAATTTGCAAAATTTTTAATTTTATTTTTGTCTTTTTAGTTTGACCCCGTTCGTAAAAAGTACCGTGAGAGTCTCCAAAAATGTAAGCAAAGGCAAAGATTATGCCTTAGAAATAAAAAACAGGTTTTACTAATGTATTTCTCTTCCATGAACGCAATATTGCCTTAAAATACTCTGCTCACCCTCAGAATGAGAGATCCTTGATTGTACTAAGTAAGGGTTGTCAGATTGAAATGATCAAAGTACATATATTTAGAGGATTTTTGTAATTATCTCTGTAAGGCTCTGACGGATCTGAGTTCAGTCGTTTATCGTGCATAGTTCATTGCTTTTGGTGCTTCGATCGAAGGGAATGTGGTTAGCGTGCCTTCTATTTTCATGAGTGCGTGTTCTTACTGGGGAAATGCATGAATACTGCACAGAGATTTATTCTGACGAGAAAGTGGACAAAATGGGACAATAAAGTGTTTGAAATATTAAATTTTGGATTCGAGTTTATCTCGTGGCAGTAAAAGATAAAAGAAATATGGCTGAATATGCGGAAATAAAGATTCTGCCAGTACGTGTTTCATGAAGCCTAAGAAAAAAGCACACACCGATCATTTACAATATACTCAATATTGGAGCCATAAGATTTATTCTCTCTCCTTGCAGCCAAATGTTCCATTTGCGACATTTTTCATTTCTGGTCAAGCTGTTGTTAGGTGCGTCTGTGTGTATATATATATATATATATATACTACCTTGATCAAAAAGTTCCCGGAATAACCACCGTGTGGCGCTCCCATCGTTCCGATTTGAGTTCTGTTTTTTTTGTTAAATTGGTACATCTGTTGTTGATATTCCCTTTAAATCTTAGTGTCATAACTTGACATTTGCAAAAGTTATGTAGCCAAGAGTACATCTATCTCTGTGTGTGTTGGCGATTTTTTACAATTTCAGAAATGGATTTAAATTTGCAACAACGAACTTGTATTAAATTTTGTGTAAAAAACGGATTTAGTGGCGCACGGACGTTGGAAATGTTGGAAAAGTGTTTCGGCAACGATTCTCTAAAAAAAACGGTCGTTTACCAGTGGCACGAGCGGTTCAGAAGTGGTCGTGAGTCAATCGAAGATGATGAACGCAGTGGCAGACCATCGACATCGAAAGTCGGTGAAAAAATTGATAAAGTAAAAGAAATGTTGGTCAATAACCGCAAATTAACCATCAGAGAAATAGCGGAGGACTTGAACATTGCCTATGGATCCGCCCAAGACATTGTGGTTAATGATTTGGGTTTCCGTCGTGTAGCAGCAAAGTTGGTGCCAAAAGACCTCAATTTCATGCAAAAAAGAGACCGTGTTGACGTCGCAAAAGACATGATTTGCGAGGCTGAATCCGATCCCACATTCATCAAAAGGATCATTACTGGAGACGAGACGTGGGTTTATGAGTACGACACGCAATCCAGACATCAGGCAAGTGAAGTTTGGCGTTCACCAAATGAGCCGAGACCTAAAAAACCACGTCGTTTTCAGTCAAAAAAGAAGGCAATGCTGACGGTTTTCATGGATTACAACGGTGTAGTGCATCATGAATTTTTGCCAGAAGGCCAGACAGTAAACAAAGAGTATTATTTGGGCGTTATGAGACGTTTTCGTGAAGCAATTCGCCGAAAGAGACCAGAAATGTGGGCAGAAAACTCGTGGATTTTGCACCATGATAACGCACCGTCGCACAGTGCTATCATTATTCGTAATTTTTTGACGAAAAATGCAACAAATACCATCCAACAGCCACCGAATTCACCTGATTTGGCTCCCTGTGACTTCTTTCTGTTCAATCGAGTTAAAAAACCATTACGGGGAACGCGTTTTAGCAGCCGAGAGGAAGTAATGGAAAAATCGCAGGAAGCACTGATGGACATACCGAAAACCGAATATAAAAAATGTTTCGAGGATTGGATCAAGCGCTGGCATAAGTGTGTTGCAGTCGATGGGGATTACTTTGAAGGGGACAATATAGATTAAATGAATAAACTTGTATTTTTAATTTTCTGAATAAATTCCGGGAAATTTTTGATCAAGGTAGTATATATATATATATATATATATATATATATATATATATATATATATATATATATATATATATATATATATATATATGCATTATGAAGAGAAAATTTCATCGTGTGGAGCTGAAGATCTCTCTTGTAGACTTAATTAAGTCAATATAACTTGGAGTTAAAGGAGCTTATAAATGATTGAGAATACTCGAGGAAAACAGGTAAATTGAAAATATTATGCAAGGCTGTATTTCGCTGATTTGTAAAATAGATGACCAATGAAAATATCAGCATGGGAGAGAAGATGGAATTACCAAGGCGACATTTGACATGGTAAAATATTTATTACCAAGCGAATGTAAGAAGAAAATCGATGGATGGATTAATAAAATGATGAGACTTGAAAGATTTTTTGAGAAAGGCTCATCCTTGGAAAAATTTTATTCAAGTCATTTTTATCATAAAGGCGCCCTTCAATCTCTGAGTTTAGTGAACGCTGCTCCAAACGTATTTGCCCCATTTCCAGAATGTAACAAAACGTACGCACTCAAGAGATATCGGCAACTATTTTTATCAACCTCTTTTTTGTTGACTCAAATAAAAATGCACATAATAACTCTGTTTATAAAGTATAAATTGGTTTTTTGTCACGATTAATTTCAATTGCGTCATGGCTTTGGACATATTTACTAAGGAGAAATCTACACAAATTAAAGCATCTAAATTTAATTGGTTTCCATTAAAAATGACGCAGAACTAATTGGAGGCGAAACACTCGATGGCGGAGAGTCATTAAAATGCAAGTGAATGTGAATTTACCAACAATAAGCGAACCTCATTTGAAATAGCACTGTATGTGTGCGGTCGTGACGATCTAAATATGGAGAGACAACATAAAAGATACACGGCGAATTTAAGAGGAAGACAGACTTCTGATGATGTAACGGTGAGGTGTGGGGCATAGTAGTTTAACAAGAAATCTAAGATTTTGACATCAAGGAAATAAAAAGAAAGAACGAGCTAAGTGCAGGATGAGTTGAAACACCTTGGAGGTCTCTTATAAAAGCTGGAATCGATTGAAAAAGTGAATGATAAATGCATGGGAAGAAAAAAATTTCAAATATGTAAAGTAAGCCTGAAACTATGAGAAAATAACTAAAATAACTCGGAGTTTTACAGGCGTGGACGGTAGTAACGTTCTTTGCCAAAATTGAAGCCTCGTTTCCTAAATGTTCTCTATACTTTAATTCACACCTGTAATTATGGCCTGGCAGAAAGAAACACAGAATTTGATGAAAAAAGGGTATATTAAAATTGGATCTTAATAATGGATTGGTCAAGGATTTGACTGAGAATTGGACAAATGATCAATTACTTTATTTTGACGAACAACGCGCAGAGTTCTACATAGTACAGTGCTGAATTATGCGTAAGCATAGAACCGATTGGCTTTTCTAGAGAAATGTTATTATTCCAGAAATGAAACTTAAAACTCTACTGAGCGTTATTTTTATTGATATTTCCGGATCAAACTGATCATATGTATCAATGTTCCTAAGAATTATTTTAAAAATTTGCATTTAATATTTTGGACCAACATTGCATTAAAGAAAACGTTTTCCGGATGACAATCGCACTGGAAGTTTTTTAATTTATTATATTAAAAATATTTCCCTTAGTATAAAAATTTTGATCGTGTAAAAAGTAGTTTCTTAAGCAATCGAAATAAACTTTTTCTGACTCTGATTATAGACAGCCATTTATTGAAAAGGGTAATGACTTAAAGAATACTGTTGCAAGCAAAGTTGTAGGCCTGAGAACTAGGATTACAACTCGGTTTGGAGGCATATTATTAAAGGGAATAAATATGAAAAATTAATTCATATAATCCTAACCGCTAGCCTGAGATGAGAAATTTTTGATTTTCACTGAGCAGAACTCATCCAAATTATTAATATTTAAGTAATATGATAGCCAAGCAATTTTCGAGTGACATACCCTGGTGTGGTAAGAATAAAAAAAAATCCGGTTGCACAGAGGATCACCCGACGGCTAGGCTGTAAAATATCTAGTATTTTAGTAGATTGGCTATTGGCTATGACTACTCTACTTCCAAATATCAATTGTTTACCATAAGATACCCGACAAATTAATTCAGAAATAAGTTGGCGCTTGTCTACTCCCGGAAACTTCAACGGCAACAAAAGCAGTGTGCGAAATACAAAATCATTGAATTAAACACTAACTCATACAGGTCAATATCAAAATGATTTCGACGGAAATCAAACCAGCTTAATCGCAATAGGTTTTCGTACCCAATGAAGTTATCAGAATCAGGCTATAATTGGAAATTACGGATAGACGTAATTACAATGATAAATTTCTGAAAAATACGGCGGTCATTTTTACTGTGATTTTTGGTTTCCATGAAAAACTTTACAATTTACCAAGTCATGAAGTTTCTCTAATGATCGACGTTTTTAAAGGTGACCAAAGCGAGATTTGAGGGGTTAGAAAATGTTTACTCATGAATTAAGGTAGAAAAACATTTTACTTATTTTTGATCCAGAAACTATATGATTAAGCTGAAAAGTATTCCATGCCAAATGAATACCACTCGTAATTAGTAATGGGAGTAGCTTACCCAACGCTGGAATTACTTTTGAGAAAAATAAGTATTTAAGAAGAAAATAAAAGAAGAAATTTAATGAAAGATATTTCTTTATTTTCTCAAACATTATGAAGATATAGAACTATGCGGAAAGAATTCAGTAAGATAATATTCGGGCAAGACATTCGAGTTAATTTGCTTTGGGGAAAAAATTCAAGCTATCTTTGTTAGCAAGAACAATTGAAAAATACAACTCAATTTCAAATTTAAAAAAATTGTATGAAATTCTTCAGTAAAAATATCTTAATATTTTTATATGGAATCAAAATTTTAAACCCCTCGTCTCAGAGAAACCGAAATCGCACTTGGATTTCCCTTTTCACTCTTAAAATATGATAATATTAATTGGTAATTTATTATTTATTGTTACTCTACGTTATTATAAGACGATTAATATCCCAATGACGGAAAATATAATGATTCTTCCACATAAGATATTTCCTCGAAATCCTAACCCAGATATTCGGAAATTTCAAAATCAGCTCCCGTATTTATGTTATTTAAGTAATAAGCTGTTAACTGAGGCATTCATGATTCGTAGTTGTAATAAAATGTTAATGAATCGTGATGGTAATAATGATTTTCTGCCACATTTATTTCATTCTGACAACACATGGCCATTAGTTCTTCTTTTACAAGCGTAAATGGTATATCCACCAACCTCTCTCCGCCTCACTCCAACGTAATCGCATATGTGTGCCAGTATATTTTGATTTTTACAACCGTACTAATCCCACTCCATGATTCTTTTTATCCAGAATTCACAGTCAACCACACACCCTGCCATCAGCCTGGACACGAAGCATGGCGTTCGAGGCACTCTCAGTTCCATGCCACGGAGGGTTCCACCACTTCCTCGTCCCTGGGAATCCATCCCCTTCCCTCCCGATAACCAAGCAATACCACCCCGCCACCGCCACCTCGGGTGGGTGGAGAGTGGGAGCGTTTTGATTGGAACGCGGAATGCGTGCACGGGGCGCGGCGGAGTGGTGAGCTTAACACGAGACGCGCACTAAGACGTCGAGGGCGAGTGCTGAAACCGGAGGGGACGTGGGGGAGCGGGAAGGGTTGAGGAAGAGTGGGGGAAACGCCAAGGAAAATAGGACGGAGCGGAGGGGATGGGAAGGGGTCGATTCGGTGAGGAAGAGGAGAGGTTTCGGGAAGGGAAAGGAGAGATCTCAAAGTTCTGACGGGAGAGCAGAGGAGAAGACGATGGTGGGGAGAGGAATGGGGCGTGGAGTGGTGGGCATGGATCAAGATGCCGGGGCATGTTAATGAGAGCTTTGCTAATGGGTAGTGCCCGGAGATATGATAATGAATCCGGGGTTTTGGGGTGGAGATACGGGTGTGGGGAGGGAGAGAGAGAGGGTTTTTGATGACCCATTGAGTGAGAGGGTGAGGGAATCCTGATATAGACGCGGAGGAAGCCCACGAGAAGAGAGACGAGGAGGAGTTTGAGTGAGAGGTGGATGAAGGGAGAGTGTGAGAGAAGAATCTTTCTTTTATTGAGGGTGTGGCAGAGGGGACGGGCAAAACTTATGGGAAGTTCGAGAGAGGGGGATGAGAGGGAGAGAGAAAGAGAAATATTTATGCATGGGGCGGAGGCCGGTGAAAATGTAAGATTAACAGGTTGACTGAGCCTGAGTGAGGGTGGGAAAGAAAGGGTTCCGAAGGAATGATGCTGGGAAGGAGGGAAAGTGACGGAGGCTGGGAGGTCGCTGGGGGAGGTGACAGCAGGGGGTGTTAGGCCCTCAAAACATAACACTGCCTCGATTACGGGAGCCCAGAGGCGCAGCGGATCCCGGGTAGAGAGGAAGAGATGGCGTCGGGAGAGGAGGTGAGGGAACGCGAAGAGGGGAGAGGGTTCGGGGGAGGGTGTAGGGATCAAGAATTGTCGTCACATCCGCGCGTATCTCGAACAATGGGTAGGAAGAAGGCCGAGATTCCAAGGGGGGGAGGGGAGGAGACGGAGTACATGGAAAGGGGGAGGAGACGGAGAGGAAGAGTTTCAAAAAGAAACACCGAGAGGAGGGGAGAGGGTGTGGGAGGGATGGCGGAACAAAGGAACGCTGGTTGGAGTCACTCCTCCCTCTCGTCATCTTTGTCATCTCGCGCAGTAATTAATTCTGCGGATCCGATTCGTCGAGGGAAAAAAGACAACTCTTTCTCCCCTCCCCGCAACCTCGCGACACGTCTAGAAGGGGCGCGCGAGCTGCAGAGGAGGCAGGCGCCTGCGATGGGGGGGGGGGAGGTGGCGTGGGGTGCGGCACTGGGGGATTGAAGGGGAGAGTGAGAGGGGGGGGGAGGGTCCAAATTTGTTAACTCGCTCATTTCCTTTGACGCCGTTTCAAAAAAAAGTTTTGGAGAAACAAAATTGCGAGGGTTTGGATCGAGGACTCATTTCCGGTCGAGGAACACAAATGCTTCCCTGAGGACGGGCATTTTTATTCAGCCTACCTCTGATGGGAGAGGCATCTCGGGCCCGTGGCTTTGAGAGCCCATGGATGTTAATATGGAGTCGACTTGATGCGATGCACATGATAAGGACCCCTGGCCTCTCCTATAGGGTATCTCGTTAATGATGAAAATGTTTGGTTGAAAAAGTTTTCGCGAAAGAATTGTCAGTGGAACACACGGCAAGCAATAGAAAGGGGTTGGTGCTCCGAATTAAACCCGTTGTGCTCCCAGGCCTCATTTACTCACCCATCCTTATAATCTTGCTCCTTCTCTCTCTTCACTTTGAGAAGGTGAACTCCTTGCTCAGACCCACAGTCAATTATTGCTGCGCGACAAGGGACACTTTGGAAGATTGAGTGAAATATTACTTGAACGGCTGTTACTTTCTCATATTTCTCCTTAAAAAGTATAAAATAATGATAAAATAAAATATTTTTTCGGGATTTAATATTTTCCCTGAAGGAAATAGACCATACATTCTCCATTTAAATAAGATATGAACGAGTTCTGCCACCGTATGCGCTGAAATCCTCTAATTAAGAAAGATTCTTCAGTTTTCTCCGTACGTGGAGGACGAAAATGAACTATTAAATATTATGATTCATTGTAGGTGAATTAAATCCATTTCTTTTTTAAACAATTTATCAGACTTTCCTTAAAAACTTGGGGTATGGTAGCTCAGTGAGTAGAAAGTTAGAATGCTGGCAGGAGGGCACGTTTTCAAATCAGGATGACTTCTCTCAGCTATACGCTAGCTGTGTGATTTTTAGGACACCAGTTCTTTCTGCAAAACTATAGGCGGTACAGGGAGAGGAACTGTCCCCACTACCCTAATGTGTAAAGTTCACACGCCTTATATGACTTATAAATAGGTGAATTCTAACCTCACCGATCAAACCATCCTGCGGGTTGATTATCGCAATAGAACATAGAATACAGAATTCATATTTTTGCAGGATTTTTCAATGACATATCATTTTGTATACAATAAAATTCCATTGAATTTCCTATCAAATTATAATAATATACTTTTTTTATTTGGCAGTTAAAAAATTATCGTACGGAAATTTTCCGCGCCGACAGGTTCAGCCATTACCATATGGACTTGGCGGCATCAGCAGCAGATCCTATTTCAACCGTAGGAAATCTTTGAACCGGGAAGAGAGAGAGAAACAAAATTCAAACCGTCGTCGGCTGCACAATGGAGACTAAGAGCAATTGGATAAGTCGGGAGATTTCACTTTTCTAAATTTATAGAACAAAGTATGGCTCAGTACTATAAGACATGATAACAAAGCGAAATCGAGGAGTTTGGTCGTATGGCTTAAAGCGAAACGGAAAATAATCTCGCGGACACAAGTTAAGTCATAACTCCCTGATTTCGTGCTAGAGGACTTGGGCGATTTTGAATATGGATGACCATGAGGGACTCCGTTAGGAAGAGGAAGAAGAGTAGAGAAGTGCTTGGCGCAACGCAAGAACGGAACATGAAAACCGGAAAGAGATAAGGGAAGCAAAAGGAAGAAATGAGGCAACGAAAACGGAAAGAGGAAACAATCAAGGGGGAGAGAGCGAACAAGACTTTTGACTTGCCATCGATCCGAAATGTGTGTTTTCTTTTGTTTCCCCTTCTAGTCTCCCCTCACAAACCCTATCTATCCTCCTCTTTATATCTTACCGGAATTCCGCCCCGCCCCTTTTCCCACCGCCTCACCGCCCGCCGAACAGTCGGTCCGTCCCCATCCCCTCTCCTCTCACCCCCATCTGCTTCAGACCGCTCCCACCCCGTCCTCTGCGGCACCGCCCTCCACCTCCCAAGTTGTTCTTACCTACCCGTCATGCGATGTCCTCTCCTTGACCTGGGCTCGCTTCTTGTCCTCGTTCCCCCCGAATAAATTAAGTTCCCGGGAAGGGATCTGAGGAGGGGTGGATGTCGGGATGGGGCACCGCGGGGAGGAAGAGGAGGGGGTGGGAACGGATGGGAGTTTCTGAAAGAGGAGACTGAGGAAAGAGTCCGGGGCAGGGCTGGCAGGGGGAGATGCCTACACTACTCATTCCATTTCCGTTTCTCGAAGGTTCACGACTTATTGTTATTCCACAATCAGGAAAATTTAATGAAAGTCAAAAAGATTAAACGTGAGTGCGTGCCTTCCATTGGATAACCGCAACTCTGCCTGGTATCGAATTTTTTTCCATTAAATTGATAAAAACTTGGAAAGATTTTTAAGAGAAAATCCAATGCTATACTCGTTCTGTTTATTTCAGAAGTATATCGGGTGAAACACCACGTTCAAATCCATTGCACACTCCTTACATAATTTGATTGATAAAGTTTCCACCAGTGTGTATAACCTTTGGTTTTAGTGTTATGAATTTTGTGAAAACAGGCAAGGCCAAATAGTCACGTTTTTTGTGAGTCCATTGACATTCCTTATTCAAGCTCAATCAAATGAAAAAAGGCTATTTAATTTTTCCAAGTTAGAAATGGGAGGGAAATTTAAAATAGGAATGTAATTATTCCAAAGATTGTCTTAAATTTGAAACTTTTCCGTTGGTTAGAGACGAAGGACTAAATTGAAAATGTGTGAAATGAAATGAGTAATTGCGTACGAATAGGTTAGTAGTTACCCTTTAAGATTTGAAATTGAACATAAAATATCCATACTTGACATTGGTCATTTCTGAATATTATCTTAAGTTCAAATGATGATTTATGTCAATGCGACATTTCTCGATGATTTACCTTTTCTCCGTCTCACTTCAGAAAGTTACGTATCCTCAGGCTAAAATGTACGTTTCCCAAAGCCCTTTGACGAGAAATTTATGAAAACATCTGGGCGGAAGCATTATCAGACGAGTTCTTCGAGAAACTTCTCGACCGCACCGCAAGGAAGACAGAGAGAAAAAAAAGGAATGAGGCAATGGAGGGGAACTATCGCGGTCATCTCCTAGAGGGAGCCCCGGATTTCCCGAGGAGCTGGATCTGCACCAAAGACTTTGTAATTGTTGTCACGGGAAACGTCGCCGAATGTTGTTTCCCCGGCCCGATAAGGAGAAATATTGGTGCGGGAGGATGCGAAGGAGGAAAGACGACGTTCTCGTGGCAGATTTTACGTCGCCGTTACGGGGGGAATGGGTAAGGGGGCATCGTGGAGTTCCAGGGTGGTTTTGAGGGAAGGAGAGAGACGTCTTAACTTGGAAAAAGGTGGGCGGGAAACCGGGGGGTGGGTGGAGAGGAAAGGGAGTGGGTGAGAATTGTCCCGGAAGAGGGGCATGTGGTGCCGCGGGGAGGAGGAGGAAAGCGGCGGCGGCGAAGTGAAGGAGAGGAAGGCAAATCCCCAGTGGAACGGGACACAAGTGTTCCATTAAATTTCAAGTTTCGAGAGAGGTACCGCAGGCGGAGGACAGAGAGTTGGCAATAGGGAGGGATAATGGGGAGGAGAGGGAGGAAGGAAGGGAGGAAGAGAGAGATGGAGAGATGTATGTGGAAGAGAAAAGAAAATGGCTGAGGGAGATACTGAAAGGGGTGGGATTAGAGGTGAGGGACGGAGAAGGCGGGAAGGTGAAGGCAGGAAGAATAAGAGAGAGAGAGAGAGAGAGAGGGAAAGAGGGGTGGGGGGTAGGCGAGCGAGTTCGTGCCGTGTTATCTGATTCCATGTACCGCGGAACAGTTTCAAAACGGAACATCATCTCGGGAGGAGTCTGCGAAACGACCGTGGGATAAAGGGTTTTTGGGGATGGAAGGGGGAGATCGGAGGTAGCGGATGGATATCGAGAATAAGATGTTGCGGTATGGGAGCTAAAAGAGCGAGTGGGGGGTCCCTAGAACTGTAAGTGGGGGGGGGATGATGCGGGAGAAGACGATATGGGACGAGGAAGAGAGGAAAGGTCGAGGATGAGAATGGAATTGAAATATCGTTGGAGAATAGAGCGCGGCGGACGATGGAGGTGATTTCAACTCTGCGCAGATTCTCATCACCGGTCACTGCTTAATAATAAAGGGTCACCGGAAAATTGATACTAATTTATTAATGGCAGCAGTAGTTTATGAAATACGGAATTTTACATCATTTTCACCTAAGGATTTACGATGTTCATTTTAATTTTTGAGATCTGTATTTTTTTAGCAATGAGAAAACTTGGCTTCTTTCATACATATACACACACATGTATATATATATATATATATATATATATATATATATATATATATATATATATATATATGTATGTATGTGTGTGTGTGTATGTACAAGAAAAAGAAATCATGAAAATTGTGAGAACATGACTGTTTAGACATTTCGCTGGTGATGACACCCTTGTCTGTGGTAGTTATGAGTAATTAATAAGTTAAAACCTTAATTATATTAAATAAAATTTTTGCACCATGTCTTTATGACAATGTTTACAAGAGTTTTTTAATGCAAAGAAATGTTATTCATTCGAAAACCATTCCGTTTGTTCGGTCTGGTTCATATGATAACCTAGTTTGACAGAAATATCTAAAAAGGATGCCAAGAGTTCGATGAACTTACTTGAAATGTACACGCCCAGAGCAGTAATTATTTCCACTAGAATGAAGTTAAGCAAACAAAGTTGGCCTTGATCAGCATCAGTTGAACTTTTGGTGTTTTGTTCGATCGGAATATGCCAAAGGTTTCAAAATACATGCGAATGCATTTTAACGGGCGACAATAAACAATAAATGATAAATAAATCCTCTCTGGAGTTTCTGGATAAATAGGACATATTCAAGTTATGAAAGGAAATTATACCTGCAATTAGATAACGCCAAGGTCAAATATTTCGATTCCGCATGACGCATTATGTAGGGCACTGTGTTTTCAACGATGCACGCAAGTAAATTAATCAGTCTTGGTGAATTTATAATTGCCTACTCTTGGCTATTTTAGTGCTTCAACTGTAAATATTTCATGTAGCACAGTTAAACACAGATTAAATGATTATCCTGTGTTGCACAAGTAATACTCGCTAATTAGTTACTTCTGTTTTAATTTCGGCGATATAGGTAGAGCAAAACATCATAACTTTTTGTCCCTTCGTTTAATGAAACTACCATTTTGGGTATTTACCTGGAAAACAGTCGTTTCAAATAACCTTCGAGCTCAAATTCCAAAGAAACTGCGGGAGATGCCGCAACAGTAACTTTTAACGGAGTCATCCGCTAATGTGCATTTCAATGCAACAATTTCAGAGTGTAAAAATCATTCGCCTTGACTGGGATTCGAACCCAGATCCCTCAATATCCGGTTGAGTGCTTTAGCCACTTAAGCTACCGAGGCGTCCTCTTAAACTCTGAAATTTTGGGGCTTTTAAAGGAACAAGATGTTCTGTGATGCCTTGTGAACAAGGTGACAAGATGACTGTGGCGCCTTGCGCCAGACTACGAATGCCTGTGACATTGTATGTACGGTATTTCGTCACAACATCTTGTTCCTAAGCCCCAAAATTTCAGAGTTTAAGAGGACGCCTCGGTAGCTTAAGTGGCTAAAGCACTCGACCGGATATTGAGGGATCTGGATTCGAATCCCAGTCAAGGCGAATGATTTTTACACTCTGAAATTGTTGCATTGAACCTTCGAGCTATTAAAAGAAATAGTCGCCCGTGGGCCCCCCAAGGAAGAATATAATCGTCGCTCAGTTCCGAATTGAACATGAGTACCTGGACACATTCCTGCCTCCTCTCTATCCAACGAGGACAATCCTGATGTGACATATATGCACATATATCTCACTTTCCCTCTATAAATCGTATTCCGACCGAGTGTCGCTAATTTACAGAGATGCGTAGTAAATACGACACTTTACAAGTAACAATACCAGCGAATACCAGCGATAATTCGCGATACCAGCAAATTATCCTTTGTAAGGTTAAGATGAGTCTAAAATTGACGATGTTCTGAAGATATTGAAGGGAATTTGAAACTTTTTAAGAGTTTAATCTTCTACACACGCCCACTTCTTATTACCATTGATACAAAACTGGCAAAAATCTCCTTTATCGTTGTTTAGCCCTTTCAAAACGTAGAGCAAATCTTTATATCTATTTATTTGCCCAAACTATTAAGCAATCTGAAGGAGGATGTATGCTAAATGACCACAGTCACACAGATCACCCAAAAATAAAAACTATTACGACTAATTCCCACTTATCATTTATATGATGTCCAACTAAACCGTGGCGTCTTCGCTCGTCTTATGATGATTTGTAGGACCGGACAAATTTAACGATGGGAAAAATATTGAACCGGGTAACAGTGCACAATTATAGGGTTGCACCCAACCGTTTCCATGCAACGGAGCGCGATAGCGTGGATGGGCTCCATTACCGTATCTGGGCGAAAGATGACCTGGTATAATTTAACCGACCTCGGCGAGGGTGACTAGTTGATCGCCGTAGGGCGGAGTGTGGCGAGGATATTCCGGATGAGAACTCCGGTGAGATGTCGCTGCGCCGAAACGAAAACAGGGGGGGTGGGGGCTACGCTCCTTTCTCGCCCAGCACAATCCCCGCCTCGCGGGATAACGAGACGCATCGAAGTCGATCGTATTTGACCGCCCGAGGTATTCCGAGAAAAGAAGGGAGTAGATTCTCTATTCACGCTTCTTAGCGGTGGTTTTTCAGGGGTGAATCGAGCTTAACCAATCGATATGAAAAATACTAATCCTCATTTAGGAAATTTCTTATTCTTAGATGCTCAACCCTCAGAATGGCATGCAGTACTATTCCGATGGGTAGTATCTCCTGTTCCTCTCATCAATTCTATATGATTGGTAACGCTGGTCAATTTGTTCTTCTTCGGGCCTTCCATCATCTGTTCTACATCCCCAGGGCGGGTTCTTCCTCGACATTTATTTCCTTCTATTTCCCTCAAAAATTTTCTAAATTGCGTTCTTGTGATGTAAAACATGTCCTAATAGTCTTTTCCTCTTGTTTCTCATACTCATCTGGATGAATTGACTATCCTATTTCCTCTGATATGCCAATTTATTTGTTATTTTGCCTTTCCAGCAAAATTTTGAGTAATCTCCATTTAGTAAAACTACTCGGACTTAAATATACTTTTCTTCTCCGTCCCTTTCGTTCAGGTTTTACACCCATATAAGGAAGCACTTCACAAACGTTTTTAGTAATATCTGTCATACAAGCTGACGCTGTTTGTAATGAATAGGAGTTACTTATTGCTAAATGCCTGCCTTGGCTCATCCTATTTATTTGTTGATTCTCCTTTTTTTAAATACTTTTGCTTCCCATGCAAAATATTCATTAACTTTTCCCAATAATTGTTCATTCTTAATTACATTGAATTTGGCTATTACTTCATATATTATATACATATAAAAAACGGCGGCAACTTTGAAAAGCGAGATATGATGGACCTGAATGAAATGAATGCAATTACTTAAAAAAAAATGAAGCCTTAGGGATGGATGTTCTAGCGAACTGTCATATGTAGGCAAATATATAATAACCAGGGATTTTCGCCACAAATATTTATGAGAAAAGTAATACATAGAGCTATGTCTCTTTCCTCACATCTTATTATTCTCTCTTGAACTATTTCTCATGTACGGATGTTTTAACTCTATGTGGGATATAATTTTCAGCAAAATAAGTTATTGGGAAGACACAAGCTGATGGAAAGAGATGATATAGTAATGCTCTCTAAACAGTGCATTGAGGATTCTAAGGATCGATCCACGGTCGAAATGACAAAGAGATGGAAATTGCGCTTCCTGAACCTCTATAAAAATGCCATCAGTTCTGAGATCGATCCAGGTGAGTATTAGCCAAATGCTTTAATTTGTAGATTTTTATGTCGGACAATTTTTTATAAAAAACATAACTCTCAACTAATTGGAAAACAATGATAACCAAGCAAAGATTAATAAAATATCATCAGCAAAATAATTATTGGAAACCATATAGGAGTAATGTAATTTTGGTTTATCTTATAAAGATGAAAAAGGAGTCTAGAGGAGCAGAAAATAAAAAGGGAGAAATAAAAGAAAATATGCTCTTGCCATTTAATGATACAGAATTGAATACTTTATGGAACGAAAGTATGCTTTTTTAAATTTTGTTTCACAGTAAACTAGAAAAACCGTTCATATTTTATAATGAAATTCGGATTGAATATATTTTTACCTAATGAAAATAACTGACAGAATAGCTTAGAAAGCAACATAAAATTAACTAGTCTGTGTGAAAATTAATTAAAATTTTAAATAATCAAGAGGAACCTGGTTAGGTGCCTTAGATTATGATATGTAATAGTCTTAGAGGGTATGGTGGAGTATTCAGGATTTGAAATGCCACGGAGTCTGCTTTGAATTAAGTAACTCAGAGACTGGAAGGAGAAGGAAAATTTGTTTGTTAAGGAGTCTCATAAAAATATTAATAAGGAAAAGTAGAAAGCAATATCAACTGCTTGAGAGAAACGCACTGATGAACTTTAAACAAATTGAAATATGATGAGCGATGGCGATGCAAGCCGTATATACGAGCGAATGAATGGTTAATTATGTCTTACATTATAAGGTTTTCTCAAAATAGAAGGAAATAATAACGTATTTGGGGAAAATTTATGCAAAAACTGGATATATGCGTGGAAAAAGAGAACAAATTAGATATCCACGCTTACAGAAAATAATGAACTTTGAGCAATATAAAATAATTGGAAAAATGGAGTCGCTGAGAATCAAAGATGATACTGTTGAATACAAATTGGATTTTTAAAAAAATCCATAGTAATAACACGACATGATCAGCAGACTTTATAAAGTAGGAAATCTTAAAATGATCTTATAATTTATATTTAGTGCGTTCTTTAAATTATTAATGACGGAGAAAAGCTAATTGTGCGATTTGAAATAGTTTAAAAGGATATTACATATATTAAATAAAGTAAAAACTCGACGGAAGTAACACACTTATCATTTGGATAGAACAAACCCCCATTGCTCTATTTGTAGAGAGAACAGTAAATAATAACAAAAAGTAAATGAAAAGTTCCATATTGGAAAAAGTAAGACTGAAATACAATAGCCCAATGCAGCTACAGGCGAGGTAATGAATGGCATTGGTGAAGAAACATAGTATCAGAAAATGGAGAGAAGGGGTTGATTTAGAAGTTTTACGTGGAAATTACGTGCTAAGTGAGGGGGAGGTGACAAATTAGACCCAATGAGACAACAGCGCTGAAACTCGAAAAGGGAGCAAGGGAGAACACTGCGACGGCTTTGAAAGGCCTGGTAACAAATCACTTATTATTAGCTCAGACCTCGTGAAAGAACTGTGCCGTCCATTACCCGTTCCAATTTGCAATAGAAGCTAATAATGTACGTTTCGTCAATCATATATTTCAATGAAATGAATGGAGTTCACCGTTATCCCTTTGGGATTTCTTGTTTTTCGGGGTTTCGTAAATGCTGTTGTCAGTAGACACCATACGTAACCTTTATATTATTTTACAGAAGGTTTTGAACAATAGAAAAATACTTAAGAGAGTTATATACATTTAATTTGAACATTTGAAAACGGAATAAATAATTTGAATCGAACTTAAATGTAATAACGCTGACCTATTCAAATTTATTAAAATTATTATAATTATTAATTAAAATACGATATGAATTTTAAATGCTGGGCGTTTGGGTAGCGAGAGCACTGAGTCCTGAACTCCTTTTTGTTTACACTATTTATAAGAGATTTGTTTCTAATTCTACCTCAGACACTATTGGCCAATGAATGCTTAAATATGTATTTATGCTTGGGAGTTCTTAAGAAAAATGAAGCTTCTAAAACTGAGGAAAGAAATGATTATAAACTATATTTTACGAAATAATTAGAATAACTACCAGTAAGTTTCCTATTAGAGCTACTTTTTTTTCTCCGTATTTGTGTCTTATGGGATAAAAATTACTGGATGTTTTAGATAAAGAAATAGCATTGCGATTGTTACATTGATTTCTTGTCAAAGTGTGAATTTATTCCTATTTGGTGAATTAAAAATTTAAATTAAAAAAACTAGTTGAATTATTGTAAGAGTACACACCGGAGATTTTAAACAGAACAATGAAGTATGTTCTCGTCGGAATAATTAATGATTATAGAGTTGCAAAAAGCGATCAAAGCAATCAATTTTTTAGTCATAAAGCTCTATATTTGTAGTTATAATTATATTATTATGTATCTGCTCTATTGAGAATACAAAGCAACATTCGCGTTAGGAATCCAGCACAAATCAAATGAATGCTATGATTTCTCGATTTCTCATTTGAAATTATTTATATTTCATTGAAAAATAACTGTTAAGTCGTACTTATTATGAAGTACTAAATTGACATCGTCGTTAAAAATATTTTAACGAAGAAGGGTATAATTTTGATGAGCTATTACATTTTTCGAATGTAGTATATGATGGACAGAATCAACCTTATCCACTAACCTAAATATGTAAGTAAATTTGTTTTCTAAAGTAATACACCTCGCTTGTTTTAGAACAGTTGTCTTGTTAAACGCAATTAGTCCATTTGATGTATTAAATGACAAAGTAACCCGCAATATGAATACCTTACGTAAAAATAATTTGAGAATTGAGATTATCATTCGCGTTTGTGTTTCAGCGCACAGGGATCGCGCGGATGAATATTTATTCAGAGAGTATCGGGCGAGCCGGCGAGCCGCTTCGTTTTCACTCACGGTCGCGATTTCCATCAAAGGGCTGCGATCTGTGAAATATCAATATTGGAGAATAATCGAAGAGGCGATCGTCCGCTTTTTGTATCCAACAGTTTTCCCCCAACTTGGTTCAATAGAATAGATGAAAGGAATCTAATCAGGGCATTGGGGGAACGGAGACAGTCGGAACGCATCGTTTGACGCAGTGGTCGGGAGTTGACGCCGCTTGGGATTCTTCCCTGTACCTAGCAGACGAGCCCCAGGATGGAAAGAGAGAGAGAGAGTGAAGGGGGAGGGTGGGAGAGGAAAGGAAAAGGGGCAGGGTAGAGGAACGATGGAGGGAATAATGGGCGTACATAAAACGTGGGAGATAAAAGGAAAGAGGAGAGGAGCCGGCTCGTTATCCTATCGATAAAAGCGAAGTCGTGGAGGGGTCTGGAGTCGTGACGTGCTCCCACGGGGACGGGCTCGGGGAGAAATCGGAAGCGAGCTCCGAACTGAACGGCACAAGGCAAACAATAAAAATAACGCGGAAATGGAAAAGAAGGAATAAATTTCACGGTCGCGAGGGGCGGGGAGGGAGGGGGTGGAGGAGGGTGAGTCGGAGCGTCGGGTGGTGCTGGGAAACGGGACGGCGCCGAGAGGTTTGGTGGATAAATGGAGAGAATTATCCAAATATGTTTCAAACGCTCGCCGAAAGCTCCGTTGTTCGATGGAGAAATGAAAAAATAGAGGAGGAGAAATATCTCAATGATCCGGGGCGGGACTTGACGCTCATTAAAATCTTCACATAGGTAAAAAAATAACATTTTCCGTCCATTATTTGACGGCATTTTTTCAGGCCGGGGTAAAAAATAGGAGACATAGAATTGAAGTTAATTGTCTGGAAATTGACAATTTTTGCCCTCTCGAGAACATTTTTCTTTTTACATTTTACGAGTTTTTTAAGCCAAAAATATAGAGCCCAAACTGCGTGTATGGCTTCGAGGACTGATTTGAAATGCTTTGCGATGGTGTTCAGAAGTAAAGACTTTTTATGGGTTCCTGAAAGTCCGGTGTCAAATCTAATGGGTATTCTTTGATGTGAAGAATTGTAATGGACCTAAAAGACCATAAAAACTGGCACATTTTGGAAAAAGATATTTTTTGCTTTCCATGCTCGAAAAGCAAGCATTTTTGAAGAAAATTTATTTTCAAAGTTTGTAGCTATCTGAATGCTTCCCAATAACACTCTCAATGTTTTATTAAGTGTTGCAATTTGAACATACACGCTTTTAAAATTATTTTAAAATTTTGTAATGATATGAATATATTTTTTTGGGTAGACATTTTGAGTAGAAAGATAAGTTGAGTTATTAAAAGTTTTTTTCCAGACGGAAACAAAGTTCTTCAAATTACTATTTAAGATGAATGACTAATTGGGCGTTGATTAATAAGCTAAATGGAGTGTGGAATGAAGTCGATATGTAGTGTTATAGGACTGAATACCAGAACTCCGGACAAATTTCAAACCCAGAAACTTTGGGATACATAATTATTCAATAGCAAATCATATATCATACTATAATACTTCGCCATAAAAATGAGATCAAGAAGAATCCAGCCGTCTAATTTTGCTTATATTATGATAAAAATGTCAACATGTTAATATTAAGAACTTTATCTGTCCTAAGGGCTGGTGTCCTTTTTCTTTGTAGTCTCTCGTGTCTAAAAAACATTTATTCTCAAGTAGTTTATTTTTTACCTCTTACATATAAAGATAAAACAACTAAAATAAATGATAGCTCTAAGAATGCATGCGAGTGATTCATGGCAATTATTGCGAATAGAGTGAGCCATAATAAAATAAGTGACAGGTAAAATACCATTGCAATGTCGTAATTGATGGAGGGAGGAAAGTTACTCCCTCTGTGATGAGAATAAATTGCCATCTCTCAGTCCTGTCAAAAGGAACGATTTCATTAGCGATATTTACGGATTTCGATGCCTTGGCAGCTGCCGGTTGTTCCTCCCTCTGATCCCCTTCTGAGAGCGAAAAGGAGTGCGCCACAATGGGGAACCAACACGGGCAACAAATCAGGGCGGGATAACAAGCGATGGCCCTCTTGGCCGGACGTGAATGGTGAGATTGGGAGCGGAGAGCAGGAAAGAATGGGAAGTGGCAGGGGGGAGGGGGAGGCAACTGCCGCCTGGAATCGGACTCCAATAAAATCCACGCAGTTAAACAGTGTCCCTACGTTGGCGACCCGGCGGAGATTCCATTTTGGGGATTTCCAGCAAGCGCGGGAGTGGCATCTCATCTCCTAAAGTACTACCAGCATCCCATTTGTGTCCCCTTGTCCCCACGACAGGCGTGTGGTCCACGCGACCAGTCTTCGATCCTCCACATCCGCTCATGATCCTCTCACAAGCTAGCGGCAACGCCGATTTCGATGGGAACGTGGGCGCGTGGAAATGGTTGCTAACTCTATGGTGCAGAAAATTTCGATTCACGAATTTTTGTGTGCAAACGGGTGCAGCGTCGACTTTCGTATTTCGTGGGCTACTCGTTGAGCAGAGGATTGGTGAAGAAAATGTGTTGTGGAAGAGAATGAGACGAAAATGCCATCCGTTTCGCTCTATGCCGACCGAGCGTAAGGTTTTCTCGAGAGGCCCAGAAAAATATCCGACTCGGTCAAACTATTATAAAGCACCTCGCGGCCACTATCTTCAGCCTTCTTCAGTAATGATGAAGAAAATGAAGTCTCAGATAAGCAAGTTAGTAGCAAGGATCGCATTGATGGCTCACAGATTATTGCTTCGACAATATTCAGTATGGGAGCGAAAATGATCGGCCCGTACACATCACGATGGGCGAGTGCATCGTATTCTCTGCCAGCTGAGTCCTTGCTGGCGACACGAACTTCCCACCTACGACCTTCTGCCCATGGTCCGAGTACTATTCACCGTATTGGGTGGGTGTTTCAAGAGATGGGGTATCGCGCTGACTTGGGTGGCGACCGAGTGATAAGCACCTCTCAAACTCAGCGGAAGGAGCTTCCTGCTGACGATGCGGTCGGGTTGAATTTTAATGAGCCCCCGACATCGAATTTAAGCTAGCCTTCACCTTGTGGTCGCACGTGTGCGTACTTACTCTTGCGTACGTTATGTTTTTGTGTATTTTTGCGAGCGTGGCGTGTGGGAGGTGTCCGAAGGAGATGAAATGCAGGTTGGTCAAAACAACGGCCGAGAAGAAATGCGAGGTGTCCTAGATCGCAGTCTCGGGGCGGAACATGTGGGCGTGAGAGTGTGGTGAGCGACGAAGGTTATTTATGTTTGCTTCCTTCTGCGCTCATTAAGTGGAAGGGTGATAAATGGCGCGCGGCGAGGAATTAGCGAGTGAACGAGGGCGAGCGAACGGGAGGTCCACTAAGCGCGCGCGCGGACGGCGGAGGGCGAGGGAGGGAGGAGTATTCACCCAGCAGCGCCGTTCATCCTTCCCACCCTCCACGTATTCTCTCTTCTCTCATTTCCAATGAAGTACGCCTCCTGCAACAAACGGCAGTGCTTCCCTCGAACGACGGCCTCCAGAACCCCAATCTCAATTTAATGAAACGTTCCATGAGTTGGACTCTCCTCATACTACACTAAATGCATGAGGAATGATATCAATTAGCATAACCGGAAGTACTCAAATCTGCCTGTGATTTAGTCATCTCATACTAGTTCCGGCGACTAGTTGTGTTGTTGGTGCATGAATGTTGGCCGGATGAAAATATGTATAAGTAGAAGTAAAGAAAGTAGAAGAGTAAAAAAAAAAACTTAAGGAATTACCGCCGTTGTTCCTCCACGTGATTACGCATGCGATGAAACAACTTCGGCGGGGGAGCGAAGAAAATCAAACCAAATCTCACCAGTTTCTGGCTTTGTGTATACTACTTAGTTTTATTTGAGGGTTCTTCACTATAAATGCATTTTCGTAGAATTTCTGAGCACATAGTATTCGAAAGTACTTTCACTTTAAGGTGACCGCCAAATTATTGTGTGACCAAATACTATACTCATTAAGCTTAATTTTTGTCATATGTATGTTTTTTGTAATAACAACTTGATGAAATGGGCGCATCAAATTACACCAATCTAATTCAATGAATAAATTAATTCTAATCCTCTCCTCGGACTACAACCTTAACGTGGTGATAGAGCACGTATGCATAGCATCCCCGGAGCTATTATTGCGGGAGCAATTGTAATTGGTCTTGGCAAGGTCACCTATGTCAGATAGACCGAGGGATCGGTGCCAGAAGATAGGTGGTTCGCCCAGCGTATTTCTTAGGAAGGTAGCTGAAAAGACGACCTCAGCGGGGTGGTCACATATAGTTATGTTGTTACTCTAAAAACACTATTGATGAAGGCAAAAGGAAAACACCTCAATTACTTATCCTAAGCAATTTCGATGTAATCCAATGTAACAATCAATCCTAACAACCACGAGACACGATCCACTGACCCAAGTTCCTGGCTACGGGGTAGGCAAGCCTTACAGAGTCGTCATCATGTGACATTCTTGCACAATCGGCCAGAGTGTAGTAGAAAAAATGTACAGCAGAAGACCGCAACTGTTAGAAAGGGAAAATGGGCATGTTTGCACGAGTGACATTAAAAATTAAACGGATGAAATTTAGTTATGATTACAGAAAATCATTGAAATACACCTGGGTTGCGTACAATGAAAAGTAGACATAGTAGGTTATGCTTGAAAGCAATGTAAAACCATTTACCATATATTTTTTGTTCCGATGCATAGCGGTTTGGGTAAAAGAAGTTCGTCATTCAAGAGTTAAAAAAAGCTATGTCACCTAAACTCCTTAGTTTATGCATGAGTGCGGAGTAAGAAAATCATTTTCTTGATTTAAAATAAATAATAATCGAATATATTGCATGACATACAAGATAAAGCATTAAAGAATTCTAAGAACATACATTAATAAAAAAGTTAAGATTATTAATGAAGACTAGCGCAAATGGAAATACAAACACATATAACGTCGATTACTAATAAAATAAACCTGGTTAAAAAAAGACGTTCCTTTTTTATGAAGCAATTGAAAATGATCTGGAAAGGCTATCAGAAGTTCATTCGCACTATGCTAAGTTACGAATTTGCTTCCTATGTCATCCATATATTTATGTCACAATATGCTGAACCTTCCCATGGATTACAACCTTCACGTGGTGGAAGGGTTAGTGCGTTCCGATGACCCCTAGAGCCGTGCTGGCAGGAGAAATGATAATTGCTCCTGGTAGGGTCACCCATGACAAATAGGTCGAAGGTAAGGAGCCAGACGAAAGGTAGTCCACTTAGCATCTGTTCCTCAGTGAGGCGGCTGCTAAGGCCTGACCTGGAAACTACGGGACTCGGCCTAATCGGCCGTGTGTCGTGCCCGGCAGCGGGAGAGGCAAGGCTTTCGCGGACGTGATTTCAGGAAACCCCTGCAAAGCAATTCATTATTATTATTAAAATTTACGTGTGCAGATAGACAATATCAGGTGGCACACTAGTCCCAAGTAATTACAAAAGATAATAAATAAAATCAGTAGGAAAAAAAGTACACTTAAAAGAAACTTCCAAAAACAAATCTCTAACACAAACCAAGAAAATCCCTATCTCATTAACATCAATCAATAAACAAGAGTAAAAAATTAAGCTATTACATATAATTTTACGCAATACATCACTCAAATTATTACATAAATACCTTAAATTTTTTCTTAAAAGTATTCACTCTGTTGGGAAAGGGCTCGAATAGTTTGCAGGTAAGGTGTTCCAATCAATAATTGTTTTATTTAGAAAAGAAATTTTTTTTGGTTCTTGAAGAACGAGGCATGGAAGAAGAAGACCGAATTGGTTAGAATGGGAACTTGAAATTTAAGAACAATGTTAAGGGCTGGAAAATTAGAGAATATAAAGCGAGAGATGAAAAGAGGAAAGATAGGTATTTTAGGTCTATACAAAGTGAGATGGAAGGATTCAGGGATCACTGGAGTCATAGTTATAGAGGGGTATGCAGCGGAAGGGACGAGAACCAACAATAGGTTGTCATAATATATGTAGAACAAAAATGTAGGCAGTAGCGTAGTCCACATCGAGCAAGCAACGGACAGAATATTGCTAGTAGAGATAAAAGCTCAGGTATACATGCCACCAACCAATCATGAGAAGGAAGAAGTCGATAGGGCATACGATCAGTTAGAGGACATAATCGCGTGTGTTTCTGCAGGGAAACATTTGATAGTAATGGGAGATTGGAATATAACCGCAGGCAAAGGAAGAGATAGTGATGGGGTGGAGGATTACAGTTTAGGTATGAGGAATGACCGCGGGGAGAAAGCATTTGAGTTTTGCAGGAGACAGAGGGTAGTCATCACCAACACTTGGTTTAGATACCACAAAAGACGCAGGTATACATGGAAAATGCCAGGTGACTCAGAAAGGTATCAGCAAGATTATATTCTGGTTAGACACAGGTTTAGGAACAGTGTGATAAATTCACACAGCTTCCCGGGAGGAGATGCGTACTCTGACCACAGTTTAGTGGTTATGAATTGTAGCCTCCGTTTCGAAAAGATAAGGCAGGGGCGGCGGGTTAGAAAATGGAACGTAGAAGCATTAAATGGATTGAAAAGGAAGGAGTACCAACAGGCTGCAGAGGAAATCATGTATGACAAAGAGCTGAGTGATGAAACTATATATATACTACTATATAAAATAAACTGAGTCAAAGAAAAATGGGAATCAAGAAAGGGATATAGAAAGTCTTAAAAGAAACTATACGAACCATAAATGGGAAAATGACAAGGAAACCATGGATCAAGGATGAGATGATTAGAAAGATAGATGAGAGAAAAAAAATGTAAACACAGAGTGTGGCAAAAAGAAGTACAAAGAGTTAAATAATAAATTGAGACGGGCGACAAATGAAGCAAAAGAAGTATGGGGAAAGACGCAGGGCGAGGATATGGAAATTTTGCATTGTAAGGATGAAATTGGTGCCCTATATTGCAAGGTTAAATCACTATCGGGAATTAAGTAGGGAAGATCTGTCCAACTTAAGTCTTAAGTCGGGTTAGATAATAGTTGAAACATAAAGATCTAAGAGAGATGGAAGATATTCAGGGCTCGGAAGCATAACTTTCTTTTTTGAATGCGTTTTGTGTTTGAAAAAAGAAAGTTACGAGTATGTTGCCACAACCTGTATTTTGAAGAGCTGTATGGTAAAGAACTTAGGCCAACAAGGTTAGACATAGAAAAGGAACATGACGTGGATGAAGGTAGCTTAGGTCCAGGCATACTTGACGATGAGATAGAAAGGGCTTTGAAGAAGATGAAATCAAATAAGGCCATGGTGATAGACAACATTCCTGGGGAACTGCTAAAAGGTTTAGGAAAATGTGTCGGGAAGTCTATATGGACTGACTTGTAGTATCTATGAGAGAGGAATGTGGCCGGAAGACTTCGTGAGATCAGTGTTAGTTCCTAGCCCGATAAAGGTAAAGGCTATATCATTTGAGGACTACAGAACAATAAGTTTGATTTTGCATGCAGCTAAAATGGTTCCGAGGATGATCAACAAGAGGATGGGGAGCAGGGTAAATGATTACTTAGGTGATGATCAGTTTGGGTTCAGGAAGGGGAGAGGCACGTGTGATGCCATTGCAGTAATGAGGACAGTAAACGAGATGTACATAGAATACAATCAGGATTTATTTTTCTGTTTCGTGGATTACGTAAGGCATTTGATAGAGTGAATTGAGAAAAACAAATGAGTATATTGTAGGAAAGAGGACTAGACTGGGGGGATAGGAAGATAATCCGCAACCTGTTCATGTCTCAGGCTGCTCAGGTGCGAGTGGGGGACGGAGATTTCAGATGGGCAGTGTTAGGACGAGGAGCAAGGCAGGGTTGTCCATTATCACCTGTCCTTATGTAAAGGAATCTTTAAAAGAGGCATGGGAAAAACTGGAAGTAGGAATATAAGTCGGCGGGGAATTCGTAAAATCAATTAGGTTAGCTTTTAGCCAAAAATAAGATCGCTCTACTTTCCCATCCACCATAATTACCAGATCTGGTCTTTCGTGACTTTCTCCTGTTCCCCAAACTAAAAATCCCGCTCAAAGGAAAAAAATTACTGCAAAAAATTACTACATTTCAGAGATAGAGAGCAATTAGAAGTAAGAACTCATGAGAATTCAGGGAGAAGGTTTCCAGGAATGATTCAAAAAGTGGAAACAACGTTAGGATAAGTTTTTACGTTGTGGAGGTGACTGATTTGAAGGGAACCCTGACCAATAATTTGTTCGCTAAGTATTTTTTATATAAATATATGTATGTATTTTTTTATGATAAATAAAGTTTGAGAAATATTTAAACAGCTCCGTATAACACCACCGACAAAATACGGCCATTTTACAAACAAGCAATAAGGAAGAGAGTGCTCTGTAAGAACAGTTAACATTAGAAAGAACAAGTTGGGCAAAATAATTGAATAGTTCCTTGCCTTTGCACCTTAATGAGTTTTAATATAAGAAAAACAATTATGATTCTATTGTTTAGAATTGGTAATTGGAATTGCTAGTGAACTGTGGATGTATTATAGTTCTATGCAGCCAACTGTAGAAGGTGTTTTCAAAAAGCAATTAGTAGGTCTGAACCATTTCAATTATTTCCCAGAATGAATGTTGGGTCCAGGAAAAGTTGATTTATTCTTAGACTCGATTAGATTTAGATGAAGCATTCAATACAAACTTATGACGATATGTTAGGTTTATTCGAAAAAAATAATTACAGCTTAAAAGAAGACCTAACTATTATTGTCATAGCATTAAACATATCGGAAATCGGTTGAATGATTTAAGATTTATATGCTGCGTACAACAAAAGTGATGTAATGAGAAATTCAGAGAAATTATATGCAGGATTTACTGTAATGTAATATATTTACCTGAAAGAAGAAAGAAATACTTGGTTGTTCCACATATATTTTATTAACACGACCTAGGTCGTGTTAATAAAATATATGTGGAACAACCAAGTATTTCTTTCTTTTCCGATATGAATCGCTTCCACAAAGTGACGCCTCAGACAATTTTATTCATATTTACCTGATGCAGTCACGTGCTTCCATAATGGATTATTATATAACAGGTCATTCATTTGATAGTTTTTATAATATCAGTGAAATGAAGGATATAACTAATAGGATATAACTAATAGGACACAATAAATTAACCTAACAGAGATAACACTAAATTTAATACAGTGGAATTGCACCTACGAAAGCCACCAAAAAGATACCTCGAAATGAAGAACTTTAACTAGGGCAATAAGTAAACGCCAAAAAATATACTGAATTTTGGCAGTTTGCCTTCATATCAATTTTAGTAGAGCACAGGCAATATTAGTAAGATACGGAGGAATTCCAAAGGCGTTCCGCTTATGATTTTTAATTCAATTAGGAAGGGTACAATAAATACGAAGCATTTCAAACAAATTGGTACTATCCACTGATAACATGTCATACAATATTCATTGAATATATTATAAAAGACGCATCACAACCACATTCAAATTATGCTACTATTTTAAACATTGAGACTTGTTTGATTCTTTGCGCTAAGCCCAACGATTGTAACAGTAAAATGGGATGAGAAATGGAGAAAATTGGGAGATGAGCTTACAATTCAGTTTTTTTCAGTTCTCCATTTTTACACTATTTTGTTTTCCCATCACCATATATTACTATACTTCATAAAAGTTATTTAAAAAAATGACTTTTTCGGCTTTCACAATTCTTCATTAAAGTTCGCTTCCTATGTATGTATATATATAAAAAAAATAAGCGCGACCACCCTTTCCCTCCGCATGAATATATAAGCGCGACCATCCTTTCCATCCGCTATACCACCAAATCCCCACCTTCCTTAATTATCCCATTCCTACTCATACTGCTTCCCACAACCAATCTTTCGATGACTGCTTTTCTGTTTCGGTGATTGAAATCCTTCCAAAATCTGCAAGTAGCATAAAGGTGAGAACCCGCTAGATGGAGAATATCTGGGTGTCCCAGTCATTTAAACCCCCGGGCTGAACCAAGCCCACTGAATGCGTCCAATAGCTGTCTACATATCTTATCCCACTCCCTTTTCCATTTCCTATTGGTCCCTTACCTCTCTTTCCCTCACCATCCCCCCCCACATTTCCTCTTCGCTCTTCCCCGAGAACGTCATTCTAATGGCGACGGTTGTGCCGTCGAAACGTCAAAACTACATATGCGGGTGTCTTTTTTTATGTTTCTGTGTTTTAAAAATCTACATCTGTGTTCATATATATATATATATAAGCTAGTTACTGAATAATTATTATTTCTTGCTACGTACTCCGGAATCACTTATATCTCCTCAACTTCTCCATTTTCATCCCTCAAACGATGGAAGCGGTAGATAAATAGCATAAATAATCCAGATGTATGGAAATATTTACAATAAACCATTTTCCACAAACTTTTGATGAATTCAGTTCAGAGAAAGTTGACGTAAAATAACAGTTTAAAGTGGTCTATTTAAAATTCATTATTAAAGCAATTCGATTTGAAAGGAAAAATTTACATATAATTTAACTAAAAAATATTCTAAACTTCCAGAATTCCTTCAAAACCCAATGAAACAAAATTATTTCATGGGACTTAAAATTTAAAACTGCACTTTCCTTTTAAATATTTTGGCAAAAAGTCCATTTGTATAGCTTTGAATCATAAAATATTATGATTTAACAATAAGATAGGTTTCAGCCAAATTTTGCCTTGATGAAGTACTAAAAGAGGCATTGTGAAGTTCTGCAAAAATTTTAAGCAAGATGCAAAATATCGGAGCAAATCAGGTAAAAGAAAGCTTTTTCATCACCTCGAAGATCACATTTCAAAGCAGAGAGAGTTGGTCTTTACATTAAAATACTTTTTAGTAACGTTCTTTAAAACTATTGTTTTATTTAAAGGGAAGCATTTATTTTGTGATATTCTCCTGCCATAAACCAGTTTATACTGTCGTTTTGTATATGTATAGTATGGTTTTGGTACAACTAAATTAAGTAAGTGAATTTCAAGGAATTACTATGATTAATGAAATTCATGTAAAATTTTTATTTTTAGAAATTTCCATTTGAATTTCTTCCAGGTCTCCATAAGCATCTAACAACTGAAATACCTTTTTGCAAAATTTATTGTATTTTAACTATTACGGAAACTCTAGTACTTGCAATTCACTTATTTTGTTTGTTTAAATTATAAAAAATACTCATTCATTACTATTGTATGGACAAATTTTATCCCTTTAGTTTAAAAAAGAACACCGACTATGAAACTTATTCAAATTATTTCGATTTATGATTCCAATCATTCCACGATGGAAAGGAACTGTGATGCGCCAAGAGTTAAAAATGCATCCAAAACTTTCGTTAAATATTTTACTTGATGTGTTAAATCGCAAAGTTATTCTGGCTCAGGGAAATCAAAAATCCTCTGCCTTTAAAGGCTGCATTAGGAAATGTCAGAGAGGATTTCTAAGGATGGCCGTTACGTACAGATTATAAAAGCCTAGAGGCATAACCGAGTTTTCAAAAGATTCCTTGAATTACCGTCTGAAGCTCGGCGTGATGTATTCAAAAGTTACGATAATTGGGTTGGGAGATGCCCAGAGGAACTATACGTTTTCCCTAGAAGATTTGGCCAGGAGAAGAAATGATGGTGGAGAGAAACGGACGATGGGATCTCTAATCAACTCAATTAATTCACAGAGCGCAAAAAGAACCGAGGTTTGAGGGAAGATGTGGTTAAAAAGATCGTAATATACATGACGATGGTGAAGACAGAGGCTTCAAACAAAGATAGTGGCAACGATTGTTCTATTTCACACAATATTGGTTATAGAAATATGGTTCAATTCATATTTTCATTGAAGACCTGTGTGTGAAATTCATAATGTACACTCTGTCAGTATTTGAAAACGTTCAACGTAATGGAAATATGATTTAAATTAAGAAAAAAGGATGAGAAAATCTCCATACATAATATGATTTGATTGTTGATTACACACATTTTCCACAAATGTGAATTTGAATGGCTGAAAATAATTGATTCTACATAAATGATCAATGCAATTTTGTTGGAAGTAAAGAGAATTCTCTTTCCTTTACTCCAGACTAAATTCATGTTCTGCACCAAGGCAGGATAACTATAAAGGGACAACCTTAAATGCTTATAAATCAGTAAAAAATGATCAAAGGAGAAATTCTTCATTTAAACGAAATAGGTTTAAAAAATATAAATATTAGAATTCTTAAGATCTAAATGTTGAATAATAATAAAAAGTAAATCAGAGCGATGCATATATCTAAGGTCTTTATCGGCCTAAAAAAGTAATATTAAATTTTTTGTCAGAGATAAAAGGAAAACGGAAAAAATTATCATAGAAATAGACTGGGTTGAGAAGTTAATTGGATAAGCGTCTGGATAAAGGCATACCAACTAAGGATCTACCTAATTGATGCACCAGATTATCTCATTTTTTGATTGTTAGGAATCCATTTGATCTTTCTCCTCTGCTTTAGTATGTATCAATCTCAATCGATTTAATTACACTGAATCAGTGGGAGATTAATCATAAAACCAAACTTTTTGCCAATAAGGACCAGAGATAAGAACAAAACGCCAACATGTTGTCTTAAGATGATAAAGATGCAATATAAAGCTAAAATTGTATGAAATAGGTCCAGTGCCGATCTAGGCTGCAGAGTTTAACATTGGGGAGCGATATAACGTTAATTAAATATTTCTCTCTACTTACGCTATGATAATATAAATTAAATACTGTTTTAGACGGATTTTATTACTACACCTTTACTGTGTTCACAATTTACAAAACACAATCACATGCATTTAATTTACCATAACTTTTGCTTATTTTTTCACTATCGATTTTCATTAGTCGCATTGGAACCCATTTAACATGGAATATATAATTTATTATTTTATTAATAAAAAAGTAATAATTTAACTTGTTCTTATATAGGAATACCATATGATAACTCAGCAAAAATCGTTTTAAATGGAATACCCTTACATGCAAGAAGTTATTCAAATATTTAGGTCCAAAAAAGATTTTGAGTAATTGAAAATTGAGTTTATGAGCAAAATTTCAGCAAAATATTTGTTCTACTTTTGCTTATTATGATGGTCAACTAAATGTAGTTGGAAAATATTTTCAAAGTATTTTTGAAATAAAAATATCTTGTTAATTACAGTTTACTAAAAATTATTATTAATGAGTTTCACAAAGTGACACCTGTGCCTTTTAGCATACTTTGAAATTGATAGACCAAAATTCTTGATTAATAATGACCCTGAAAATTTAACTGCAAACCCATTTACTTCACAAAGAATAGATAAATTATTTAAACTACCTACATCCACAGTCCACAGCGTAAATTAATAATTTCATTTAAAATAGGACCAGAAGCTTTTGAATAATGAAACCTATTGCATCGTTCCCATTACATCGTTTCCGCGTGCCCTCTTCTGGGTTTTTCCGCATTCCTCTTTCGCACTTTCAAGATCCTGCGCCATGCAGGTGAATTTCGTCTTTCTTTATATGTGGGGCAAGGTGGAGGGTTCTCACGGGTAACCCCGGGGATCTCCGCAACCTGCAATGTTTACGACATCGCGGGTTGCTTGCCCGCAGGCGCTACTGGCGTTGTCTTGTGTGGCGGGTGTGGGGTAGGCGGTGGCGCGTCCCATAAAAGGTCAAGGAGAGAAATTACGCTCCGGCAAAGAGACTTATTCGAGATCTGCCGCGAGCTATGAGATGATGAAGACCTGGGAAAAAAGTTATAGGGGTTCCCCAAGGAACTGGAGAAAACTACTCTTCAAAATAAAAGTGTTAACGGAACGGATGTTAATATCGAGCCCGGAGTGTCAAGGGTCAAAAGTTTTGGCGAGAAAGCTCATAGACACCTGGGATATTGAATTTGGTACTGCATGGCTCTGTGAAACAAATAGGGAATACTTATAGAGAAGATAAAAAAACCCATGATGCAAAATACTGAAGCCCTAAAAGTATGGACATAATCATACATAAGAACTTAGGTAAGCATATTTTGAAATTTTTATTATACAATGAAAGCATTGAAGAGGAAATTTAGTGAGAAAAGTTGGAAATTGCGAGCGAATTATATAGTTCTACATTATTCATCCAACTAACTAACTCTAAGTCTAACTAAGTCTAACTCCAGCACTACAGCTTCGAGTAATTAACCGCAAAATATCAAATGTTTTTCAGTGTTTATGTAGCACAATTAATGCGTGAATTAGGGTATTAACTAGTTTGTTGAATCAACTGAAAAGGTTTAACTCATAAGTATCCCTTGTTTAGAGATCATTCGTTCATTCGGCAGCACCAATATTTCATATACTTCATTTAATTAAATACGCATAAAAATGCAGGATATTTAACTTCTTAGAAGCTAAATATACGTCATTGGACTCGTTTTCTTCAAGGGTAACCAATAATAACCAGAGGTATTAGAAAATAAAACTTATAAACAAAATATTAAATCAAATTTAATTGTAATTGCTCAATCAATGATTTACTTATGAAGATTCATTCATTCATTAGTACCGGAAAATTACCTCATCCAACTAGGGGGAATAAGAGGATTTAGGTGTGGTTTTACCTGTATTGACTTTTCTTTCCCTCGTTACTTGTTTCTGCAAATATTTGGGGAGGAAAAAACAGAACTGTGTTTAAAAGTATAAATACATATATGCATGCATATTCTCCAAATGAACACAAGACTCGACTTTACATAGGGTTTAAGGGTGAACTAGATCAATACATTTTGTTGGAGATGATTAATCGGGCAAGATTATCTGGGAACCTGCAGCTCGACCAAAGCTGTATGATTTTTCGGGTATCAGATATTCCTGGGAAACCATAACCGGCACAAGGAAAGGAACTGGCCCCCCTACCCTGATGTATGAATTTCACACGCCGTTGGGCTTAGTATTGGGTGAACTCTATCATATTCTACCAAACCGTCCTGGTTGATTACTGTGTCTATGGTTTTTATGGATTAATATTGATGTTGATGAAATAGAATCCATTTAAAAATACACACACATACACACACGTGCACACGCGCACACACACGCATGCATGCACACACATACACGCACGTGCACATATATAATCTCTAAGAAAGATTGAAGTCAGATGTTGCAATCATCATAACTGTCAACGGATATGATTATATTAGTCGTACTATAAATCTTATACATCTAGGGATTTGAGACCCCCTCGTTACTTACCTGTCTCTCCAAATTACGTTTCCTCATTTGATAATTTCAATCCCCAGATAATGTGCAAAAAATAATTCGTACTCGGTGACGATGAATACGTACGGGTCGACGAATTCTGGAGCGGATATCCTCCGGGCCCCGTATTCCCGCAGGAATGACGCACCACGAGATGATTCGACGGAGCTCGTAGACTTTTACGGTTCCCTCCCACTTGATCCCCTCCCCCCTCGGTTGAGGAGGAGGAGTCCGGGAATGGTTCGGGGTCGTAAAACATTTTTGTGCCGCTGCACCCGCGTGGAGCGCGCGCGCATAGCAATTAAACGCCCTCGAAGGGCGTCGAAAAAAATCCATCATCGAAGACGACCCCGTCTCGACAAGGAGGGCGTGACGCTTGGGACGGGGAAGAAGGCGGAAGCTAAGTGGGGACGACTCGGAGGAGGAGTGTAGGGAAAAGAAGGAAGAAAGGGGAAGGGGGTGTGTCATGGTGTGGAGAGGGGAGCCGAATAAACAGTGAGAGATGACGCAGTCGCTGACTTTTATTCGGGGACAATGTAGTTGCCGAGGCGTTCGAGGAACCACTGAAAGGAACGAACTATCTCTTCCCCCAGGGGGACCGACCAGAAATAGGAGGACGGTAAGACCCCCACCCACTCCATCTTTTCTCTCTCTCTTCTAGAGAGAGATCACTCCACCACCTATTCCCCGAGTGAGGCGGGAGATGGTTGGGCAAAGACGGACTTTTGCCTTCATGGTGTGTGTGTGGGTGCCATAGGGAATGGGGAGAGTGTCGAGGTAAGGGTCGGGAGGGAGTACAGGGGGGAGTTAAGGGGGATCTGGCCAAAGTTTTGCATGGTTAGACACGTGCAGAATCAATCGAAGAGAAACGAGACGGGTACTACCGACGAGCCCGGAGGGGGGAGAGAGGGTATATGAGGGCGGCGGTGGGAGGACGGGAGGAGGTCAGTGTTGGTAGGATTGGGTGATAACCGAAGGGGGAAGGGAGAGGTGGTCGGTAGAACGTGACCCCTGGAAGAAAATGTGGGAGGAGAAAGGACGAGAAGATAGAATCTTGTTGGGATGAGGGAAAGAGATAAGGTTTCAGAATGAGGTGTTGGGGCGATGGGGATGGAGGAGAGCAGAAGATGAGGAGAGGTGGTGGAAAAGTGTGTAAAAAGGTCCAAGAGATATGGATGCATTGCAAGCGGGAAGTATCTTTAAGGATGAGGATGGCGGTAGGCGAGACTTAAGGGGCGGCGAAGGAGGAAGAAATCTGTGGGTGGACGGAACCCCTCGTCACCCTTTTTCCATTACCGTCTGCAAATTACGTGGAGGTGGATAGTTTTTTATCATTATTATTTTCGCAGGCGGTGGATTCTAAATTGCATTGAAACCTGTTCCTGTCCCTCGGATTACGGAGGTGGCTCTCAGACCTGGATCAAATTTGTGCTCGTCCGCCTTCTCCCGGGTGAGATGAAAGAGAGAGGCGGAAAGGAGAATGGGAACGGAGGTTGATGGACTGGAGAGCGGTGGTAGGGTAAGGGGTGGGGCTATTCCCTCAGGTTTTTGGGTTCCTTTTAGAACAAAGTATTCGATGTTGGCTAGGTCGGAAAAGGGATCCAGCACCCTTGGGTTATTGGCGACAGAGGGAAAAGGAGAGAGAGCTAGAGAGCGGAGTTAGAAAGAAGGAAGTTGAATGCGATACGTGGTGATGCAAAGAAAGGACCAGCTTGAAATAAATCCTTGGAGAGGAAGATATCAGCAAAAATCTGCGCTGACCTATATTTAGTGTTCCTTCTATAGATTTCTCCTGAAGTTTCGAAAATGTAAAATATTCCCAAAAATATTACTATATTTAATATGCAAAGTAGGTTCTTAGAAGATTTTCAAAAAGAAAATTTATGGGAACGTTTAGGAGACTTGCTAGTGAGTCTTGGCGCGTGAGAAATAAAAGAAGATAATGGGTTTATGGAAAAACCGGTATTATTTTTATTTTTTTTGAAGGAAAGGTGCCATAGCTGAATTCAACTCTAAAACTGCGGATTTAAGTTCAAGTTCATTACAGTTAAGTGAGTCCTGAGGGCATTGCCTTAAGTACCATTTCTTGACCAAACCCTATCAAATCACATGCCAGGTTCTGGCTGGGGGTTGAATGGGATTTGACATACATTTTGAATTTTGGGAGAGGAATACAGTTCGGCTTTCTTGTAAAAGCCTGTGACAAACGATTTCAAAAAAGTATTATCCAATTCGTTCAAATCCTTTTTTTATAGAAAGAATTTATCTAGGCTTCATAAAAGATGGCAATTTTTATGAATGCTAAGTTTATACATTAACTACTGAAATGTAATAAAATTCAAATTTGGTGGGTGGCACGCTTCTAGCAAACTGGAAGATATCCAACCCAAATCTTTGGCAAAATTTTGAACATCTTGATTACTGCGTAGATTTTGATATTTGCATTATTTCCATCTGAGTTACTTTTTTATTACTATGCTGAAAAAGGTTTGGGATGGAGTAAAAAAATCACTCGCGTAAAAGGTGCAATGCCACTACATAAAGGTGTTAGTAAAGAGGTATAGTGTGAAATAGCCAACCAGGGATAAGGTCTTGTATAAATCCTCTTATCTCACGAGAAATATTATATAGCATTAACGATAAGATTGATAAAAACAATACCTGGTTCAGAATTAAATCTACGATTTAACTAGATGTGCCAGTTGAGCGGGTTTTTGAGGATGAATTCTCTCATAGAAGTGAGGGTGAATGTACTTTCAAAAAATTAGAAAGAATTTCAATTTCGAGAATGGGAGATTTTGTGGCGGAGAGGGGGATGATCCTATGGGGATTGGATGGGAGATTTGGATGGGTCACAATTCAGCGGCTATCGCCATTCCACCCCACTATCCCTCACCACCATGTTACGCCCGTGACACTTTGTTTAGCCAATTTTACTTCACCCTCCCTCTCTGTCGTCCGCACTGCGAAACTTGACCTCCATCAGGGAACCTGCCGTCAAGGCCGCTAAATGCATTTCCTGTGCGGTGGTGTTCCGATACTTGACCACGGAAAAAGAGAGCATGAGATTTTTACGAGGAATTGGTCAATTTAGTACCGAGTGGCCTGGTCTCTGGTCCACTGGTGGGTGACAAAATCAGATAATGCATCATTTGCGTTGCTCTCCTTTACTCCTTGGTCTAATTCATTATCGAATTTGGTCATTTTGCTGGATCGTTTCTTTCATGATTTGTATTTTTCTCTTTTTATATTTGTGGTAGCCTCACGGTGAGGGAATAGGTTACAAAAACCGAAGTATCAACGCCATACCTTCCGCCTAGGATCAATAAAGACTTGCAGATACTCTAACTTTAGCTTGCTAAATCGGATGTCGCGGGTTAAATATTTGCCACAAGGATAACCATCTATGGAGCAGGAGTCCGTATTATTGTGACTAGTGGTTGTGTGACTAATGGTTGTCGACACCTCGATACGCTTCACTAAATTCAAGATATGAACGCATTATTAAATAACATATGAGGTCTCTCCGGAAGATATCTAGCCATGGGATATTTTGAGGAAAATTGCCTCCCTAGAACAATAAGGCCTTCAAAGTACTTCCCTTGGTACCTCTCTTACACTTATCTCATCGCCTCTTCCACTAAAAAAAAATCGGCTAAGTTCTTTTTCGGATTCATCATTTCATCATCAGCCACCTCGTTGCATTCTCCTTTATCTCGCCAACCGACTGTTGGGAAGGCTGGACTCCTGTTTCAGGGTCATATTACCCCCATTATTAGATCCATAACTAATCTTTAGCTTTTAACTTTTTTTTAGAAAACCTGCGCCTTATAGTAAGTCCCCTGCAATTGCAGCATCAAATTCTTAACGCTGATTAGAATTGATTGAGAAATTGGTATATCATATAGCGCTGATGTTAAAGTACGAAAAATTCAAATATTGTGGGTTTACTATCCCAAAATTATTTTCAGCTATGGATTTAAGGTTAAATTATATTAAACATTCCAAGGAGAACAAAATGAATGAATTGCTGTTAATGAACGATTTAATACGGTCCATAGCATTTCTTGCTATAAAGACGTTTCGATGCACCTTTCTCCATTAAATACGTAAAAAGATCAAGGAAAGCCATTCCATCAAACCAACATCTGTCAAATTTTTGGAATGTAGGCATAATCATCCATAAAAATAAAAGGCAATACTTGCTTTATTTCTGAAAACAAATGAGGCACTGCTGAATGATCATCCCATTTTTAACAATGGCGCTCGGGTCTAAATATTGTGATTCAGTCTGATTTCAGCATGATGTGAGCGATTTATCGTTTTAAAATCATCTTTTTCTAATGTAACCGGGGATACCCTTAAAAAATCGTGGACCCCTTCCGCTCGTAACCTGACAGTTCCTTCTTTGGTGATTAGGTTCGATTTTTGTAAAATTTAGACAGTGATCCTCGCACTGAATTTGCAATTACCCGCAAGAAAAATAGTGAATCCAAGCCCTGTGATAGGTGATGCACATTAGCGTCGAAGATGTAAATGATCAAATCATAGCAGTATCGTTTTTCCTTTTCCAGCAATGGAGATAACCCACGTAACCTCACCTTGGTATAAAAAAGTTCCATCCCGAGAGAACACCCGTCCGGATCTCACTGGAGGATTTCAGAATTTGTCTCCGGGCCAAATCGCGCCATTTTACGGGAATCCCCGCTGCATATGTCCTTCCATCGCCATCTCTTTGAGACGTAAACCTTCGTTGGGCGTCTTTGGCCTGGCGCCCAATCCGCTCGCGAGAGCTTTCGATGCCGATGAACGGGGCGAGAAATGAAGCCGGTAGAACTGCCGGCATAATGCACGGCCATAAAAATATCACCCTCGATATCCTCCAATGATGAAAGAAGGGTTTACGGGAAAGAATATAGTGTCGAGCTGAAAGAGGTAGGGCGAGAGTTCTTATCCAAACACGTCGGATTGCGACCGATTTTTTCCCGGAGTTATGAGGATGGCGTAGCATATCTTTTTCTCATTTTATAAGTGAAAGTGTATCTTCTAATACGTGAACCTGAGATTGGAGTAAAAATTCCGTTTTTTGGCGCAAACTTCATCTTTACTTAAAGTCTTTAAATGAAGTCCAGTGAACTACTTAAACGTACTGCCGTACCTACTACTGTACTATGATAGTACACCATCATACGTACTTAGGTAAAATTCGTAGAAATAAGTAGAAATTAAAAATTTGATAAATGCCATACAATTTAGACGGATATGTTGAGCCATAAGCATTTTCAAATTTTGTTTTACAAGGAAACGTTACACATATTTACGATAAGTCATAAGTAAACCAGGGTGACTCAAGCTTATGGAAAAGTTGTTATTTGTCGGAAATTATGAAATATCCACTATAGAATAGCAAAAATTCTGAGCATTCTACATATATTTCACAATCATAGTTTTATCGAAGGCTAATTTCTATTAATTTCCTGTATATTTTGGAGTTTTACCTTTAAATGGTTATCTGATCACAACCTTTCTTTTCTTAACTAGAAGTGTTATCCATACTAAAAGGAAAGACTTGTACTTTTCCACAGATTTCATTATACTATACTCTGTGGAAATCTGGTACTCTGTGGAAATCTGGTACTCTGTGGAAATCTGGTAATCTGTGGAAACGGTAATCTTTGGAAAAGTACAAGTCTTTCCTTTTATTATGGATATTAAATACTTCCACGAAGTAAAGCCTGAAACAATAGAAATATTATCACCTCAAATTACAAACAAGAGGAGTGTCTCGAGCGAAGACTGATTTATAACTATATCCGTTTATTGTATTACAATAAATTTCCAAAACCTCTGAAGTATTAACTTTTCGTCGACTTCGTGAGTTGTTTTATGGAGTAAAGCTTTTACTAAAATCTAAATTACCTTCCTCCGATCATGGAAGTACAAATAAGTGCCTTCCGTCACAACATAAAAAATTAAGAGAGCTTTTTATCATATCGAAGTCAAGCATTAAAGTTCCTTTAGATATTCCGTTGGCCATGGGAAAATATATGAAGTACTTACACACATGATTTCCCGTATGCATTCAGGTGTGTCTTCAGTAATGAGCTTTCTTTAGAGTGGTATAATAGTTGGCGAAGGACACACAAGATAAACCGACGTTAACGAGTTCGACACGCATTACCTCCACCTAAATGCCACAATCAATAACCTTCCTCTCGCTATAAAACAAATTAATGTTGACCTCAATAAAATGACAAGATGGAGCACGTAAAACTTCATTAGCCTAAATTAAAAAAAAACCCAAGCTATACCGACATTTTGTGTCATAGCTATTAATGAACTAGGCAACTAATATATTTAGACAAATTATTCGCAGTCCAACATACATCGGTTGCTTGGATCATGCATGTAAAATTCGGGAAATAGATTCCAGAACTAGCTGACTCAAGGACTCGTGTGTGTTGTTGTTAAAATCCTATCCTTCCGCATAACCGCATTAGAATGCCAAAAATAGTGTAGTGCTCTTAAAATTTAAGTTTCTCCTTCCAACCCCATCCCTCTCCGTGGGGGGACCATCGCGCTACCTGCAGCATTGGATCACATTTCCTACCTTTGTCCTTGAGGAGGAGATCGTTTTATGTTGCATGCTCATGTGGCAGTGGAATTTCGCCTTCTTACTTTTCATATTCTAGCTTGCGCGTTGTTGGATGTAGTTCATGCTGCATCCTGGGGTGTAATTGTTTGTTGGCTTTTGTGTATGTGTTTGCATGAGTGTATGATGAAGGGATTTTTGCATGAGTATGTACGCCGCCGTGGGTGTAGTTTTGCATGTATGTGTTGATTTTGGATGTGGTATTGTTCCTTTTTACTGGTAGTGACCGAACAACCCCCGCCACACGCCCTTGCGGTGGCTTGCGGAGTATTATGTAGATGTAGATGCATTTTGTTGCTGTATGCTAGTCCTAAGATATCATGTGTATTTAATTCATTACTAATTATGCACAATTTGTGTAATTTATTTATAAGTGAAATGTTGTAAATGTGTAACGAGGGGTATGGTGGTAGAAGAGACTCCATAGTTTCAATCTCGCCACAAAATTAAGACGGCTATCTACGTATTTATCTACCTAAGCATTATCTATCATCTATCGATGATTTGCTGGTACGATAAATAAAATGCTAGAAACGGCATATCTGAGGGTGGTGAGGATTACTATAATGCTTTAATTTTTATACTTTTTAATGACACATGACGGCCTCCGAGTTTTTCTACTAACTTCGCTGTCATGCTTCAATGGCACACTCTGCCCCGGATGAGAGTGGAGACAGGGATGATTGCAGAAAAGTTAACAATCCTTCGCCTGCTGAAACCTCTTGTCAGATAGCCTGCAATCATCAAGGATTCCTTGATGCTTCACTCTTCCTTTCTCCATTCCATATCCGCGAACCTTTTTGAAAAGTTCAGGGACATTTAAAAATAATTTTTGCGAGCATTCCCTTTTTGCGAGCAACTTCTTATCTCATTCAAAGCACTTTTCACCTGCATCAATTCACTGCTTACCACGCCATAGTCAATTCTATTGACAGTTATAGTAGCTTTTGTAGTTGTGCATAGGTCACTTCAAGATTTTCTACCGTATCTCTATGTGCCTGCAATCTTCATCTTTTCCAAGTTGAATTTTAGTTTAACAAGTGAGACTGGATTAAGTAAATAGGCTGAGAAGCTGTAGCTATCTCATTTTTGGTCAAAAATTCAGGTCATCATCATCATCAGCAATGGGTCAGCTGGTGCAGTACCTTGATGAGAAAATCTAGAGTTGATTCTCCACAACTCCGGTATTATTCCATTAAAATTTTGTCTCGGACATCCTAACACTTTAAGATAGCCCCGGCAATTTACAGTGTCTCTAAGGATTACAAATATAACACCATTGTCTTCGAAGGAAAGCCGTCGAGATGACTTTCACCTTCTACCTGACCTGCCATACCTGTTATGGTTTTTTTACGGTAAATTATTTCCAGCTAACTGAAAGGTATGTACTTTAGTCCCAAAGTGGAGGCCATAAACACACGCTTCATCACCTGTTGTAATTGAATTCATTACGCTTTATTGGCGGGATCCAAAATTTCTCTGCTGTTGGCAAAGCGTTTGTCTCTCATTTCCCGTGTCAGATTTCTTGGGACGATTGTTTAACTCACAGCTGATTCGAAAACAGCTGTGGCAAACTTCACGTTGGATGATTAAAATTGATGTAACCACTTGAACAATCGCTAACATTCAAGTCCTTCACTCCGAAAACTAATCCAAGCGGGAATCAAAACTGCTACCTCTCCGATTTGTAGCTTAGGACGAAACCCGCCGCTAAAGAAGTTGACAACTTTGCTACTACCAGATGCTTTTAGAGTTTTTTACGTGAGAGTGTCATGAACGAAACTATTGATTAGTTATCTCTACAGACAAGTGCATGCATTGATCTAGAAATATATAACATTTTGGCGCTATTCCTTTCCAGACATACTTTTTTCTTCCACATTATTCACCAAATTTGTATTTGTCCTTTTTATATAGTACGTTACTCTTTACTTACCAAGACGCTTTTCAAGTGATAATTATATCTTCCTATGCGTAATTGATATGTTCATATGATCGTATATAAGGGCGTATTTTCTCTGAGTTCCCATGCCTCCGTCTACCCCAAAATTGCGAGACTCTCACTCCCAACACCGCCTTTTCGATCCATTCGTTCCATTTCCCCATTTGCCCTCCTCTCGCCTCGCCCGGGCCCCCATTCCGTCACCGCCGGGAGAGCGAGAGCTGGAGACCCCCTCCATGGCCGCTGACGACAGTTCGCGAATTGCGGCGTGAGGATCCCCTATTTTGTGCAGCGGCACTGGGGAGGAGGGAGAGAAGGGGACCGGGGGAAGGGAAGGAGGTCCTGTCTGGAGGATGTAAAGGAATCAGGACTAGCGGGAAGTATGCTAGAACAAAGGGAGGAACTTACGGCTTAGTCTTTAGAATTGAGGGTGAATGCCCTACAAAAGCTTTCCCTAGCGACCTCCTTCACCCTCCCACTTTTTTACCTCAAGATTGTCCAACCCTTTATCCTCCCTCATTCACCGATCCCATCTAGGCAAGAATCCTATCATCACTCAGTACTTTCCCGTTCTCTCTTTTTGATGTGATCCTGGCTCGCTGAAGAGGATCACGTGTCGCATTTTTGCGATCTAAAACGTGAAATCACGAATCAACATCCGAGGTCGACTCAGGTTAATTTTTTTTGTTTTACCTTGAATAGCTGATGATAACGGTAATTAACTTAGTTATTTTATTATGCACTTAATTTAGAAAAAAATGGAGACAACATGAGCCCTTTTGATACCTATTAATTGAGAAAATTGAATTTACTCCTACGGATATCGATAATAAAACAATTCAAAACCCTAATACGTCCTGCATACGTTTCGGGGATAGGATTGGTGCTATAAACCTTCATTAGTTTCCCGCGTAATTGAGTGCCAATATGCTCAAATTAAATCATAGTAGTGACGAATCACAGAGAAATTCAGATTAAGTGGGAAACGTCACCACTATGATCCCTAAATGATTACGGAGTGGAGAGCACTGCAACGCAGTATTCTGCCAGTCGGACTACATACATAATTATGCATCCCTTTAAAACACTTTTAAAGAGTGGACTAATTCTAGTTTACTTTGATGCTATAAAAAATAATAATTTTGTTGGTATTCTGGTTTACTCCACGCAAAATTGTCGTCAATTTTAGGGCAATAAGACTTATTTATTGGGTGTGTTTCCTGACTGACCATATCAATTTGCGTTCGAGTTCCTGTAAACTTTGAGTTCTGTAATATTTAACACGAAAACAGCCGTTAAAGATTATTCCATTACTTCTGCACAGTAGTAAGTCATCTCTTGTCTATGCCGCAAAAAATAATATTAAAGTAGCTGTTCAAGCATGCCAAAATTGGATATCTCTACTTAAAATAAGGTTAATACGCATTATAGTTTTAAGTTTTGAAATTCATTTATCCAAAATTACTTGAAGATGGGCCGTCAAACCATATGGTGACTCTCTAGAAACCTCAATAATTATCGCATGCTACACGTGTTTCAATCTCAATTAACTCATTTTCCAGTACGAAAGTTTGTCTAGACAAGAAATTATAATGTTTATACCATCAGCTATGATAAGTCGTAGGAACAAATTGGATATTTTATGTACTCAGCCATCAGATGATCTAAATATCCAATTACCACTTATCACATGAATTGTACTCAAACAATACTTCAATTATTACGAGATTTTATTTGAAAAAGAATAAATTGTGGTAAATGTTCACCGATTGAGGACTGTAAGTGGGAAAATGTTATTGGAGTAAAAAAAATCAGAACACCCGGGACGATCAACCGTTTGATGCGTTCAAGCGACTGGGTGAACGTCAAAAGAATTACATGCGTCGCCGGCTGCCTCCAAACCTCCAGTGGGGACATTAAAAAAAACTCACCGTCCTGGACAAACAGTGGTCAGCCGTACCATGTGGGTGGTGGGCATCGATGTCCGTCACTCCAGGCGCCCGCAGGACCGTCTCTCAAACCCCTTGAGAGGGAGAGACAGAGATCGAGAGCGACGGTGGGGGAGGAAGACAGAGGGAGGAAGGGAGAGAGAGAAGGAGACTGAAGGAGAGAAATGGAGAAAGAGAGAAGAAAATTTATTCAGTTTCCCACGATCAAAAGTCCTTAAAAATAAAGGAAATGTAAAATATTTGGTCTTCCCTAGCGAATGTAAATTAAATTAAAAATTAATAATGACAATTTTGCATTAATATTCATTTGGATATTTTAGGTGTATGTGTGAATATAAATATGTATGAAGACACAAACACCTTTTTTAGAACAACAAAATAGTCATATTTATAAAATGCTATAGGACATAGTACTAAAATTTTACCGTGATTTTCAATTCTTAACTTCAGATGTCAATTTTGAATTTCAAAGCATGAATCGGTTAAAATTCTAGTTGTGTATGCAGGACAGTGCGCGAAGGAAATTACCACTTCCATTAGATACATTTTTGATAACAAAAACCGTAATTATAAGTTAAAACGAATATCTCGTCTCGTAATGAGAGAAATACGATAATGGTATCAGAGAACACAGAGTATATGTGCTCGTCCATGTTTTTTTTTACATTTAACCATTGATAATTCACGATTTGAAACAAAGAAATGCAGACTAGACGGCGAAAACTTGCCTTTTGTGCTTGGTGTGGAGGGAGGCGTGGGGGATTGTGTGAGCGGTGGAAGAGAAAGGAGGAGCGTCGGGTGAACGTGAATAGCGAGGCAACTGAGATTATATGCTGCTTGGCCCGCGGGGACCCAGCCCTCCCTCTCCCACATCACCTGGTGGCATCGGGGCGGCGAGGAGGTAACGAACTGCATTTCGAACGCGGTTAGAGGGGTGGCGGGGAGACACAGTGAAGGTGAGTGGTGAGGGTGTCCCCGAGGGGAGAGCAGGGGGGCAACAGTTTGATGGCGTCGACGGGGGAATAAATGGGCGGATGAAAGTGAGAGGGTTTCGGAAGGGGGCGAAGGGCGACTGATTCGTGTGTGAGCTTTGGCGATGGCAGTGGAGGGGGCTAGCGGGTGGGTCCGACCTGCTCTACGGTCACGTCCCTTACTCTCCCCGTTCCCTCTCTCCATCCCTCTCTCTTTGACGAGGCGGTGTTTCACGAGCCCTCACCATCAGTGATCGGTTCGACAGTCGGTCGCTCCGTGATGCTCGAGTGGGCGATTCAGGGGTTTCGTGATCGCGGTGTGTGAGCAGAAGGTAGGGGGTTGTTCGCTGGAACGGGTGGTTACCTTGTGGGCAGCGGTGGCCGCCCTGGGTGGATTTATTACGGGGATGTTGGAAAGAATGGTGGACGTGAGAGCGGATTCACGCTCAAAAACGCTAAATGCACGTACGTCTCCCACCATGATTTACGCGCACTTTATTGCTTCGGGGATGGGAGAGGATAAAGATTAGTCAAATAATTTCATCATCACGCAATTACAGCGAGTAAATTGGCTCACGCAAGGTTTTCAGCATTTAAGCCTGAGCTTATACGTATTTGCAATATATTTGACCGGGTTCATCGTTGGTTGGAATCACTCCTGTTCTCAATGGGTGAAATGGTTTCTATTTAATTAACTCCGGAATAAAAAATAACGAAATAGTAACCTTTGATTCATGAGTTCCCTAATTAAACTCTCTGCGAGCATAAATGGGATTCGTTGAATGAGAGGATTTGGTGTCATACAGTTTGTGCGTGGATTCGCGTCAGGTAAACCTTGTTATATCCACCATAATTTCTGGACCGTGAGGGTGATCCAAGTCAAATAAAACTTATTTCCAGAAGGGTGGTTTAATATTCGTCCATGATATAAAGAACAACAAATAACACACTCGTCTGCTACCAACAACTATTTCTCTCTTTGACAACCCTCTCATTTTGTGAGCAACTTTCTTATAAGTCCCTTTAATCATCACCTCAAATATTGACTATCTTTTCTCTCGACACCCTCCCTGCGTTTTACGCTACGTTTCACTTTACTCGCACACATACAAACCAATATTAGATCAAAAACCCCAGGTGTTTGCCCTTTTTCCATGGATAAATATATAGTGCTTATTTTCATGGTGTAATAGTTTAATCTTGTCTTTACAATAGTGTTGATAATAGGAGATTATGGCATAATAATAAAAAACTCCACATAAATTATTGAACGTGATATTTTTTTCTTGAGTGAGCACAATATGAATACATGAACATGGGTTGAACAACGTCGGATATTGTAATTACTATTCTTTTTTTTACTGTGCCTTTCAGGAGCAAAATTTCAAATGAAACTATACACAAGCTTTGGCTTACATGAAATGTATCTTTTCACCTAATGAAGTGCAGAAAAGTTGAAATTATGTTCTCTAATGAGGTTTTAAGGCGCTAACGCGAGGATGGGTTCTCTTCCATATGGTGAGAATAATATGCAGATTTTTTGGGAACATAGTGGTTAGAATTACCTTTCGATAGTAACGCAGTATGTAAGATATTTAATGAAAGTGCGGTCACTGCCGATTCGATTATGATTTAACTCGGCAAATGTGCTTTTCGTGATTTAATACGGGAACCTCAAAAACCAATTACTGCGGTCGGTAGACATTAATTTATCCTGAGTGACACTGGGGCATAAAATCGTTGAGATATTATGAATTGTGCTTATATAAGAGAACTCATTTTGTAAAACACGTATCCTTCCCACAAATTATATTCGAGGTCAATGCTAAGAGCGAGAGTTACGTATTTTTTTTAGAAACTAACCAGTAACCTTTTACAAATTTGAATATTTATGACTTATATTCTTTGCAAATAGATGCATCTTCTAATAATAGATGGTAAAATATTTACTGAGACTAAAAAATCATTCCAATGCGAAATAAGAAATTTCTTTGATTATATGATAAGAGGGTAAAATGGCCAGCCATTTAGCAAACAAAAAGCCTAAAATAATGATGCTACCAGTATGCGTTTGAAACTACAGACGTCCTTAGAATACATTTGCAACGGAGGCCTGAAGCTATTAAAATGGCAGTTGACACTGTGGAAGAAATTTGATTTTGCCCATTATGGAAATCATTGGGCCTGAGTAATGATATTATGCTAAGTGAAAAAAATGGCAAACCCAAAAACTCACAAAATCTTGTCTGCCTTCTTCTACTAAGAATTTTTATACAACGGCGAAATTAATTATTTCCGTGCACTTTTAATTTTATACAATATAATGAATAATGTAAAGTTAAAAATGGTTATTGTGCCCTATTTAGGAAAATATTATTTCCGGTCTTGTATCACAAAATATTTAAGAAATTGAAAAAGTAAGGGGTTAAGATACAAATTATTTTTATTGGAAGCTAAACGAGTTACTTTTCCCCTTTATTTTCTCCAATTTTTTCTTGAGTGTTCCGCGGCAACAAAAAATTCATAATACAAGCTGATGATACCCTAATTGTATTAATTTTCTATCAGACTTTTGAGTCAACTCAGTACGATAAATCATAAAAAACCGTGAATTAGCCTTACTGTGTTGATCCCTGGAATGTAAAATACCCGAATCGTGGTAAAACTGTAGCGGATTTATAATTCTATTCTTTTTTGAGGTGACTTATGTAAATGAGAAATGGAAACTTCCTTAAAAAGACAATAAATATGACTGGGCATGATTAAACTGTTCAAACGACGGAAAGCTATCGTGCACTGAAATTTGTGATGTAAAACAGTACCTTAAAAATATCAGTTGCTTAGCAATATAAGATGGATCAGTACGATCATCATTTAAATATATTACAATAAAGAGAGAAGAAGATGTTAATAAATTACCGTCTTTATCAGAAACGTATTGGTCGACATATTAATGCTACAAACAGTCTTTCAATGTTCGTCGTTCAAAGATGCTTTTGACGCATTTTAAGTCAAAAAAGTTGAGCGTATCACATTTGATTAACGCAACAAAGAAATAGTATGTTCTCTAAATAAAGGACGATAACCGGAGGAAATAAGTGTTTATCTATTCCATTTCGTGTTTTTAAAACCTTCATTTTACGTAAAGAAATGGAAAATAAATTTCTTGCGCGACAGCGTTCTTGTTTTCGTAAACCTTATGACGGCCGCGTCCATGGCTTTTCCATTTATTTATCACAACTTTAAGGGGGGAAAACAGTCACCATTTAAGTCTTTCCTTGAATCATACTTAGCAACAACAGTATCAAAAATTACACGAAAGTTTTTGCATTTACCAATTTTTCCCCTCTACTAGGAAATTAATTATAAAAATGAGAGGTGATGGCTCGCACACACGGGAGGTCCAAGCCGTTGGATGGGTTCGTCCTTCCGTCTACTCCCTCGCTTTATCTCTCTACCCTTCCCCATATCGCTCCATCCCTTCCCATCCCATTCACAGTCCTTTGCCCCCAAGCTCTGCCAATTCACGAGGCGGCGGTCAACAGCCAGGCGCACGCCGCTCCCGCGTGACCCGCATGAGAGTCCACTGTGATCAAGCACCCTTGGTGAGGGTCCTCCTTCGCGCTTCGCTCGCTCGCGTATCACGACCTGGTCGACGGTGAACATTACTTTCCTTAAATGATCGCTCAGTCACCAAGCTGACCGTCAAGGGGATTTTTTAACGGCGTGTACCTAAACAACCTTGTTCAGGAATTGTAATGCACTCTCGTGAATCAGGAGATAAAAAGTTGAAATACCGCTTACAGTGGGTTTCCTGTGCTAATTTATAGCTCGATTTGCTAAGTAATGGTGCTCGAACGTCGTTGGCTCTCAGATGTCTTCATACACAAAGAATTCCAATAATCTTACTCATTAGATTTAATCCAATGCACAAAAATATAGCAGGGTATTCTCAAAGTTGACTGAATACTTCTCGATATAACGCCTTATTGAGATGACACACTACAGTAGAAAATCCGTGTGGCGTGATCATTTTAATAATAATTACACCAGAAAAGCATGGTGTTATGTTTTTAGCACTGATTTTTCAAAAACCGAATTTAGCAAAAATTAATTAAATCACAAAAGGTATGCTCCATGTAATTAAATTGCAATGGAGACTTTCCTTTTTTAAATTGCGGTATTTTTTAAGCTTGTCCAATTATTAGAAATGGAATTAACATACATGCTCGGCCATTCAAAGCGGACATTGATCATTATTCCTCTTAATACGGCACATAATTGGACCATACGCTTTACTGCGTTTTTACTATTGGTGATATCTCCTTTCCTTTTCATTTTATGGGTTTATAAGATCTTTGAAGCACTCATAAGAAAATAAAAGATACCTTAAAAACTCAATGAAATGGTACAAGATACTAAATCGTCACTATATCGTGGCATTATTTAAATTATTTGCTCTGATTATAATTATCATTAATTTTCATTTCCACGGTTAGATTGATCAGTCAATTGAAAAAAATAAAACACTAATCATACAATTTGAAAAATATAGGCATAATGTGAACTTTGCATTGGAGATCGAAAAACCACATGAGCTTACAAGCGTTTAGTTAGGGTATTTTATAGGCATGGCAATTAGGAGATTGCATATAAAACAGGATGTCATATAACCATGGTACGTTGTAGACTAACTCAAGAGAAGGGCAAAAATTATACTTCCGATACTTAATTTTGCACTTCGAAATCAACAAAAAAAACCCTTTTTAGAGGTTCGTCAATTTTTGTGTCAGGAAAGAATTTTTTGTCTGAAAAATAAATTTTTAAAACAGATTGTCATTTAATTAATTTGAATAGGGACTCGGGAAACAATATTTTATGGAAAAAATAGAATTAAGACAAAAATAAGTTTCAGAACTTTTCGCTTTTGGTGAATCCCAGCGTTGGTATTTTCGTATTAAAGGCCGTCTCCGCCTTTAGTCGGTCCTCCTTTCTTGTTAGTTTTTAAGAATGCAACATCCTCCACAGGATAAGAGGTAGTGAGAGGGTATAACTGCATGCACTTCATCAGGTAGGCGACACGGTAACATCACACCTGGTTTTCCCTGTAACATTGAGATACGTTTCCATCGGAATAGTAGAGGTACGTGCAAGGCACTTCAGTCGTGACGTAATCTCGTTGACTAAAGCTAATACGTGATGTCATAGGGAGGTTTTTTAGGAGGTGCCGAGTCAGTATCGGCCATATTGCAAACTCCTCTGCAGGAAACTTGATCTGTTTTGAGTCGCGCGAAGTCTCCTGAAATCCCGAGTTCTATACGAGGACCGCAAGAGCTTTACTCATTTGACGTTATGCCGTCAAATTGTGCAGTTTATGGTGTTTCCACATCGAATTTAATTAATTAGAATTTTTTATTAGCTTCAATATTCGTACTGAAAGTTTACTCAAAGATATTTCACCCACTATGTTCTAAAGCATTATTTTGGTTAAGCTCTTTCACGGTGTAATTATGAGAAACTCTCTATATAATTATATATTTAGGAGAAAAACGCCATTTAAGTTCTGATTTTAATTTTTAAACATGCTTGTTTAGGATATTAAGCATTGGAACAATGCTTAATGCTCAAGTGTTCAAGCAAGATAAAGCATGCAGAATAATAAAATCCATTTTATAATACCTAATTAGGTCACATAGAAGTTGCTATTTCAGAAATACATGGCCTAAATAGGGGACTCATTTTACTAATTAACGTTTTTATACCCGAGATTCCCGTTTCATGATATTAATGAAGTGATTAGGATTATTGAAAAAGAAAAAGAGTTAAACAAATCAAATTTTAATTTTCAAAGATATATCTTGCTGCATATTCTCTTATTGGCTGGTGAAACTCACTGTGTAAGGGCCAAGGGAGACTAATCATCAAAACTTGAGGAAGATTATGAAATATAACGACGAAATTTTGAATTTCTAGCTAACCGAAATGAATTGTAAAAAAAGAAAGGCTATTCTATTTGCTAATTAAACCTTGAGCGGTGAAAATCTTGATCATTTCGTGATATTAGTTTACTTAAATTGTGATAATTGAAAAATAAAATTATTTTTTAGAAGTACTGAAACGGTGAGCAAGTGCTGTTAACATTTCTGGATTTGCTGAATGTATTTTATTTGATAAGTCGAGTTAAATTCTGCTAACTAACTTATTAATATTGAAAATTTGGCATTACAAAACGGCTAACGTAACACCAATATTTAAAAACGGATACAAGGAGGACCGAGTAGTTATAGACTTATTTCCCCCATATCAATTTATGCAAGGCCATGGAACATTTAGTTTATAGTTCGATCGTGAGATACCTCAATAGTCAGCAGTTATTGATGAAAAATTAGTACGGTTTCAGAAAGGGTAGATCCTGCGAGACAGAACTTTCACTTTTTGTTCATGGTATCCTTATCTCGAGAGCGATCAATATTCCATCAGACGCGGTTTTTCTAGACTTTAAGAAAGCTTTCGACAAAGTACCTCATAGCAAACTACTCACAAAGCTAGAAGCGTAGGGCATAGATAAAAATATCCTGGGTTGGATTAAAGACTTTTTGAATGATCGGTTACAAATAGTAGCCGTAAATGGAGTTCAGATGCATTAGAAGTCACGTCAGGTGTTCCTCAGGGAAGTCTTAGAAGACCTCTTTTATTCCTACTTTACGTTATCGATATTGACTCCGTAGTCACCAGTAAGATACTTTTATTTGCCGACACTGCAGTGGCTAAGAGAGATATTCGTAATCCTGAGGACACAGCAGCTTTATCAGATGACCAAAATGCTATACAATGCTGATACGACCCTTAAAATTAGGATTAAATTTAAAAAAGTGCGTATTGATGAATTTTTGTGAAAGAAAAAAATTCTATCCCGAACGCCTACTGCATCGGGAACACCAAAATGGAATGTGTAGGCTTGATTAAATACTTTGGCTTTACTCTCACTTACGAACTTCCCTGTGCGAAAAAATACGGGAAGACGTGGATAAGCTAATAAAAATTCAGGGTTTATTAGAGAGTACTGGGTAAATGTGATGAAAAGGTCAAAAAAATGTTACCTTTCGCTGGTAAGGCCTTACTTAGAATACGCTGCAAGTAAATGGGATCCTCAAGAAGTTGGATTGATGACCTAATTGGATCACGGGCAGCGCAGAGGAGCTAGATTTGTAAAACGTTGTTATAATAAAATTTGTAGCGTATCCAAAATATTAGAGGAGCTAGGTTGGGAATCACTCACGGAGCGAAGGTTAAGTTACAAATAAAATCTCTTGCATAGATTGGAAGGATGTCTCTTTAGCAGTGATTTTGAAAATGTATCATTACCCCAATTGCGCTACGGTAGGCGAGATCACGTCAGTAAAATTAGAAAGATAAAGTGCAGAGCAGATATATATAAGATATTATTTTTTTTCACGAACGATACGGAATTAGATTAAAGTTGTCCAACCGCAGTAGGGGTAAAAATATTCGGGTGAAAAATTAGTCTGGTTAATATTCACCTCCTGTCACACATCCAAGTGGCGGCTTTCAGAGTTCTAAAGAAATATAAATAAGGGAAATTATTTCAAGCTGACTTTTTGCTATCATAAAAAACGTGAATAAAGCGCATAGTCTGCGCATGAGCGCATTGTCAAAACGGCATTCGTGATTCGTGAATTAAAATAACAGCTTTTCGTTAAATTGAACATTGACTCGACGGTTTTTCATACTTCAATATATAAAAGCGAAATAGATGTTAGAAATTGTGCCTAATTCCTTTTTACCCTGTTTTTTTAGTATTTGGCATGAATTCCTGATTTTAGTTTGCTGTGGGCACCTTCTTTTGACACTCAAGATCCATTAAGGCAACTGGCCTAGCCAACAACTTAGTGGATGCGATGTATAAGCCAAAATCCATGACGGTTGATTTGCAGCTACACTAAGAAACTTAAATAGATTATAAATAAAAGATCTGAGAGATAAAATGCTGAACATAAAGGTTGTTGAACATCAGAGTTTGGTTTGAAAGTCTTTTCCCTCCCACGCCATATGGAAGACCAGGATGGCTGTACAAGTCTTCTATGGGCTAATTATATAGGGTATCCTAATTTGGGACAAAACAATGAAACTCTTATGGTATTATAAATTGAAAAATCTATATCACATGAGCAGAACGCTAGTTGAAATTTAAATTTTGCAATCGTTCTAAAACAATTATCAGCGTTATTCGTATTTACGCTTGTCATTTGGATTATATAAATTTTCAATTAATTACTTGTAGAATTTTTGGAAAATTAGATAGTCTACACTGGTGCGTGAAATCAATCCCTCCCAGGACGAGACATAGCATGAGGGATACCAAATAGACACCGTTGAATGAAGTGATTAAGGTCGATTGCCGCTCTTTGAATACGCCCGAATGAACGGCGCAACTGTGCTACTGGCGAATCACGAGCACGAATTCGATGACTTTCCTGACCCCACTAAATTCACGAATTATTCAGGATCCACCAATCCTTGCATTCAAATTAAAACTGCCCACGATAATCAAGACCTCTCTGCGGTGAGGTATACATTGACCTATCGCTCTTAGTTTTCAGTTTTAGTAGCACGTCATAACTCTCAGATTAAGAAAATGTTCCTTTCGTTTCATTCCGTTTTTGTTACGTTGAAGCGATCCCACGTATCGATGATTCACCAATAGCATGCTCCCTCTTCCAAATGTTCGAAGACACCATGGAAGAACGAATTTCACTCACCCGAGTTGGAGTCTCGGGGTTAGTTGACGGGCAGCAAGAAAAAGACTTCCTGGTACTGGGCGAGAGAGGTGAAACTACCGATCATCGACTCGCGTATTCCGAATCCCATCGTCTCGGATTGCAATCCAGTCTGAGGGCGAGTGAGAGAATTAGGAATCCGTCGCACAGTGTCGGAGACGCCGAATATTCGAAACGGGAAAATTATCAGAAGAGTACCGGGGCCCATTCGACGAATCCCTCTCCAAACCTGAGCACCTCAAAGCGGGAGAGAAAATGGAGGAGTGCTCGAGGGTTAATAGACGGAGTAAGTTCGCTCCAGAGGTAAGTAAAAGGGGGTGGGAGGTGGAGGACCGAAAGGGGGATCGTGAAGGATATCGTTGAGGGGGGGGGTGAGGAGGTCAGAGGGAGGAGATTGGCCGTGGACGAGTGGTTGAGGGAATAAGGTGCATGGGAGGGCAGCGGTGGAAAGGGTAGCGGGAGAAGTGGGGAGGGGCTCGAAACACAGTTAAGCCCCATTCAGCCCTTAATCTAATCCAAGTCTTCTCCTGGAAACAGAAAACCTTCTTCCTGAGCCTTACTTCTTTTCTCTCCCCCTCCTCGCTACTCTCCATCCTCACCATCCAAATCCAAAACTAATCCCCGGCCTCTTCGAACCCACGCCCAAAACCTGTTCCTTTACCCCCTCAAACCTCTTTGACCTCCCCGTACGACTTCATGCTTGCCGTACAGCAAACCCTCCGCCGTCGCCCAAACCGACCAACCAACCCAACCTTCACCCTCCGAAAACGATTTCTTCTCCCTCACGTTTCATTCTGTTCCGTCGTCAACACCTCTTCCTATTTCTCGTCCCAGTCATTTTTTAACCCCCTATCCCTCCACCTCTCCCCGCTGCTAATCCTCCGATACTCCGGCTTAATTTTATGCCTCCTTTCGCATCGATACGTCCCAGATCTGATCCTCCCTCTTCCGAGAAACACCGCTCCTCTCTCTCCTGTTCCGTTCTCCTGGCGTCGGGTCTCTTACCCGCCCCTCTCTTCGTTTCTCTTTGCTTTTATTTTCCAGATTCCCAACCCCCCATCCCCTATGTCGAATAATGCTTGAGAGCGGCAAGGCTCGTCGGATATCTTCAGTTTCCTTCCGCGTTCATGACTTCTCGTCCCGTGAAAACGGGTCGTATTTCCGGCCACTATGCTGTGCTCCCTCCCAATGCGTTCGGTGTCCCCCTTCTCAGAGTCGTTCCCTGTTCGAGATCCTCGCAAGGCGAGGAGGGAATGGCTGCTTTGTCACTACGTTTGCCTTTGCGCTGGTTAGGTGCCGTAGAATACGAGTCGAGTTTTCGAGGGCCTGCAGGAAAGTAATTCACTTCGAATTCAAACGCAGAGCAGGTAGTGTGTAATACATAAAAAGAAAATCTGCCCGGGTCGTTAAGAAATGATATAAACAAACATATATCGGATCGTTATTGTCAGATAGCCAGGGTTAGGAGATACTAGAAGTACGACTGAAAATGTTTGATAAATATTAACGGCTGAACTCCGCGCAGAACTGTTAAGCGAAACAAAATTGCAATACATTGCTTTATCATTTGCTTTTCAAGTTTACCCACGTGCGGAAGTGAGTGAGAGAGAAATTGGAAGACAAATGAAGCGAGAACGCGCGCGATTGATCAACGAGTAATAGACTAACCTTTCGAGATCTGTGGAGAGGTCTTCATATATAAATAAATAAATAAATAAATAAATAAATATATATATATATATATTGTGTTCGTCCTTTATACGTGTTCCTATCCCTTTTCCTTATATATGTTTCTGTATATATGAGTATTTATTCGCCGTTTGGCGGGATTTCGTGTTTGAATGTGTATTTGGCCAATGTGGCTCATCTCTTTCTTCTGGCTATGCGTGCCACGAAACGCACTGTTCTTTTCCTGTATGATGTTGTATGAATTCTAACCACTGTCCTTTCCTCTTGTGTATTGTCTATTTCTCCTTTGGTGGGTGAAACAGCCCCCTGACGCCATCTCTTGGCTAAAGAATCTGGGCGCTTGGCGACATATAAGACCCACGGATCTCAGAGTAAATTACATATCCTCGATAGCTCAAGTGGTTAAGAGCATCCGCCCGGCAAGTGGAAAGATCCGGTGTTCGAGTCCCGGTTGAGGAAATATTTTTACTCTTGTGATCCGTTCGATTCCGCCTTCCCCACCTCTATTGTGTTCGTCCTTTATACGTGTTCCTATCCCTTTTCCTTATATATGTTTCTGTATATATGAGTATTTATTCGCCGTTTGGCGGGATTTCGTGTTTGAATGTATATATATATATATATATATATATATATATATATATATATATATATATATATATATATATATATATATATATATATATATATATATGCATACCCTCCCCGGACTACAACCTTGACGTGGTGGAAGGGCTTGTGCGTTCCGATGACCCCTAGAGCTGTGCTGGCGGGAGTAATAATTATTGCTCCTGGTAGGGTCACCCATGCCAGATAGGTCGAAGGTTAGGAGCCAGACGAAAGGTAGTCCACGCAGCGTCTGTTCCTCAGTGAGGCGGCTGCAATGGCATCTGACCCCAGTGGGGCGGCCAGTAAGTGATGGTGTCACGTTAAAAACACTATTGAGGAAGGCAACGGGAAACCACCTCAATTATCATTCCCTAGAAAAATATGATGGACAATAGAGATAATTTGAGTCCTGGCAACCACGGGGCTCTGCCCAATCGGCCGTGTGTCGTGCCCGGCAGCGGGGGAGGCAAGGCTTCCGCGGTCGTCATCCCACGAAACCCTTGCAAGGGGAAACCGGCAGCAGCAGGACAGAAGACGCAGGAGAAGAAGACAAAATTAGTTAGAATAGGAACGTGGAATGTTAGGACAATGATGAGGACAGGGAAATTGGAGAATGTTAAGCGAGAGATGGAAAGGGGAAATATAGATATTTTAGGTCTATGCGAGGTGAGATGGAAAGATAGCGGGGATTACTGGAGTGATAAGTATAGAATAATATACAGCGGTGGGGACGAGAGCCAACGAGGGGTTGCCATAGTATTAAATGAAGAGGTAGGAAGAAGCGTAGTCAACATAGAGCAGGTAACGGATAGAATACTACTAGTGGAGATAAAAGCAGAACCGACGAACTTAGTTATTATTCAGGTATACATGCCACCGAGCAACCATAAGGAAGAAGAGGTCGATAAGATATACGATCAGTTAGAGGACATGATCGCGTGTGTTCCTGCAGGGAAACATTTGATAGTGATGGGGGATTGGAATGCGACGGTAGGCGAAGGAAGAGATGGTGATGAGGTGGGCGACTACGGTTTAGGCACGAGGAATGACCGCGGGGAGAAAGCAGTTGAGTTCTGCAGGAGACAGGGGTTAGTCATCACCAACACTTGGTTTAGACACCACAAAAGACGCAGGTATACATGGAAAATGCCAGGTGACTCAGGAAGATATCAGCTAGATTATATCCTGGTTAGACACAGGTTTAGGAATAGTGTGATAAATTCCCACAGCTTTCCGGGAGCGGATGCGGACTCAGACCACAATTTAGTTGTTATGAAATGTAGCGTACGTTTCAAAAAGATAAGGCAGGGGCGGCGAGTTAGAAAATGGAATGTAGAAGCATTAAATGGGTTGAAAAGGAAGGAATACAAACGGGCGGTAGAGAAAATCATGGAGGATGGTAAAGGGCTTATTACTATCGAAGAAAAATGGGAAATGATCAAAAAAGGGTTGTCTAAAGCCGCAAAAGACACTATTGGAACCGTTAACGCTAAAAGGACTAGGAAACCATGGATCACGGATGAGATGATTACAAAGATGGATGAGCGGCGAAAATGGAAGAATATAAATACAGAATTAGGCAAAATGAAGTACAAAGAATTGAACAATAAATTGAGGCGGGCAACAAATAAGGCAAAAGACGCATGGTGGAAGACGCAGTGCGAGGATATGGAAAGTCTCCAGAGGAAGGGTGAAATCGGTGCGCTGTACAGCAAAGTTAAATCGTTATCGGGAAGTAAGAAAGGAAGAGCTATGCTAATAGTTAGAGATAAGGCGGGTAAGGTAATAGTTGACGCAGGAAAGATCCAAGAGAGATGGAAGGAGTACATAGAAGAACTGTATAGTAAAGAACTCAGACCAACACAGTTAGACATTGAAAAAGAAAATGACGTAGAGGAAGACAGCTTAGGTCCAGGCATACTAGACAATGAGATAGAAAGGGCATTAAGGGAGATGAAACTAAATAAGGCCGTGGGGGTGGATAACATTCCCGTGGAACTTTTAAAATGCTTAGGAAAATGTGGGAGGAAGAGGCTATATGGGCTGATCCGTAGCATTTATGAGGAGGGAATCTGGCCGGAAGACTTTGTGAGAGCAGTTTTAGTTCCGATTCCGAAAAAGGTAAAGGCCACGTCATGTGAGGACTATAGGACAATTAGTTTGATATCCCACGCAGCTAAAGTTGTTCTCAGGATCATAAACAAAAGGATAGAGAATAGGGCCAATGATTACTTAGGGGATGACCAGTTTGGGTTTAGGAAGGGGAGAGGTACGCGTGATGCCATTGCAGTAATGAGATTATTAATCGAGAGGAATATAGAATACAACCAGGATGTATTTGCCTGCTTCGTAGATTTCGAAAAAGCGTTTGATAGAGTGAATTGGGAAAAACTAATGAGTATATTGCAGAAAATAGGAATAGATTGGAGGGAAAGGAGGCTAATCCGCAACCTGTACATGTCTCAGACTGCTCAGGTGCGGGTGGGAAACGGGGAGTCAGGATGGGCAGTGTTAGGAAGGGGTGTAAGGCAGGGTTGCCCATTATCACCGTTGCTGTTCAACCTGTATGCAGAGGAAATGATCAAAGAGGCATGGGAAGAACTAGAGGTAGGAATGAAAGTGGGCGGGGAATTCGTAAAATCAGTTAGGTTTGCTGATGACCAAGCTTTAGTTTGTCAGTCAGCCAAGGGGCTGCAAGCATTGCTGAGTGAATTGGAAATTCAGTGCGACAGGTATGGGATGAGAATCAACATTAATAAAACAAAGGTTATGCGATTTTCTAGAAAGAAAACGGGCAAGCTTAACATTAAAATAGGAGGGCAAAAACTAGAGCAGGTAGAACAGTTTACGTATCTCGGTAGTGTTTTGGACCAACACGGTCAAAGTAGTAGGGACGTAAGGAGAAGAATTGCGCTAGGCAAAGAGGCTTTCACGAGGAGGAGGGAGTTGATGACGGGGACTTTGAGTAAGGATGTTAAGAAAAGACTCGTAAAAACTTTGATATGGAGCGTAGCTATGTACGGCGCGGAAACGTGGTCATTGAAGCAGGAGGATAGACGTAGACTGGAGGCTTTTGAAATGTGGGTGTGGAGAAGAATGGAGAAGGTGAAATGGACAGAGAAGAAAACAAATGAGGAAGTACTTGGTATGGTGGGCGAAGAGAGGGGTTTGTTGGGAGCAATCCTATGGAGGCAGGAAAAGTGGATGAAGGGGGTGTTGACCGGCAGTGGGATGTTGAAGACTGTGATAGAGGGTAGAATGTTGGGCAAAAGAGGAAAGGGAAGGAACAGGATAGGGATGTTGGACGGGATGAAGGGCGGAAGAAAGTACTCAGAGATGAAGAGGGACCTGGTGTAGAGTAGAATTTAGGGTTGTGTTTTGTTAGTAGTCACAAAATGTTTGTTTGGTGGTTGTGTCCATCGAAAAAACCTACCTTAACCGGTAGATTACCTTAAAAAAAATATATATATGCATATCCACAGAACCGCGTGGAATCTTCCAGGAAAGAACTCTACCTCATTCAATGGGACTTCGATTTCATTTTACATTCTCTTTACAGACAGGTAAAAATAATTTTGTTTTCAAGTTTTCTGCTGACCTAGAAGGAATAATTTTAGCACAGAATTGGATTAGTATACGAGACCACAGGAAGAATTTAAGGGAAATAGAGTGCAGAATCAAATGATGTAAGGACTACTTTTTGTTCGCAAAATGCGAGGGTACAAGAGCAGTAAGCTTAAGACAATTTAAAATTCCTTACCACCATTGCTTATCCAATAACCAAGCTAATATCTGTTCATCTTGATTTTCAACTGATGAAAGAAGGAACATCCATATTCCACTCTAGAGGAATGCCATTTTATTTTTTATTACAGTCATTAATTAATATAACAGGTAATGTATATACATTTATAATATACTATGGGTAATATGTGTATATTATTTTTACATTGATATTTCTCAAAACTGAAAACCCCCGACCACAATCCCTCGTGCCGGCTAGCACGTATTATGCACCTATAAACTAGCTCCACGGGATTTGCCTGGGGGTCACGCGGTCGCACGGAAAAATAAATATCTTCCACAGCCTGTCTGTCTATAGGAGTACCTTCAACGATACCTTTTTTAAATAACCATACTACAAAGGAACCGTGATACTCCGCTAATTTGATTTATTAGGAATATAATGTGCAAAGTACAGGGTTAAAAAATTCCACCCTGAAGTGTAGTAGATGTAGAACAGTTATTTTTTCTCGATTAGTGTCTCCCAAAGATTCGCCCACCGGAACATTGAAGAAAAATGCCGAGCCAAAAAAACAAAAAATCTCTTCTTTGGCGGGTTTGCAGGTGAATACATTACAAACCAATTCCAATACACTAGTCAAAGGTGGTATGGAAACTCACTAAAAATAAGTGGACTATGAAAATACATCGTTTTTACTACTGATGTTCTCGTAAAGTGGCTTTTTCTATAATGTGATCCTTTGAATGGTTGATTGTATTTTCTTTTTGATTTTTGATATACCAAAAAGTTAATGCGTACCTTGCTAAAGACTGATTTTATTTTCACAATATATAGTATATCCTCAGTATAATTAATTGGGGGTATCAAAACTTTATTCGGAGCCACTGTAAGACTGTAAGCAATAATGTTTTTGCTAAGGTTTCCTAAGAAAATATTTAGCAGCCCACGAAGGAGTTCATATTTAAATTTAAACGTGACCTTAAATTCAATTACATCCCGAGTTTGGACTATTTTAAGTGGGAAAATCTACGTCATACTCTGTAGGACTTTAATTTTAATATTAATTGTATTGATTGCTTAATGCAACTGATATTATTTCATCTTTTATTTTAACTACGTTTACTTGCAAGACTATACAAATGGGATTGTTGTTTTTTTTATTCATACATATGATATCTTCGGAAAAATGTTAGCAATCCATTAATGGTTTAATCTGAATTTTACGTGAATGTATTTTCTTGCTATGGTTGATTTGTTGTCATACCTTTTTATGATCATATTTTATATGCTAGTCTTACTTTCGTAGACATTTTTTTCACACCGCAGGCATTTGACGGGAAAGATCGACACATAAGTTATCGTTTTTATACCCCCTTAAGAATTTTTAATTGGGTATTCCAGCACGATGAGGTATTTTTTATCGGAAGTTTTTCTCAACTCGGGCAAAAATAGGAAAATATGAAGCTACTGTTAATTAATTTCGTGAGGAATTTTTGAGAATTAATCGCTGTTTGCGCCGTTTCCACCCAATCTCGTTGTTTCCATTAACAGCCCACACTAATGATTTCAATTGTTGACGAGCAACGGAGCAGAGCGGAATCAAGCGAAAAGCAATTTCGTTACCGATGGTAAAATTGATTTTAACGTCACAACGACGGCACGGCGGATGACTTTCAGATCTTATCTAGGATGAGGAAGATCTAGTTAAATGCCGACTCGGTCACACAGCGGAATAGCGATACGGCGGAGATTAAAATTTCCCAGGTCTACTCTATTCTTGCAGTTAGAATTGAAATTTAAATTGCTATTGAAAAGTTGGCTTGGCGACCGTAAAAATGGCATAATTCACTGTTTTATCAAAATTGTACCTGATGAATGGGTTAGATTGATAAGCGACTTACACTACTGTTAACACTGAATGTCACCATAACATTGTTTAAAATTATTTTATGAAAGTAGATTAATGGTACTGCATTGCAAAAGAGATGAAAAGGAGCAAGTTTGATTGACGCTTTTGCAGTACCGCGTATGTACAACTTTTAACTTGGTAATCCTTATGATCTTCCGCTTACATAACCGACAGAATAATCAAAAATTACATACACATAAGCATATAAGGCCCTGGTTATCCCTATCCTAGAATAGAACCTGATCGTTGCCACCAGGAAATTTGCCTAATTGCAACGTAATTGTGTAAATAAAGTATCAAATATCCACTTCGGATAAATATTCCGTGAAGTCTTGTTAATAAATATGCACTCAGCACTGCCATCCGATGTGTACAGACAATTAGTTTTAAGCCTATAGACTTTCCTAACACGTAATCAACCAGTCATCGCCATTGAGTATTGAAAAACTTGTTTTAGAATTTCTTCGTCGAAGACGCTGCAATGCTGATAACGACCTTAGACCATAATATCAGCAAATGGAGGTAATCTTTTTGTCCATAGAGGGCTCCTACTTACCAGAGGTAGGAAGAAATCAATGAATCCGATGGAATGGATCTCATTACCGGGAAACTCTAAACGAGAGAATTAGGTCTCATAATGTTCATTTAGTAACCGAAATTCATCTACCATAATTTAGGCCAGCAGTGTAAAAGACACAAAACAGCAGGATGACATAAATAAAACTTCAGTTTTTGAACTAGCTTCATGAGTTAACAACGGTAGGGCTTGATTTTTTTCGCTTCTGGCTTTTAATCGTAATATTTAATAAACAAATAGTATCGATGTGATTCGACGGGTCTCACTTCCCATGCCGAAGAATGGAGTGTATTAACATACACGTCAGTGGTATCCCGGTCCCTCAATTGTTTTTTATGTGACGTACACTTTGAATGCGATACAACGTTCTGAGGATGAGACGTTAAACTCCAGACGCCTTGGCGCTGACAGCGAGCAGATTAGCGTGGTGCAATGTCGATGTCATGCTTCTCTCTCTAATCCCATCCAGACCTAATTATATACAAACACTAGCGTTTTAATGAGGCTTGGATAAAAGGGTAAACGATCCTTGGGTGTCGAGCATCCCCCACAATTTCTGCCGCTATTGCTTCCGATTCAGATAAACGTCTTCATATTCACATCACATGGAAAGACTCTCCCATGTTTATGGTGGAAGGTCTAACGAAAATATCCACCAAAAAAGAGGATTCAGTGTCTATGGGGAGATACGTTTCAATATTCTGTTTACGTATACTGTAATCATGAGTTTAGAAAGGGATAATCAAGTTTAAGAATCCGCCTGTTGGACATATTATCTTGTTTTCATATGAACCTGTAAAATTTGGTTACTCTCTTGAACTTCACGTGAGAAATCGTGATAATGTAGATTATCTTCGTATCTCCAGAAGCTATAACCGTAAATTTGTAAAATTGTGGTGATAGTGTGACACCCTGTCTTGTCTGCCTATCTGTTTTGTCTGTACATCGAACAGTTTTAATCAGAATTTTATTACATTTTCGAGTAATTATTGTCTTTGATTGATTGGGAGGGTATAATTGAGAAAGCAAACATAATAGGATTTCCGAAAATATGAACGCATTCTTGAAAATGAATGGAACCTCACCTGGTCTCACCGTGTTTGTACTAGTCTACACTTACTGCTTGTCTACTTTACTGCTACTCTGTACTAGCCTACACTTACTGCTTCATTAAGTATAAACTTCATATAAACTATAGATGTCATCATCTGCATTTATACATGAAAGTTGCGACAAGATGTTTCATTCATTTAAAAACCATCCCATGTAAAAATAGATTGAATTTCGAAATTTGTTTTCCGGAACGTGTTTCTTTTTAGTAACAACGTCAAGCAAGGACTTTTAATTCGTCACCGCGAGCGACCACATACCACGAAGGAACTCACCACCAGCTCCGAGCCCACTTAACTTGAATACAGGGACACTCTACGGAGCCCCTCCGCACTTCCGTCTTCCAAGGCTCACTCATCTTCTTCCCTTGGCCACGAGGAAGAAGATGGGTGAGCCTTTCCCGGCTGAACAACCGTTAACTCTTCGCCCTCCGAGGCCTCCACCTCTTCCCTTTTAACTACCTTCCACACTTATTCTCTACTTTCCGCAAAATTTCCACCCCGACCCTGGTGTTTTTATGGTCCCGATTCCGTCCCGCCCTTCTCTTCTCCTCTCCGTGCTTTACCGCGACCTCATTTCTATCCGGGGTCCAATTTTTGTTACTTACATTTTTTTTCTTACTCCTAGGCATAGGCATTCTATTTCCTTGCCCCATTCTGACTGGCGTGGCGTTCCCCGTGCCACCAATATTCCAGCTTCATCCGTCCCATTTCCTCCTCCCTCTGTCCCTCCTTACTAATAAGGCGATACAAAGTCGAGAGCAGAGGACCACTGACGCTTTATCCCATCGACTCCAGATATGAAGCGATCGGCGATGGAGATCTCCGAGGTTTCGCGTTGTGTAAGGGTGTGTAGTGCAAGTCTTGTGATCGTGACTGAATATGCCACTTTATTTAGGCTGCCTTGTGACTTTTACCCATACTCTAGAAGTCATCCGTCTTTGGAAGTTCAAAAACGATTCATAATAAGCCATTTTCGGGTTCCGAAGCACCAGACGTAAAAGATGATGAGGTTTTGAAATGGTCTCACATGTCTACCATGAGTCGAAAATAAGATTTTCTTACGAGAGGGAGATAGAAACTTCATAAGTTTTCATAACCGAAATTAGATCAAACGCTTGACTGAAAAAACATAACGAAATCATGAAAAAACTCAATGAATTCTTTTTTCTTAGATCCCAGAACAATTTAGGATCAGCGTAGCAGTAGTAAACCTCATTATAGTTTTGTGTCAAAACAACAACATTCGTGGAGTAAAATAATTTCCAGGGGGTAACTACGACATTTACTACTTATTCCGTAGCCGATAGAAAGATTACTAAAATGAATAACACTTACTGTTTTATTTAAACAGTGCACAAATCCACTTCCATTAGGTTCAAAAATTTATTTTTTATCAAGTGTTCTTCCATTAATAGGAGTATCTTTGGAATATAATATCGCCAGAGGAGTTATAACTAAAGTATTGAAAAAAGTTCGCGTTTTAAAAATATAAATCGCTTTAACTAAACAATGAAATATGCACAGATAGATAAAAAAGGAAATTGTGGGGTTGGAGAATAATGGAAGGGAATAATAAAAGGAAGTGGCATAAAAGAGGGATTAGAGTAAGACTTTGAAAGTACACGTCTTACGAAACGGTATGGCAAAGAAATGGAATATGGATTAGTGATAAATGTACGGCTATGAAGGGGGGGGTTGTGAAAAAATCGTGGTATTAAAATGAAAAATTATTAGGATGGGGAAGTTAAGGTTCTCAGCTCAACTCACACCAGCTTGAGTTAGGACTTCATGCGAGAACCCTGTATAGTTGTCAGGCATTTTAATTTTCATTTTGTCTTTGTGCATCTGACATGAGCCGATTAAATTTCAGTTCCTTTTAATGCACAGGGATTAAGGCATCGCAATTACGAAGAAGATCGAAAGATTCTGTACCAAACTACGTATTTAAGGAAACGAGTGTACTTTGTCAGGGAAATGAAATCCCTCTTCCACAGCGTGGTAGAACTATTGGATCGTTTAGCCGGGAACTGGATTACTTATTAGCACGTATATATAGGGTTTAATCAGCTGCAGATGGCATGAATGGAGATCAGGACAAGATTGGTGGGGTGAAACACATAGCCTTTATATCAGGCACACCATGGGACGGTAAATGTTTTTGCTGCCATGCAATGGCTCAACGTCCTGCACTTCACTGTCGTAAAATTCGTAGGTAAACCTTGGGAATTTCAAAATTTGTGCTAGAAAAAAATGACATGCATAAAAAACTCATTCCATTTAAATGTATAGATGCATTATGTTTCGAAACAGATTGTAGAAATAGATAGGCAAAGATTATAGAGATATAAAAGGCATAAAAACAATACATTGATACATGAGTTTATAAAATATCTCGTGGACTTAATGGATATACTTTGTGTTAATTTACAAATAAAAGTTAAATAAAAATTTTGTGAAAAGTGCGAAAGCCTATTATGTGGTGTAAAATTTACTATAAAAATTAAAATATTTCAATTACTTTTTTATATATGAATAAATTATTATTTTTATTATTTTTAATATTTACTAATTATTAACATACATCTATGTTATATCTAATATTGGCAAACGTTTATTAATATGAGTCTATTAAATTCATTAATTTTTGGAAAATTTTTGAGACATACCCGGAATATTATTTCGTTGTCTCGTTGGCTTTTCCCATGTGATAATTCACTGATGATGTGATTTGAACGAATGAGTTGAGTCAGGGGTGAGAATAAGGTATTAACCTGTTAATATTTATTTACACTTATCATTTCTTGGGAGTTTGGATTTGTCTTCTAAATTTTTTAAAATTAGTTTTAAAAGTACTTGTCTTAAGGGATTATTAATAGCATTCATCTTACCCAGTGATATGAAATTGTGAGATAAAAGCTTTTAAATTTAGTTTGTTATTGCAAAAATCGAGACAAAAATACTTGAACAAAATGTTAGGTATTAGTTGTAATTCATTGATTAGAGTACAAGGTGTTCAGTTAAAACCGAGACCATAACACTATGACAACTTTTATTTTAAAAAAATCCAGGATTTGTTTATGATGAAACAGGTCATAGCATAAGTTTTCATTTGACTTCTATTTTATTTAAACTGGAATATAAATTTAGGTATTATCCTAACTTCTACACAAGATCCATGCAGTGAAGATTCTTTTTAATGCGATATTTACAATCATCAGTCATTATGGTATCTTAGGATTGTTACAGAAAATAAAATTTCACCTAGCAATGAAATTGACGGTTAGTGATTAAAAAAACTAAATGACAGAATATATTTAATGGCACTTAGCTGTACTTGTATAATAGTAAATAAAATAAAATCATCCCTCGTAAATGAGTGCTAAGAAGTTATTACTGAGACATTTTTAATGACCTTTTTGCTATATCGGTTCTGGCCTCATATCACACACCCAGACGGCTACGCTCTACTAATGCTGATTGATCGCAAAAGGAATACATCAAAACTCTACCTTGCGAATGCTGAAATTTTTACCAAATACAGCCAGGTATAGTTTCTATCACGATGATCTCACGAAAAGAACAAGAGCCCAGTTAAAGCTGTTCACTTACTCAACATTGACTACTATTACGTGCCCGAGGATTAACATTTCGTCATCACTTCCTGTTTTAGCCCTTAAATCGAATTTGCTACTTTTATAATGTTTTAGTTTAATGATTAGGAGTATATTGGTGGTTGAACCATGGTTTCCTATTCTGATCCTTTGGAGCACACGGAGCGAGGCCATGGGGGTGTAAGCCAGTACCTCTCAATATCATGGCTCATGCTGGAAGAGCCTATTTGGGGAGCAACGGCGAGGTCGACTCTAAAATTGTTGACACCACTTACTCGAGTCCATTTGTGGAGAGGGGGCTTCCCTATTTCCTCTTTAGGACCACTTTCCCCAACGCCGGCGGCAAAGCAATATGCGAGACCTGTGTACCTGCCCACGCCTCGAGGCATCGTTTACTTGCTGCTCCCAACGACCAGTCTCCCTCGTCCCGGCCTAAGCGGTGCTTTCCATTCGCGGCCTGTGTGTGCAAACACACCGTGAGCCTGACAATGACGTTTCACGAACGTGAACTGTTAGGGTGAACTTCAACTGTGGTTCGTTTGCATTCAAATTGCTGAAAAAAGTAATCAACAAAAACAAGCGAGCGATGTCTCTATGGATTCACCTCAGTCTGCCGAAATCAGAGGTATTAGGGAGGAGGAACAACTGACAGCTGAGGTCATTTGGGCTATTATGTATAGGTGGGTAATTACGTTAAGGTGGGTTGTTTAGGAAATAGAGAGAAACCGGGCATCGGCATTAGCCTACTCTAAACGAAAGGTAACAAGGTGTCCACATTTTAAGTAACGCTCCAATCGAGGGTCTAATGGAGTACACTAGAAGTTCTCTCCACATTGGCACTCAATTAGGGATCGTGATACCGCTACAAAATCCTATTACCCCCCGGGAATCCCATCCCCACCCGCCAAACAGAGATAAACTTCTCTAAATTAGATATCCTAATTTTTTTCGCCATTTGCTTGTAATAGGGAAAATATGTTGATAGATTGTCTTTACCTCTTAGAAAAATAGATAAAAAGTAGTTTTGAGTAAAAAGGATATAAGCGGTTACCCAAAATTTAAGTCAAATTCAATTCAATCTTGTAATTATAACAAACGTTTTATATTCACTTGAATGGGTTGACGGAAAATATTTCATACCCATCGCTTATACGTACTTGCTAAGCAGGTCATTGCTTCACAATAATGGTAGGAAGGAAGATATGAGAACTTCCCTGGCCCCATCCATCCTGTAGGCACCCAATCAAAGGATCTTAACCCCTCCGAAGCCCTAGCTAACTCGGAAAGTGGCATTAGACATCTATGTGAGTTAAGATTTAAGGCAAACTGACAACCGCAAACTTACGCTACAGCATTCTAGTCGCTGGAGCCAGCCAATCAGCTGACGCTAAAACTTTACCAAGAGTGAGTACCTTCAAGTGGCCAGGTTTGACAAACCCTCAACTTTACACGTAAATGCGCTTAAGAGAACAATAATGGCAGCTGTGCGCTTGCAGCTGAAGGGGAATAAATATCCAGATCGAGAAAAGAGTAGCGAGAACTTCTTCCCTCGAATGACTTCCACCATTAAGATAAATAGCACGCGTGAGATTGTTGATGATTTGCTTGCTTGATTTCTCAATATACTTTTCGGTCGTCCATCTATCATTCGACCATTTTGCGTACAAGTTTCACTCTTAAATACAATGTAAATTGAACATCCTGCGCGCGAGGACGCCCAAAACGCGTCTGATTTTGTCTTCAGGGCACATTGGCATCCGAGATTCTGTTTTCAGGGTACATTGGCATCCGAAAGAAAAAGCACTCGAGAACACGGGGTCTAATCACACTTAATCCCCCACTCTGCAAAATTATGGTTTATCCTTCATTAACGCGGCTCCGAGGAGGAAGTATTAGTCTGGGAGATTTTAGGAGAGAAATGCACCGCGCAATGCGGGAGATTGTGAGGGGAAGCAATTCCGGGAACACCGCCACGCCGAAAAAAGAGGCAGCAGCGTCGTCGAAGGGGATTGCAGTAGGGGGAGAGGTGTCTGCTGGGAAGGCGAAGACGAATAGTCAGAGGTGGATGGAGAAGAAGTCAGGCGGGAGGAGAGGAGATCGTGGGAAAGGGGAGAATTACGGCGGAGTTACGGCGAGCAAAAGTCAGCCGCGGGGACGATGGAGAGGTAGCTGGGAAAGGCGCAAGGGGCTGACTGGGACAAGGGTATGGGGATCTATGTGTTTTTTTGGGGGCGCAGTGTGGGTAGGGGAGGTTTTCTGAGAAGGGCTTGGGGGTCTAGGAAGTTAAAGAAAGGCGTTTCCCCATCCCCCAAATCTTCCTTAACCTTTTAAAGGCTTTCCTCCCTAGGATTCCCATCTCTCGCCATTTGCCGTCGGCGTGAGTGTACGTGTAGCTAATATGGGGGAAGTCAGGGTATTTTTTCTTTACTTTGTGGAAAAAATTATTGCAGACAACTGAAAGACAAGCAGTTTCAAATCTTAACTTATTATTAAGTTAAGATAATTTGAATACCATTACTAACCGTAAAAATTATAAAGCTTTGAAAAGCCAAATGTTATGAATGCTTTGTTAAGATATTTGAATCCTCTGAATCCCGATGAGGTTTAACGAAAAGTTATTGCTTACAAGATGCAGTAATGATTAATTTTTCAGGTTAATAGTTACCTAAGATTATTTGCCTACGACAGTGATTTACAGAGAAATCAGGACACCTTCAGATTGCGCACTGCTAGCCAACAACATTCACCACATTTACGATAGGTGTAAAATAAGTTAGAGTTAAATACAAGTAAAATATAAGGCATTGATTTTTTTCCATCAAAAGCTATAGAGGATAAAGGCGTCAATTATAAAATAAATTAGATCTAATTAAATAATTCGTATCATTTCAAATACTTGAGTTTGATACTTACGTCAGAATGTATGGATCAATTTTAAAGTGACTAGGCTTCATAAAAGTGCTTGTAGGAAAATGTAATGCAAAAGTAAGGATGTCAATACATTTTAGCCACACCACACTTAGAAACTTCTGACAGTATTTGGGATCCATGGAAGAAAACGTTGATTACGGAAAAGGAAAATATTAAGACAAAATTCATCAGATTTTTCAAAGCTGGTAGGAGAAGCGAATAACCGCAACAAGCATGTTGGAGGAATTAAGTTGGAATCCCCTTGATTCACGAAGACAGGATGCGGAGCTAAGACTTTTAGAAAGGCACAGGTCGTCCGAGTTTTTTAGTAAAACCGAGGGAATTATTATGACTCCAAATTAAATCGTTGAATCGACCACAGGGAATCATAAGAGAGACAGACACTATCTCCTTAAGATTCAAATACTCCTTCCTCCAAGGCACGATGCACCCGAGTTAAATACACCAATGTAAAGGCATTATGAGCAAATACGTAACGCGTCAGTGCTCTGGGAAGAGATCTGTGATGCAGACGCCTCTGTTGTTGTTCCCGTGCAGTGATTTGTGAAGATGGAAAAAATTGACATTTCTGCAGTGATTAAATGCTGCGTAAAGAAAGGCATGAAAGCCAAGAAAATTCATGCAGACTTTCAGAACACTCTGGGGGACTTTGCTGCTTTATTTTTAATTATTGCTAATTGGAAAAAGGAGTTTAAGTTTGGTCGGGTCAGCTTAGATGATGATCCGCGTAGTGGTCGGCCAAAATGTGCCACTGCCCCAGAAATTGTTGCAAAAATGCATTAAATGGTCATGAAGGATTGCCGACTGAAATTGGGAGGAATCGCTGAATCTGTGTGATGTAAACTGAACGGGCATGTCATATTTTAACAGTGCAATGGGGCATGAGAAAATTATCTGCTAGATGGTTGCCACGACTCTTGACGCATGATCACAAACGCATCCGAAAGGAAATTTCTGAATAATATTTGACCCTTTTTAAGCGCAACCAATAAGATTATCTGTTCGGGTGTGTAACCATAGATTATATAGAGAAAAAACAGCAGTCAAAGCAGAAGAACATGTTGATTCATCACCACCAAAAAAGCAAAGGCAATTCGATCGACCGGAAAGGTGATTGCTTCAGTTTTCTGGGATTCAAAAGGTATTCTGCTGATAGGTTATCTTCCCATTGGTCAAAACATTACTGGAAAATGCTACGCTAACATCCTGGAGCACCTGCAGCAAAAGATACACGAAAGAAGGCCAGGTTTGGCAAGGAAGAAAGTCATATTTCATCAAGACCATTCACGCCCGCATGTGTCGTTGCCATGGAAAAAATACTTGACCTAGTCATTGTTGCCACCCCCTCGTTATTCGTCTGATTTGGTTCCATCAGATTTCTATCTCTCCCCCAAGCTCGAAATTTTGCTCGGGGATGAATAGGGGATAGTAATTCATACAGAATAAATCGATTAATTATCAAAATATTAGAAATTTTTCAAAAATTGGAGATTTACTAGTTTTAAGATTTCGGCCATTGTTATGTCCCAACATATCATTCTTGAAACTAAGTTATTCTTAATTTAATATCGACTCTAGAATTTTATGATGAATATTATAAATTTTGAAGGTCTCTGAAGCTTTTTTTTTCTTCTATTTTCATGATGATGCATCATTTTCATGAGGTTTTGTGAGAAATTCGAATGCCATATTGTAAGAACAACTCTACTATTAATTTTAAGAGCTACATGCAAGCGTGTACTAAACATGATTAGAATTTTTGTCATTATCAATCTGCTGAATGAGGCACTTTAGTACCTGCCATCTACCCTATAGTTAGATTAAATGGATATCGGTACAAATATATAGATGAACATTGCATACACGTTTTCCGTAGAAATCATAATTTGGAAAAACAGTGTTTACCCTGATATTTTGTGCATTCGAATCAAAGTTTACACTTCTATATCGAGTATGACGAGTATTGCATTATTCATTGCTCCTGGAGTACTCACCCATACGTGATTCCCTTCCCTACCATTAATTGATAACTGCTGCTTAATTTACGTAAATGATATGACCAAAATAAAATATAAAGATGCTAGATTTTTTAATACTATATATTATAGAGAAAATGACAAACTGATGCGTTTAAGAAGGTAATCATTCATAAAATTAGGGCGTTTTTACCACCAAGGTCTCAAGATGGTCATCAGGAAATTACTATAACGATAATATGAGGAAGGGAATCTTGTAGTATAGCAACTAATTCGGCAATAAAGGTGTTAAAGATAGAAACAAGTAACTGAAATTGTTTATTTGAAGTATAAGATATAGTTTCCAGTGTTATTTAAAGTAGGAACATCCTAACAAATTGGCCAATGAAAAATTTCTCGATTACTGAAATCCAATGGTCCTAATTTGTTTGTGAATATAATAGTCGATTATTAATTTGATTTTAGAAAATAAGTTATTAAGTACATGAGTATTACTTTGCATTTTAGATGGATACTTTGAGATTTTCTCAATGAATGAATTTATATACGATTTAAATTTAACTTTTAAAATTACTCATTTCGTAGTCAAATCTCTTCAAAGTTGTTAATTCTGGGCAACTACTGTAGCATTAATTCTTATTTTTTTACTACTTTAGAGAGCTTTTATTTATCTAAGAACTCGTCTTGATAGATGAACTTCCTAAAATTTATTCAATCAAATGACAATGATGAGAAGTCGACTGACAGAGAATGAACTACAAATTATATTTTAAATAACTATAAAACACTCTTAGCAACTAGAACCTTTTCTGAAACAACTAATAAAGCTTTCGAGCATCTAGCATGCCGTCCGGACGAATAGAGGAGTGATATTTGTGAAACGGCCATCACCTCTGTAACCGGCGATCAACTATTCATGCAAATTCTCTGATGATAAGTTTTTATTAGAACCTTAGTTCTTCCAAACAACTTGGCATCGGACGTAGTAAAAAGCATCTTATGAACTCCTTGGTTACCAGGGCTTTCCAAAAATATCTAGAAATTGAAAATGGCATCGGTTCTATTAAAAGTTCAATTCAATTCCCGGAATAAGGTCCACCGACGAGGTTGAAATGTTCATTTGCTGATTGCGAGTCTTGAAATTGACGTGCATTTCAGAAACGTTCTGTGAAGTTTTATGGAAGTCAGAATAAATTTTATGTGAAATGTCTAGAATATAGAAATGTAAAAGTTAACCATATGCTTTTCATGTCCTTCAAAGATTTTGAAATGAAGGAAAATTTTGTTGGTCACGAAGGACGCGAGCCTCGACAAGAATCACAAGCCGCAAGCAGTAGAAAAGAGATCACTAGGGAGGAAATTGATGGTTAGGATCTCCTCGAGTGGTATGTCAGATTTTAGTGCAAAATATTGGTTGCAGACCATTGTTATTCGAGAGTTTCATGGGATACTTGGGCGCTAAGATTATACAAGTAAAAGAAATTGAGATTATTTCGAATGGGGAAAACGTAACTAAGACTCTAAAAAAGCCCATAAAATGGGAAGAAACATATGCGGATACACAAGTCGAACATTCCTAATATTCGCAAGTAAGTGAATAAAATATAAAGAAAAGTATGTCACGGACCAGTATACTAGTACATTTACTTTTTTTGTAATTAGATTGCTTGGAGATATCTGTGAGAGGCAAACTCCGTGAAGTATTTAAATGATAAAGATCGACAACAAGTTATAAGCGTTTCCGGCTCGAAAAATGTAAAATTTATCTCCTCTCAGCGAGATATTAAAAATTTGACAAACTTAACTTCCAATATAATTTGTTTTTATCCTTGAGAAACTCTCATAAATCCAAGGAAATGTATTTCATTTATTATCAAGATAATTTTCACATCGTTACTAACGACTTAACAAACTGAACTAGAATAGTTCGAATTAATGGCTAACATATGTGCGCTTTACTGTTAGTTATTACAACTTTTGATAATGCTGGAGTTTAGAATATTTAAGTTTTAGCAGCTGTTACAAAACTTACATTATTTCAAAATTCTGCAACGTCTAAAGCTCTGAACGAATAATATAAAAATCATAAATTCTATTGGACATGCTTCTCTTTACCTTTACATTTGTTAAGTCTCGCAGGTATATCAATTACACTTTTTCCGCGCGAGGTTTTAATATAGCAGGGATACTTCTCACAAGGTAGAATATAGTAATGTTTTCCCCGACTTCGCCGAAGAAATTGAAAAATAATACTATGGAACTATCTCGACCTATCACCAAAGCGATTTCAAATATACTTTTAAAGCGAACTTGATGATTTTGACCACGATATAAGATCCTGAAATATGAGCACGTCGTCTTAACGCCGTCGTCTCTTACCTAATTATCGACAAGAGAGACCGACGGAATTACCTGAAGCAGTTGGGGACGGAGGCACCGGGAGGAAGTTGCTCGGTGCTCCCAAGGAACAACGCTTGCATCACAGGAAGAGGGCCATAGAGGGAGGTAGGGATAAAGAGAGAGAGAGAGAGCGGAGGTGTCCAGATGAGAGGGCTTTGAACAAAGACTTCGGTCGTGTGGGAACAGGAGGATTAAGTGTAGTGCGAGGCTGCGGAGGAAGGAGGTGGGAAGAGCGGAGCGGAAGTGGGAGGAGGTGGAGAGAGAGGGAAGAACTGCTTAGGATGGAGGCGGGGGTCGGAGATGAATGAGAGGGAGGGACTAAGGATTCAAAAGATAAATGTGGGGGCGACGAGGGGAGATGTGGAGTGTTGGGGGCGTTTGTCGGGGGTGGTGTGTGCGTGGATGTCGGCGATGGTGTCGCCTCCGTCGGAGGCATGGAGAGACGATTTGCAGACAAAGACATTCCGGGGAGATGGAGGCGACGCCCGCGAATTGCCCGAGGGCGGGGCGGAGTATGGGGAGGTAGGTCGGGGTAGGAGAGGTGTGGGCGCACGCCAGAGAATGCTGGGAAGAAGGTGGGAGGGTCGGGATGGAAGGGAGGGGGAGGAGGCGACGGGCTGGGTGTGGAAGGAGGAATAGAGAGACAATCGCTTCCAGGGGGATGCGGTATTTCAATCGGAAGCGAAATGTAGACCGGGTATTTTTTTCCTCCACTCACTACCCTGCCGTAAAATTTTTTATAAAGGCATCCTTGAGTGTGAATTTCATACCTTGTTCGCCATACAATCCTTTTACTTATGAGAATGGCTAAAGGCTTTGGAGGACCGGTCTAGCCGATATTTTTCAGCATACGGAATCCCCTCTTTTATCACTTTCTTGTGGGACTTTTTACCGTCTGGAGTGCATGTTATCAAGTAATGCGTGCGAATTTTTCTTTGGAAATCGGATCTTTTAGCGGAAAATATTACTTCCACAAGCGTCCAATAATGTTTCTAAAAATGCTTTTGACGCTGCTCAAAATTTGTAATGTGTTTCGCGTGGTACATCTGAACAAATAGAGCAAAAAATGTTGAAGCCCATAGAGCACGATTAAATCTAAAATGAGAAACTTCCAGATATTTTGTGGTCTACTGAATAACGAACGTTGGATCATGGAAGCACAGAAAATGAGTCGTATACTAGATAAAATGAAATAACAAAAATTAATCTACTCTTAGTTAAAAAGTATTACCTTTTTATATCGAATTATTTATATTCGATTATTTCCAAAAACGGTTGATTAAATTTACGGATGTATTCCATTGAAAATAATGCCAGTTATTAATTTATCTCGAATTATCTAAGTGAGACCCAATATAACCCACGACAAAAGTGGCATGAATCAATGAGATGTTCCACTTTTGAACGATAAAACTTCCATGCACCATCAATGTTAATTGATTAAAAAAAAATTGTTTAATTTAAATATTTATCACTCAACCTTTAAAGGGAATTGGGGAACTGATTACGGCACGTTCGCTGCATAGTAATTAGTCATTGCCCTGTGCGCATGGGGAGACAACAGAATGATTTATCAAGCGTAGTGTTTGCCTGCAATCGATGGCTTACTCGGTTTATTTTACCTTCCACTTGCCGAAAGCTTTGAACGTGAATGGCAATGGAAAGGCTTCCTGATGTCGAATGCTCGGAGGTGACCTCGCTTCCGCATTCCGTTTAGAATAGCAAGTACTGAGAGCATGGAGAGTTTCATCGTGAGCTGTAAAATGGGCTACAAAGAGAAAAGAAATAACTGCCAAAACATTCGGCAACTGTTATGGCAAATGATTGTTTCAGTTATATTACCGGAAGGACTGCAGAACGTTCAAAGGCTAAACGTTTTCCCCGAATTCCGGTATTACAGGTAATTGTGGCATAATTTGATTTGATGAGAGTGCATTGCTATTGAGTGTACGCTTTTTATTTCGATACTCAAAATATGAAAAAGAACATTCGGGCAAATACAAATCAAACTCTTTGCCCTAATTAGAAAAACATTCGGTTCGTAATATAGTTTCAATGAAAGGTCTAGAACACAGCATGATTATTTTGAGCCATTTTAAACGTGAAAAGGATTTTAAACGCACTAGCCGTTTGTTTTATAATACTTCATTTTTCGCAAGGTTTAATTATAAAATAGGCATCAACAGCTCTGAGTTAGAAAAAAAATAAGATGAGTCTATTTCAGTTATTATTAATACATGTAGCCATTTCACTATGAGCAATGTCGTACACGAGGGCTTCGTTCCTTAAACCAAGTGAATGCCTTCGCTTCACTGAATTATGCTACGCAGATTGCCTCTAATATCAATGGAAAAACGCTCATATTATAACTACAAAGTTTAATGTAGTCATCTACAAAAATAACCTAATATTTTATAAATCTGAATCATATCAATTTAAGATTTGTAAAGAATGTTTTATAGATTCAATCAATTCCACAATATTTAAACTCTGAAATGGAATTCCATTTATTAGAATGACTTTTAAAGTTTTTAAAATGTACACATTCATTCCACTAGTACGAGATAATCGTGCATAATGTTCTCGCCCGGTAACTCAAATAATCCTAGTAATATCTCGAAACACTTATCAAAATGTTTTTCATGAGCAAATAATAACGATATGGTAAATTAAGAGTGTAGGAATTTCTTCAGTCAGTTTGCCTAAGAATATATTTAACAAAGGTAGGTAGGTATCTGAAGTAATGATAATTTGAGTCCAAGGTAAGATTATTGAAAAGGAAAAGGTATACACGACAAAAATCGAAATGGATCATTTAAGAACTTTCATTGAATCAAAGTTGGTGACCACTGATTAAAATACTGGCATTTTAAATTAGCATCTCACACAATTTTCCATAGCCGTGGTGCTCTGTGCCATTCTTTCAACCACGAGCACCGCAAGTCACTCAGTGATCGGATATTAGAGGTATCGATTGCAACGAAAGTCCTTTTGTCTGTAAAAGGTCGTGAACATATGCCCTAAAAATTTAACACCACATTCCATTAGCTTTTTTCCCCCTGGCCGCCTGTGTGAAATACTGGACGAGGGCTTCGTGTCCTTGGCGGTTGATCTAGTCGACCCACGCTCCCTCCAATGGTTTACTGTTACATCCCTGTGCATCGGAAGGGCAGGACTCTGATCGATATATCGGTCAATTGAGTGGCGGCAACACGAATGAGTGAAATCGAAAAGCCAATGGTCTATCCTTTCGGCCGCGGCCTCCTCCCTCGATCGTACACCGGCTATGCCCCCGACTCACAGATCTCCCTCCTTTCCACTCGCCTCGCGCCGCCGAGATCCCACCGCCTCCCCCTAAACACTCCTCGCGGTATCACGTGCCGTCGCTCCCTTTTCTTCTCAACTTTTGCCGTTATCTCCCAATCCACTCCCCACCGCGGACAGCAGGCTTCGTCCTCATTCTGTAATGCTCTTCGCGCTGAGGGAGGGTTGACGGTGAGGCATTTCGCCACCGTGAAGATTTATTCCCGATGTTCGAATTACATTTCGAGGGGCAAGGGACATTAATAAAGTCGGCATTTAGATTTGTATGAAATTATTTTATTTAAATTACCCGTAAAAGGAACAGTAAAAGCGTCTGTTTTTAACATGCACGAGTAGTCGTTGTTGAGTGTATCACATGATCAAATTGGCAGGCATCCATTGGATCAACATAGCAACAGAAAGGGCAAGGAAACAAATTGAAAAAATAAGACTAATACTCCATCAGTTAACATCGACACATGGGAGCATAAATGTAAGTCAAGGGAACATTTTATATGCTTGTTCAGTATTTTAGTAATTTTTAGTACCCTGAAAGCCATCACTAGGGTGTTTGGTAGAGGGTGAATACACACCACGCTGTTTTGACCCAATAAAATATTTACCCTACCGCGGTCGGGCAGCATGATTCTTATCCTTTATCGTTTGAGGAAAAAAATGATACATAAATGGACAATATGGGTACGAAATCTAATGGGTTTGATCCTGCAAGATATTTTTAAAAAAGGAAATGGTATTTATGATCATGACTGCTAGATTCATAGGGAAAATTCGTAAAGACGGTGAAACGTCAGGTGGAGGCAATGTAAGATTCAAGAATTTGCCGCCAAAGCAAAGCAATTGAGTTTGAGAATGGAGACTTCAGATGTGGATTAGGGAGATGGAGACAATTGGACGGATGACGAGAGAAAAAAACGTATTATTCATCTATATCTATACAATATCCCGAAATTTGCCAGCAGGGCAATTGAAATTAAGTGTTAAGACACCAGTAAGGTAACTAGCTGGTAAATTTGGGAAAGGAAAAATTGAAGAAAGGATGCGAGTATATTGAGAGAAGGTAGAAATTGCAATACATGATTAATAATTGTAATTATTTCAAACTTCCCTTGGGAAAATATTAGAATGATTTTGGATGGCAATATGTGAAGGAAAAGAGGTCACCTATTAAATGCGGAATAAAGTACAGAATAAATAAAATATGGTCATATTGATTTATATGGCTGTGTCGACTCCAAAGGTAAATTTTCGAAATAATAAAATTGTAATTTTTCACATTGTTCAAAAGAGATTCAATGCCAATGCATAATTGTAAGGGGAAGAAGAATTGGAATTAAAGCATATTGCATTCACAAGGTTGCTGCGGAAAATTACTGTTTTATCATTGAAAATTATGTATAATTTCCATAAATTAAAGCCTTCCAGTACAAATTATTATCAAGAGTCACGATGCATGTGGTAATATTTCTCAGAAGTTCTTCTTAAAAACACCGAAGAATATTTAAACGAACAAGATCAGACTGGACAATAATGCGAAATAATTTTGAGGAGTATCCAAAACATAATCTTCCTACAGTAATATTTCGTTAATTTCTGATAGTGATGCAATTGGGTGTTTAACCGCAAACTAATAGTTTTGTGAAATAATCATGACCTTTTATCATAAATTATCAAGGACAAAATCAATGAAAATCCTTTTTCTAATTTACATTGATTTTTATTATCAGGAGTGGGATAATATGGGTCTTGGGTGGAACCATGAATTATTTGGTTGATTTTTGAAAGTGCAGGTAACCACGGATTTTATTTGTATTACCATTTTAATCTGGTGGATCAGATGATAGCTATAAATACTTAAGAATATACTTTAAGACTGTACCAGACTAATATAGGGGACCTATATTACATAATGCTCTCCATATTTAACGGAAAACCATAAATATTTGTTTTTATCCAAGGCTTGATTTTTTCAAATACAATCACTCTCGAGTTTTCAAAAATCTAGTCCTTCATTATAAGGCCAATAAAATAAGAATTATATTTGCCGATAGCAATTTCTCGATTATTAACATTTTTTGGAAGAAATACAGAAATAAATACGATTAGACACAGAGGAACACTAAGAGATGAACTGAATTCCATTCAAAGTGATATAATTTAGCTTTAATCTAATCCCTTAAGAAAAACAATAATTAAGGAAAACATTAATACTGAAAAAATCTACACCTTTATCCAGGGCACGTTATCATAAATAAACAGCTCGACGAATGACAATATGCTGTCAAAATCAGTAATTCGCGCGTGGTATAATTATTTTTTGTTTCCAATTAATGTTGCCTACCATGTGTTATATTGGCACTGCTGCCGGCGTCAGCCGTTACAAGTTTTAATTGAGAAGGGGGCGCGGTAAGTCCTCTCATCCTCAGTAGAGGCATGATCCTTGGGAATTTCGGTCGCGCTGACCTCTTCACCGTCAAAACTTGGCACATGGAAAGAATTCGCACGGATATAGTTCTGCGTGTCAGTGGTCCCAGACGTGAGGCGAGGACTTGGGAGGGTGGTTAGGGGCGCCCGGCGTGGGTGTATGTGACCACTTGGTCTCGCATCTTACTCTCAAAAACACAGACACTTCGCTTTCGCCAAGGGAGGTGGATCGCTGGGTCAAGAGGTTTTGCTACCAACTTCCTCTCTCCACCTCCGTCTCCTCCTTCGCGACGTAGACCCCTTTGGGAACACACACACACACACTCTCTCTCTTCTAACCATCATCCCCTCCTTCCAGACTCCCTCCCTCGCTTGCTGGTACAGGCAGCTCGGAGACGCGCGCGCGCACACATCCACTTCCCGACATTCAATGACCCAAACACACACGTGAATAGAGCCGAATGGGACCGGAGGAAGAAAACGGTCGGCCGTCCGGGGAAAGGTGGGGGAGGGATTGTGAGGGCAAAGGGAACTCAGGAGGGGGGGTGGAGGGGGAGAGAAAGAGAGGGAGATGGAGAGAGGGAGAGAGAGATAGAAGGAATGGGATGGGTATCGGTTGGGGTGCTGAAGGGGGATACCAGGAGGGAGTCGGCCCAAGGAATTAATTAGGGCGGCCGGCAAACTTTCCTCGTCGCATCCTCTTCCTCCCTCCTCTATCTCTCTTTCCCTCCGCCCACACCACATCTTCTTTCGCTCTCAAACCTTCCCCCCACTCCTCCACTGCTTCCCGTAGGGGGTGGTGGGGGATGTGAGAGCTATCCTTAGGGTTTTCCCACACATCTTACCCCACCTCTGTTCCCCTCCCTTTTCCTCTCTCGTCTACATCAGGGTCTCGCCCACTACCTCATACCCCGCGACACCCCACCACACCCTCCTTCTCACCCTCCCGCTCTGAGCCCCCGGCCTTCCTGGCGGAATTCGCTCCCCGTCGCAAAGTTTCACAGAGGCGTAAAAACATAGAGAGAGAGAGAGAGGAGGAAAGGGTCACGCCCCCTTTTATCTCGTTCACTCCCTTCCATCTCCCTCGCCCTTCACCTCCCCCCCCCTCATCTTCTTCCGCTGTCCTCTTCCGCCGACATTTTTCCACTCACCCGGACCGTCATCAAGGCTTCAAGCGTAGGGGACGTTTTCCTTCCATCGCCTTCAGGTCTATTTGTTTTATTCCATCTTCAAACGGCCCTCGTCACTTCTACCCCTAAGAAAGAGTCCTCCCTCGTGCGTTCGGATATTTCCATGACGATTCACCTAATTACGGTCCCGGCGTCACGTTGCAGGGTGTGACGACACCGACCATCCCTCTGTCTCTACCTCGGAGACGTTCACCTGGCAGGCCTTTCCCTCGGATCGAAAACTGAATTGAACCGGGTCGATGAACTTCGAATACTGGGACATTGGCAGACATTAATTTTTTTGAATCAATTTTTTTCATTTAAAGGCCTTATTTTGTTCCTAAAAGAGTGAGCTAAACGTTACGTGATGCGGTAGCCGGGGCCTTATCCGAATTTCTGTCTTCGTTTTGCTTTATAAATTTGATACACACGTCCGTATGCTACAGAGACTTTGGAAATGTAGATTTTACTCATGATTTCATCCGAAAACCAAATAAGGTGGGAAATAATTATTGAAACGGTATAAAAACGAAAGGAAAGTAGAATTATTGGCTGAATTGAAAACCTATTTCAAGTGCCAAAGTAGTAAATGGAAAAAATAATTATGAGGGAATTTTATTTTGAACCCAAGTATTTAAGATTCTCTATTCAGATGCAAATGTCCTCTTCCAATGGGAAAATAAATTCAAACGCATGTAAAAAGGGGGAAAGCCTCTGGCGAGTGAGGAAAAAATTAGAGAGTGGCTACACGTGAAAGGAGAGAGAGGTATCACTTCGCTCGAGTGCTTTGCGCAGCGGAAGGTGTCAGGGCGACTATGGACGAAGGGAACGTCCGGATGGGAAGCCTTGAAGGGAAGAGGAGACGACAAGGCGGAAGGCTTTTTTTCCCTGACTCGACCAGGGGAAAGGGCTGTCTTCGTATGGCTTGGTTGCTTCTACTGGTCGAACACAACGAAAAGGTGAATGCTAGGGACATAGTGAAAGAGAGGGAGAGAGAGAGAGACAGAAAAGACAATTGAATAAAGGGAGCAAAAGAGAAACGGCGAAATCCGATTGGCAGCGAGATGGAAGAGTGGGGATCGGTAGGAAATGGGACTCACAGAATATTGGGATAAAATGGCGCCGGTTTCTCCTCTTGCGCTCCTCTTGTTCGTTTCCGTTTTTATTTATCGTCACCTGTCAAAAAGGGCACGGGGCCGCGCCTGTGTCCCGGGGACGGGGGAAAAATTATGCACTTGTGATGGAGTGAGGCGTGAATGCGGGAGGCGTGGAGCGAGGATGTGGGAGGGGCACTACGACACCCTTCCGCCGCTATCTCGTAACCCAAAATCCCTCCTCCTCGACCGGGAAAAATTATCCCGGGCAAAAGCTTTCTCGGGAGACGTCTGACCGAGTTCTTCTTTCGGAGGTCGACAGTTTGGGAGGACGCGGCGGGTTGCCAGAGAGAGAAATGGACGGAGGAGGGAAGATCCCGGTGAGCCTCGGGGGTGCTGGCTAATGGTAGGGAAGGGGTTTCATAGGTTCCTTTGAGAGGAGAAAAACAGCTGCGAAGGGAAGATCACCACCTTCTCCCTCCCTCTTCCTCTGTAGTGGCAAAGTCAAGGATAAATACCGTGGTCGCCAGATTACGTGAAGAATATTAGGTCGAAGGGAGGAGGTTGAGCGTGAGGGTGGAGGAGACAGCCCGGGAGAGGGGCGACGGTCGCGGGGAGGGTGGTTGGGGTGGCTGTTCACTCTGGCGCGCTCGATCGTTTTGTTCCATCTCCGGGAAGAGAGGGAAGGGGGGAGTGGAGCGGAACTTGCGAAGGTGTTCGGGGTTTGGACGATGGAGAAGAGGGGAGGGGGTGAAAAAATTACGAGGGAGGGCGCCGATGAATTCAAAACTGGGACTTATTCAAATTGAGACGGCAGCATAAGAGTGGGGCGGGATTTTGGGGACACCGGACGGCAATGACGCCGCCTCCTTCATTCCCCATCCTTCCCCGCCCGCGGAAATAATTTTTGTGATCGATGGGACAATCCCTTTGCTACAGAAAACAGTCAAGGAAAGACCGAGAGATCGTTTGTCTCGCTTGGCGTCGCTTCTCTGCGGTTATAAAAAGAGAGTTATGTAAGCGCGTGTGAGATTACATTTCATTAGCACCATTTCAAATCCGTGCCAACATTTAAAATTGTATTTATTAACGGGGAACCTCAAGATGTCATGCATAAAAATTAAATATATCGGTTTAAGCTTGAATGGTTGAATATATATTTGGAAATTGGAGTCAAAATATGGAATTTATATGAATCATAAAAACACAGGAACAACTAAATGTACACGATAGATATTCCAACGAGAGATTTAAACTTTTAATTTTACCATAATAATAAAGGAGGGAACATATTGGTTCACTCCTTTTGAGTGATTGCATTTTATTTGAGGGAAATTGAAAATCTAAATATATATTATCCTCAAAGAAAATTATTACGAATCTTCAACGAGATTTAACGAGATTTCTTTATCCCGCGCTAAGGAATCATTGGTTTATGCAGCTGAAGAAGGATATTGCTCAAAAAGAGCCCCCAGACCTATAGTAAAAACCATTACCTTTGATGCGGTCATTGGGAAAAGCCTCAAATAAGATTAATTACATGATACCAGTCCTCTTCTTCTTTTGCGAATATACCCTTCGAGGAATCTTGCATCCTTTGCTGAAAATTTACAGTTCAAGGTATATATATAAATTGATATAAATTTCATATATAAAGACCATGTAAATGGGCTGTAAATACAAATAATAATAATTATCTCTCTCGATTACCCTCCTCGTCCTTGGCTGGCTGTCGATCGAATGGTGTTTAAACACGAAATCCAAACCACCGTAAATTCCATCCGTAGAATTAGTCAGAAATTCGCTCGTAATTCAATATTTTATACATTATATAAAGGGCCATGGTAAATGTACTGCTAATTATTTTAACAAAATACGGGGAAATTACATATATTTGTATGATTAGCCTTTCTTAAAACGAAATTTCCAAACTGACATTTTGTCCTGAAATATGAATTTTTAAGAGGATTAGACGTTACACGATGGTAAAGGAGAAAATAGAATGCGTTACAAAACAGAAGTCCTTCAAGGAAACGGATATATCTTCCCCAAGGAATTTGAGAGAATAATTTAGATACAATTCACAGCTATCATACGATTTATTTTTGCTCTCTCAAAATCAAAGATGATTATGCTGGATATCCTACTTCATAAATACGGACTGAAATGGGTCAAAAACGTCTATGTAGCTGCCTCTCTTCCAGTGGTACTGTAATAATTTTAAATTATAAAGGTAACGTGGCTTTCGATAGACTTGGTAATCCTTGCCATATCTATCGAACACAGCATTGCAATCTGAATCTAACCCATCCGCACCTAATAGTACAAATTAATTAATTTCCAAAAACCACTATGGATGTTATTTTACTATCAACTACTGTCATAAATAATTTTATTTTAGTCAGTATATAATTTAAAAATATGGTTATTCATTGAATAGGATTAAATAGTTGATCATTTATTACCTTCAAGCATTAACATAAATTAGACAGGTAAACTTTGGGATCTTTGGGAATCACTAGATAATTTTTAAAGAGATTTACTTTTAACTTTGCTTGGAAATGAAATTTTGACTAGCTGTCAAAACATATAACGTGCTGTGATATGAATACGAAATACGAAGAAATACGTATTACTTTCGAAATTGTTTACCTCAAGTATAAAAATATTCTATCATCACTTATTTTTTTATAATATTCAAAATTTGACTGAAATAATCGATAACATTATTCCTGGAAAACTTTCACTCGACGGTTACAGCTGTGCATTTTAATTTTAAAATAAATGAGAACGCTTTGGATGATAAAAGTCAAAAGTGCGGAAAATGAAATTTGATAAGAGGTGCCTTTTCATTTCTGTCACATTTTCTGTGTTTGCATATTAAAAATGATTCATTTAAATTTTTTAATCAAAGGGAGAAGTTATTATTTTCCTTTAAATTTGCTAGAATATAAAGATAATCCAACCTAATATGAAAATTTTATTCTCTTAAATCTCAGTTGAATGACAATGTCTAATCAAGCATTTAAGAAAGTATTTTCCTGGCCTTTTTGATTATCCGACATGTAGGCATTCCGATGTTCACCTTTCAGTCAATACTTCCGGCGGTCTCGTAACTCCACCAATTATGGCGCAGAAATTGTCCCCAATTTCAACCACCCAACTTCTTGACCTCGGGGTGACTTCTTCGACAACCTCAGAAAATAAAGAAAATTTAAAGCATTACGAAGATGTTGTTGATTGATCAATGGAATTTCTCCAAGATCGAGAAACACCAGTGAGTCTGTGGCAGGCTTGAAAAATAGATCATACCAATTCGTTACCTGAATTGCAATGATATGAAGGTTCGAATGTCTTTAACCACGTCGGTAATAGGGAGAAGGAAGGGAGGAAATTGTGGGTGAGAGAGAGACACACACACACACGCGCACCAATAGGCAAAGAGACAGAGAACAGAGGGGAAGATGAAGAATAAAGAGTTATACAGAGGATGCCCATGTGTGACTTTTATATGGCAGCGTTCTGCCTCCCCCTGGTCAAACCCAATTAATTTCCAAGGTCGACGGGACGTTCGTTCAGTGTTTTAAATTAAATTCCACTTCAACTTTCGGGTCACGGAGTGACGGTTTTTAGGGGGGAGGAGAGGGAAGGGCAGGACATCAGGGAGGTGTCGACAGGACGAAGGGAGACGGGAAGGAGGGGAGCGAGGGGGGGGTAGAAGGGCAAGTATCGTGCGTGGTCGGGCATCAAATGAGTAAGGATCTCCAAATCGTTACCTTGACAAATACAGACTTGGGAACACTTCTGAAAGAGTAATTAGTAAGAGTACTCTACATATGTCTTTGAGTTTCTTAATTTACCCAATTAGTTACTTCTCCTTTTAATTAATGGCTTGCAGAAAAGGTAAACCTTATTTTTTTGTTCAACAACCACTTTTTCCTTAAATGAAATTTAATTGCAATTGAACAGATTTGGCGTCCATGGCACAAATTTGTTTGGTAGAAATATTAACAGCTATGGGAAAGTAATGATTGTTTTCAAGCCGTAATGGATATTTTTTAAATATAATTAACTCTACGGGTCTGATATGATCAGGTGTGAATGTCATGAGTTATATATTCCGTCAGCTATTACATTTATTATAATTAATAGCTTAATAATAATAATAAATTGCATAAAACATTCGAGCATAGCATCAAGCATTTGTATATATATATTTGTCGCTCTTCAATTAAGTAAGAACATTGGAATTAAAGTTTAAGATTGTATTTATAACCCCCAAGAGAGTGGTGAATTTAATGACAGAGCTCCCCTAGGAAATTCACAATAAAAACTTTCGGAATTTCAAATTCATTTCCATTGAAGAGCGATTTTGTTCCAATAGATCTCAAGTGTTTGGAAGTACATGTACTCACTTTGCCTGATGTTTATCCGAGGTAAAAGCTTTAAAATTGTAGGAACTTCCTGTTTAAATTAAAGAAACATCCCTAAGCAGCCTTATTAAAAATTTACAGCCCAGCTCCTTTATTTGCTGCTTTCTCAAACATATTTGAGCATTCTCAAAGAAGCGAATCCATGGTGAAGTCCATGGTGAACATGTTCCTTTATCTTTTTGGATTAGTCTGAAAAAACAGCACTTCGACTTTTACATCGGACTTTGAGCAATAATATAGCAATTTGTCAATTACTATCACCCAAGCCCTAGGAGGAGGTAAAAAGCAACTAGGTGGGAATCGAACTCGCAACTTTTTGGTTGGCAGACGAGAACGTTACCCCGCCGCCACCGGGACAGGCAATTTATTTATATTAATGTATTATATCTATTTAAAGCTGAAATTAACGGGGGGTGCTATTAATTAATCCTATTAATTTTATTCGTCTCCGCAGTGTCTTAGCGAAAGTGGCCCTGTCTTAATGCGCTGGAGTTAAATCACCGGCGTGGACAAATTGGTGCGTACATCTTGTCGCAACGAGAACATAAAAATTACGATCGAAATCCTCATATGGCGCCAAACCACTCGTCTCGCTACTAATACGGTGGTCACTTCCGTAAATAACAACCAATAACCAACTTTGCCGGCCGTAAATATCGGTCCAGAAACAGCCGCAAACTGCGCACTCTTCTTGCGTGCGGCTGGCTCATAACGAGCGCGGAGAGGAGCACTATGGGATGTGCTGGTGACGGCAAGGCCACCGTAAAATTGAGTGAGAGGGGGGAGGATAGGTATGGGAAGGAAGTGGACGGCGAAATTATTGGGATAGGGAAAAAATATCCCGCGGGGTGGCAAACAGTTTCATTCATCCCCTCCTCCCCCCCTTTATGACGGATTATTCGATATTCCCTTCTCCTACCGATACAGACATGCGACGTCGGAGACCGCATCGTTTCGGGGATCGAGGGGTTCGAGAGGTGCGGGGGCGAGGCAGGCGGGGCGGGAAAGGAAAAGGGGGTGAGGAGGGTAACGAGGGTGGATGAAGGTGGGGGGGGGCACGCGGGAGGGGGATGTTAGCGGGGAGGGAAGGCGGAGGGGTTAAAATGAAGCAATGGGTCGGAACAGATGCCTCGGATTGAGCTTGACTAATGGGTTTATCTCCTGCGGGATGGGAAGCATTAATGGTTTGGGGGTGAGGAGTGGGAATGGGAAACGGGGAGAGGGAAGGAGGGGAACGGGAGGTCGCGAAGTACGGCCTGCAATGAGGGACGCGGGGGAGATGATAATGAACGCTGAGCGCGGTGGGGAGATGTGTGGAGAGACTGTGCGGTTTGGAAAGAGGGAAAGGACGTGGATGAGGACGGATAGGTTTGCGTGCGAGGGGCAGGGGGCTGAGGGGGGATAGATCGAGGGAGGGGGAGAGGTGAGATGGGGGGGGGGGCGTTCAAAAGGGTTAAATCCGAGGGAAGTGTGTTTGGAGAGAGGACGTGTGTGTGTGTGTTTGTGAGGGGAGAGAGAGTGGGGGAAGAACACCGTACGGAGAAACTGCCTCCCGGGAGAGTAGACCCGGGACTCGGATGGTGTGAGGGCGATGAAACATAATGGAGTGACGGAAGGAAGAACCGTCGCGGCGTGACGTGACGCTCATAAACTTGAGTCTCACCTCATTGGAAGAGGTGCCTTCTGCTTGCTTTGCTTTGCCTAGCGTTGGAAGAGCTTTTTCATCCTCGGGGGTGTGAGGTGAAAATTTTCCTCGTGTTCTAATGCTATTACTATAATAATCAGGCGGGCAATGGAATGATTTTTTCAACTGTTGAGAATATGATATTTATTTGAATGAAGATTAGAAGGACTCTTTCTAGAGTTCCTTTTGAGAAAAATGTAAACCGTAATCATCGCGATATTGGAGTATATAATGTATCGTAAGCTAGTTTACTGACTGGTAGATGTTTTTCAAGTAAAGATGCAATCATTTCAAAAGATGATTCCCGAGTGTAGGTCAATTAAATTAGAGACCCTTCTTATCAACGTAATTATGCCGTTTATGCAATTTCAAAAGTCTTCTTCAGTGCATACTAGTTTTATTAGACCTCCGTAATCAGTATTTCTTGGTTTATTGAGGTAGCGGTGAAGTCAAAAATGAGATTCTTAAAATCTAAATACCTCTAATGGTACTATACATAAAAAATTATCTTTATTCTGGAGCGAAAATATTTTTTCATAAGTGGTTGTTACTAATAAATTAACCCCTTTCTTATTTGAGAAAATAGGACGTCTCCGTAACAAATTTCCTAAAATTCAAAATGCAGCACGTTTTCGCCTTACAAATATTTACCCCTGGTTTATTGGTCACCATCCACATGCTAGAATAGCGGAATCTAAACTCATTGGTAGGAATTATCAAAAGTAATATATTCAAAGGAGTTTTGAAAGTAACTTCATTTCTAAATAAATATTTATAAATATCATGACGTTTTAGATTCCCTCGTCCTATATTTTTCGCAACTGAAACACCAGACAAGCTTTAATGACTTTTATGGGTGAAAAACACCTTGCTTGTTGATTACAGTATAAGGAATTGTGTTCATTTTATGAATTTAACGTTTACATTAGAAAGAAAAGAAAACAAAAAAAATTTCTAAAGTTTTTTTATAATTGCCAATGCTCCAACTAATTATCTTAATTCAATACAAGTTCGTTAGTAAATTTATTCTAGTTAACTTTAATTTGCATTAATTTGATGATTTGAGGCTCTACTTTGTGAAAATTCATGATCACTGAATAAATTAACTTGTTATTTTTTCGCACAAAAACTTAATAATACTACCGGTACCGAAGCATAGGTAGTATAGCATAGGTACCTGATGATGATGATGTTGCCCATATTTCGAAACTGGTAGTATGATAACGCTTTTGTGTGAAAAAATACCTTATTTTTTCATTGGTTAATTTGCACCCAAATTTTATTTCTTGGGAAGGAGCCATTTAAAAAATTAAAATATTTATAGCTAGGTATCTGTGGAGTCTTGATCAGGCATAGCATTCTGTTAAATATCCCCTTATCGTCAACTGCTATCCCTGAATTTACTAACCTAACCGAATTTTCCACTTATCTTTAATGGCGCAAATGACTTTAGCATGGTCGCCTTTCCTAATAACTACCACTATTACAACAAATTTTAGTGTTCGCACAGAAGAATACGATTACAAGCCAGGTGAGAATGATTTCCTGATTTTGAAATGTTATTTTAAATTTAGTGCTGTGCGAGTTCATCTAATTACAAAAAAAATGAAGTGAATATACTATATATTTAGCGGATACAATGATTTAAAGCAGGTTGAGGCCATTTCGCAGCGCTTCGCCAAGAAGGAACCTTTCATAATGATTCATACAGTAAACACAATTCATGCACTCAAATTACAGAATTTACATGCTCACCTTAAAAATCCGAATATGAGCCCATTTTTGGTACATAAGAAGTAAGCATGTTCAACCTGATTAATCCGACTGCAGTCTGCGTCACTTCGCCCCCATTTATTTCACCGGACGACTAAAAATGGCGAGAGCGTGAAATGGAGCAACCGCGCAGAGTCGCCTCCTCACTGTGCCATCTTTTCCCACTCAATTATATTACTACTATTCCCGATTAATACGAGATCCATCAAGAAAATTGGGATCTTAATGTGATTCCATAATAAATGCTATTAATCAATTTGAAATGAATGTGGGAGCGAGCGTGGAAATATTTGACAATCGCCGTGGCTTTTCACCAATGAGTAAACGAACACGTACTCTTAGAATTTGATTTTCGCAGATGTGATAATCAACTCAAATAGCATAATTGAACTACCACTAAAATTTAAGGGAAAACATTAAATAAGTATGGAATTCTCCGATATCGGGTAGATTTCTCGGATCAATGCGTTGGTCGAGTTTTAGTATCCTATTAAGGGAATTGATGGACGCAGCTTGGTTTATGGAAAATTGACATTACGTAATACGACCGTCAGAAATGTTTCCTTATTTTATTTTCATCAACCTTGAAATTGATTTGTAACTAAAACTCTTTTTTAGCTCCATTTCCATGTCCTTGGGGCTCCAATCTCATCATCAGTGATCTGCCTCGTGCATTCTTCCAATGGTTTGACGATGTCTTATCTTTCATTTTCCATTTTTCTAGAATAATTGAGTTAAACTTGATGTTATTGCAAATCTATTCGAGAATGATTACCATTGTACGATTTAAATTGCCATGTGACTGACGTTCTTCTTTCTTTCGCTCTACTAACAACTCTCACATTATCTACTGGACCCATCCGAGATGGAAAACGTTGATGTTCTCACCCATCACTATGCCATATAGGCCCTCCCTCCCTCTTTCTAGTCTCTCCTTTTCTTACTATAAGAAAGACATGGAGAACGGACGTTGCGCGAGACTCTAATTCGCGTTTTTCCATATTTCCATCTACGTAGCCCACAAAGGTCACCCCTCCCAACTTCTCACCTAGGGTGCTCTCAAGGGTGGCGGGCGAAGAATAGTGCTTGCAGTCTTGCTGGTTCCGTTTCCCACGCGCCAGACGGAGGGCACGAGGTGAGTGGATGAGGGGAGCCATTCATTAGTGATTCATTGGAGTATGAGAGAGAGAGAGGGATAGACGCGCGGTGAGTGAGAATGAGAAAGGAAATGAGGTGAGGGCGTGAAACGAGCCAGGACATTTTGTGTTTAGGGAAGGAGAGATGGGGGAAAGGGAGAGGTGGTGGATGCAAAAAAGGACAAGGATGGAGTTGAACAAAAATACAAGCATCTGGATGGTTTCGTGTGCACGTGTGGGTTCGCGCGTGATTTAAAGCCACGCCGACAATAAAGTTAATAGCGCACGAGTGTCGGGACTAATTAAACAGCCAAGGAGCGAAAGTACGCCGTCGGGATGGGACAGTGTTTCCCACGAGAATGGAGGCAAAATGGGAAGCCCGCATAGACCATTTAAACCATGGGGTTTGAAAAAAATGTCACTTTTCTTAAAAGCATGTAACACTGCGTCGACACGACAACCTCATCCTGAGCATACAGATCCAAGAGGCCTTAATGAAAAACATTATTTATAATCCTTCACACTATACAGTGTCTATATTACAAATTCATATGCTCAGTGTTTAGCGAACATTTTTCCTACGGAATTTATTTAAAAATCGATAAAGTCACCCAATTTCAAACTAATAAAATCAACCCCGGTGTCCAAAATGGAGACGATCTAGTTTTTAGGTTTGGATTTCCAATAATTTGGGGTATTTTAATTGACTAAATTGGCGTCATATTTTTCCGTTTCGGCCGACTGTGGACCACGTTAATTTTAATCAGAATTTTTCAGCCATAACCTTAGCATATTACTCTTTCATTCCCTCACTCGGTGCTCTTCTTCCCTTTTCACATCATGCTATTCGGGTCCCGGATTTAGTTTTATCTAAAAAAACCCTTGAAAGTCTCAATTCAAGATTTAAAAGCTTTCCTTCTGCACACTTATATTTCCTGCATGTCTCTTTGTGCCTCTTATAATCAGCGTGCCTTCGTTTTCCCTATTCTCAAAGGTTTTCAGTATTTAATTAGTTAGTCTTCCCTAGTCATTCGGTGGATGTGTTCACAGCTATTCATTTTTCTTATGGTGGCTGAAATCTTTCATATCTGGTTGTATAATTCTTGGATCCATCACCTTCGGTATGAGCAATCTCCTGATCTTCGAGGTGTTGGTATCTTTATCAGAATTCTTTTCTCCGCCAATTCCAATCGCTTAACCATTCCTGTCCTCGTTAAGGTGAGGCAGTCGCCTTCTCACATCGGTTCAGGACAGATCTATTGATAGAGATACAAGGTCTAATTAAGTTAAAGGCCACAACTATTCCCAAAGAGGAATACCTAGTTCCCCTTTTTCTCCACTAAAATCTACGTCTAAATCGCTTTCCTTAGAATCTGCGTGGAAATTTATGAATGTCAATTTTGTGTGATGGTTGAAATATTTTAAAAGGTGCTTCATTTAGAAGAAAATGTTGATAACTGTGCCAGGAAGAAACTTGAATATCATACAAAAAGATTCATAGTCGTAATGTGAGAGTTAAAATTTTTAAATGAGTTATAGTGCAACAAAATATACTTACATAGGAAAAATAAAATCAAGTAATTGATGCAAATGTAGTCGATTGCAATTAATCAAGCGTAATTATGAATTAAAGTACTGATAGAGGAAATGTCATCAATTTAATTAAATTTGTCGTAAAATATGTAGATTAAGAAATAGTGCAGTTCCAAGTTATATTAAGTCTCTGGAACGATACCCTAAATGATGTACCTATGAATAAATACAAATTTTTAAATACAAAAATAGCAACCCGAATAATGCTTAAACAATGTTTTATCTTCAGATGGAGAATTCATGCAATCATAAGCGAAATTTACATTACCTTGAAGTCTTGAAACAATTTAATGGAGGAATTCACGGTAAAATCAGATTTATAACGCTATTTGTCACAAATGAATATTATTGATTGACAAGATTTAATAAAAAGACTGCAAATAGTAAAAACTTAAAAAAAATCCATGTTTTACGGACGGTGTTTCACGAGGCCATTGAGTAGAGTGTCGTCTGCCACATGACTTTTTGCTTGAATAAAAATTCCTGTGGACTGCTCAATTGCAATATAACTCTCGCGCCCTGGACTACATGTGATGATCAAGAAGGTCTAAGTTTAGAAGAGTGTATTTAAGGGCTTCATTTACCTTCCCGCTCTGTGGCAAGAGCTCGTCGAATACACCCCCTCGATCAAAACGGGGCTTAAATGTGTCCTCAGCGGAGGGAGGGAGCCGTCCAGCAGTCAAATCGTCCCGTCGGCTCTGGCCAGTCCGAGCGGGATCCCGCCCCGATCCAAGAGGACGCGCCCTACGGAGTCTGGGAGAACAGAAGCCCCTTTAGGTCCACTCACCCGATCAACCCGGAAGTCTCCTCATGGAGCTAACAGCTGGGTAAGGGGAGGGAGAGGGAAGGAGATAGGGAATCTGGGAAGAGATAGGGAATCTGGGAAGAGATAGGGAATCTAGGGATCTGGGAAGAGATAGGGAACGAATCGCGAAAGGGGACCGGGAGGTGAAGAGGGAGGGCTCTTCTGCTAACTCCGCATTCTCGAGGGCGCTAGCGACGTGCTCCCAGGTCACCACGATCGGGAATGGGGAGTTTCGGACCAGAAGAAGGCGAGGGAGGAAACGAGTCTTCAAGTGTTGGGAGGAGCGTTGGCAATGGGGAAGAGGGGGTAAAGGGGTTTATGCGCGCTTCCGGGACTTCCTCGCATCCTATCAGACCGGCGAGGAATACTAAGCGTCCGAATAGAATTCATTAAGTAGACGCCATTGAATTCATTGCGTGGGGTTGTCCGCGGCACCCTGCATTCGATCAAAGTAGCTGGTCAGTTGAGACCTTTGACTGCAACCCAGTCGATTTTTCCGAGGATGAGAGTGACGCTGGAGTGAATTTTCACCCCACACGTCATCAATTTGCCTGAACTTATATCTAACCGTTCTCTTTTCACACACCCTCCTAGTTTGAAATCCTAGGGAAGTTTCACAATGAAGCTGTCGTCAACCCCTCTCTCGCTTGAGAAAGAATGACTATTTTCTCATTTGTAAAATTCCTTTTCCTCTGCCTGTCGTTAGTAAAAATAGAGTGTTTGGTTTTACTTTTTCTACACAGTAAACTGGAGAATTAATAAACGAATAAATGTACTTTTGAAGAGTTGACAAAGAAAGAATCATATATGAATAGAAGTTAAATAGGACGAAACCACGGGACACATTTGGAAATTAGAACGCTAATCAAGATAATAGTGGGATGGAAAGTACACAGAAGAAAGTCAGTATACCCTAGGTGGAATACACTAACAAGATTAATTGTAACAACAAATAGAAGGTTTTCCGATCATAAGGAGGGTATTTATAAGAGGAATCCACTTAGAGGCTGGTTTTTGGAAGTCAAGGGTAGATCTCACCTGGAAAAAAAGCTGTAAGGAGTGCGAAATTCACACATTTGCTATGGGGATTTTTATCTGTGCCATCATTTGGTTCCTTACGGATTTCCTGTGCACAAAAAAAACGCACCACTAGATGAGGGACTTAAGAACCCAATATCCTCCTGGTTATAGCAGAAAGATCTAACGTTGAGCTACCACGCTAATCCTCGAAGGAGATAAATGAGCGGAAATGTATTGCGTAGTAAAGGTGTGTAAATTTACATTGTGGTGAAGATCTGTATATTACTATAATAGCACGTTACCAATAATCCAGCAGGACTAGCTTACAC